>NC_137068.1:812500-1050000 GCF_032717465.1 Coenobita brevimanus | reverse complement strand
TAAAGAGAGTGAGTATGCACAGGCAGGTACAGAAGAGAAATTAATAGAGTAAGAGAAGAGGACAGGCAGTACGAGGAAAGACGAGAGAGAGAGAGATACAGGCGCTACAGAAGAGGAAATAAGAGAGGCAGAAAAAAAAAGGCAGCAAGAGAAGAGGCAAAGAGGAGAGGTGGAGAGAGGAGAAACGATTGGAGGAAAGACAGAGATACGGGGCAAAGAAGAGAGACAACTAGAGCCTCCCTAAGCAGCTACAGAAGAGATAATAAAAGTGAGAGACAAAGAGGAGAGGCAAGAGGCAGAGGGAGAGACAGAGACGAGGACAAGAAGCAGAGGGAGAGATAGACAGACAACGAACAGCCTAATCTCTACTATGTCTCACTCCATCCGAGGCCGAATCACGCTAAAAAGGTAAGCGGTGTGGTGTGGTGTGGTGGTGGTGTGGTGTAGTGTGGTGAACTGAAGTAGTATGGTGTGGCAGAACATGTGTGATATGTTGGTATGATGTAGTGTACTGGGATTGTGATGTGATGTGCCTATATGGTGTGGTGGTGTGGTGGTTGTGGTAGTGGTGATGGTAGTGGTGGTGGTTGTGGTAGTAGTGGAGGTGGTGATATAATGATAGTGATGGTCATGGTGGTGGTAATGGCAGTGGTGATGGTAGTTGTGGTGGCAGTGGTGGTGATGGTGGTGCTAGCAGTGGTGGTGATGGTGGTGCTAGCAGTAGTGGTGGTTGTGGTAGTGGTAGTAGTGGTGGTAGTCGTGGTGAGAGAGTAAGGAAGGATGTATCTTTCAACGTAGTTTCTCAGTTTCCTCAGAATGAGTGAGAGAGTGTGTGAGAGAGAGTGAGTGATAGTGTAAATATATGTAAACAGACTGAAAATACTGCAAAACAACTCTCTCTCTCTCTCTATCTATCTGTCTATCCATCCATCTATCTATCTCCATATTTCTTTCTTTGTCCGTCTATATATCTATTTAATTCTTCCCTCTCCCCCCTCCACTCTCTCTCTTTCTCTCTCTCATCAATAACCATCCCCGCACACAACTGATCATTAAGGCTTGTCAGGAACTGTAATTTGTTTGATTTAATTATCTCCTCTCTCTCTCTCTCTCTCTCTCTCTCCATACCCACAATATCAGCACACCCACCAAAATATATCTATCTGTCTATCTATCCTTTGCTGTTACCAATCTATCTACATATATATCTATCTATCTGTTTACCTCTCTATCTATCCATCTGTTTACCTTCCTTCCTATCTATCTATCCATCCATCTATCTATCTATCTATCTATCTATCTACTTACCTATCTCTCTATCCGTCTATTCACCTACCTACCTATCCATGTATATCTATCTATCAATTTATCTATCTATCTATCTATCCATCTATTCACCTACATACCTATCTCTCTGTATATCTATCTATTTATCTATCTATCTATCACACAGGCCCACCACAGCTATCCCCAAGACCTCCACTCATCCTCAGGTGTGCACGCCTAATCTGTACCACCTGTTCAGAGGCTACGTGGGCCAGGTAAAGTGTTAATTACCTGTATTTACCTGTACTGTATATAGATGGATAGATTCATAGGTAGATAGACAGACAGATGGATGGATGGATAGCTAGATAGATAGATAGGTAGACGGATGGATTGATAGATAGGAAGGTAGACAAATGGATAGAATGATAGGTACATAGATAGATAGAAAGACAGATAGATAGTTAGATAGACGGATGGATAGATAGATAGGTAGGTAGAGAAATGAATAGACTGATGGGTAAACAGATAGATAGACAGATGGATGGATAGATAGATAGATAGGTAGATACACAGATAGACGGATGGATAGATAGACAGACAGATAGATAGGTAGACAAATAGATAGACTGATAGGTAAACAGACTGATATATAGATAGGCAAACAAGATGGATAGATAGACAGGTAAAGAGATAGATACTGCATAGGACTGCTTGCTAATACATTTCCTCTTTACCTATGCTTCTACCTCAGTAAAGCAAGAGTGAGTGTGTTTTAATGGTGTATAAATCTTACTCTGTGTTTTTCTTTTCACTCAAACAATGCTTTCTTTTCCTTTTCTTTTTAATGCATGGAAGGAACCCAAAAATTGAAGCCTGCACATTGTTGCCTCCAAGAAAAAAAAAAACATGACAATATTTCCAGACTAGAGCGAATGATAAGGCTGACTTCATGTGAATATGATAGTAGTAATAGTAGTAGTGGTGGTGGTGGTGGTGGTGGTGGTGGTGGTGGTGGTGGTGGTGGTGGTAGTAGTAGTAGTAGTAGTAGTAGTAATAACAATAATAACAGTAATAATAACAATAATAATAATAATAATAATAAAAATAATAATAATAACAAACAGTAGTAATGGTACTAGTAGTAGTAGTAGTAGTAACAGTAACAGTAGTAGTAGTGGTAGTAGTAGTAGTGGTAACAGTAGTAGTAGTAGTGGTAGTAGCAGTAGCAGCAGTAGTAATATTATATGATGATGGTTATATGATGATGACAATAACATCAACAATAATCACCATAATCTTAATAAAAAATAATAATAAAGACGTGTGCAATATTTACAAATCTGGGCCAAGGTAAGGTGAAAGTACTGTAGCAAGCCCCATTCACTCCATCCCCAGTAAATCATAGAGTCATTCACTTTTCATCCTCGCTATCACCAGTCAATTATATTCACCACCTCCACTGTAGAGAGAGAGAGAGAGAACTAAATAAATTCCTCTTATATTTCGCCAGGGGGTCATAGGAGGTGAAGAAGGGGTCAGCCTCCGGTACCGTCGGCCCTGTCCAGGTGTATATCTTCGCTTCCCCGTTGCCATGACGCCCAGGTGAGTTACGTAGAGTTAATGAGGATAATTTTGTCACGAGTGCTCCGTCTACCTGTCCACCAAGTTTGGTTAAAATCGAAGGAAGACTATTCAATTTTGGCACCGACGGAACTATTATCACGGGGTCTGAACTATTTCTCTCTCTCTCTCTCTCTCTCTCTCTCTCTCTCTCTCTCTCTCTCTCTCTCTCTCTCTCTCTCTCTCTCTCTCCAAGTTCGGGTGTGACGTGAGTCTGTTTACGGCGAAGTCAAACAATTCACACACACTCCCTCCTCCTCACCCCTCCCCATCTCTCTCTCTCTTAAAATTCTCCTTACATCCATGCTCAAAGGATGCATACCTCATCCTTTAAGGTAAGCCAAGAGACCACGAAATGCGTGAGTGGATGTTGATTGCATTTGTTTACAAGCACAGAGTGAGAATGGTAATTAATGAAAACACTTCCATCAACACACACACACACACACACACACACACACACACACACACACACACACACACACACACACACACACACACACACTACCTCCACCACCACCACAACAACAACACTTCTTCACTCTACAACAATTCCGTCATAGGTAGGTGAGAAACACACACACACACACACACACACACACACACACACACACACACACACACACACACACACACACACATATCTGCAATACGTAGAGCATAAGACGGCAGAAGATAACACAGGTAGGTGATAAGAAATAGCACAGACAGGTGATATGAGAAAGGTGAAAATAAATAGCACAGACAGGTGATAAGGGATAGGTGATAATAAATAGCACAGACAGGTGATAAGGGATAGGTGATAACAAATAGCACAGACAGGTGATAAGGGATAGGTGATAATAAATAGCAAAGACAGGTGATAAGAGATAGGTGATAATAAATAGCACAGACAGGTGATAAGGGATAGGTGATAATAAATAGCACAGACAGGTGATAAGAGATTAACCTTGAGACGCCGACGCAAGCAGATAAGAACCAGGTAAACATTTCGACGCTAAAACTGCGAATCTCGACACTGCAGGTAAACAAAGCGAGGCAGGCGATCAACTGATTTCCACCTCGCGTGAGATGTATCCAGAGCGCATCTTTAATTTGTGTGATAAATGTGGACAGGATTCTAGATAGATAGATAGAAAAATGGATAGACAGACAGATAGATAGATGGATAGATAGATTCTAGATGGCATGTGAGCTTCGTTGCATCTCTAAGTCGGCGATTTATTTGGCTTATTACATTCTCTTCTATGTTATATCCCTACCTATCCACTTACCTACGTGCCTACCTACCTACCTGCCTAATTACCAATCTAACTACCTACCTACTTGCCTGCCTACCTACCTATCTATCGATCGATCTATCTAGCTATATGTATGAACTGTAGAGGCATGTGTATGTACGTAAAATGTGTACACAGAATACTTACATATATCGTCTAGTTACCACCAAAACTAGGCAAAAAACTACATCATCGGCGTGAAAGGGTTGTATACACGAAAGTTAGAGTCCATATGTATACACTGGCTCGTATTCTCGTTGGTTAGAGCTCCCCAACACCTCTTCTTTAACGATTTATTTTTGGATACGGCTGGCTAATATCGTTTTGTAGGTTATGTATGCGGAGTATGGCGATCTTGGAAGAAGAGGACAGTAAGATGTAACAAGAGCAATCCGAGACTGCAAACCTCCGCCAAGGCAGAGTGTGTGGCAGATCTAATGGAAATGTTAGCTTGTACGGTATTGTTGTGGAGGCATTGTAGGCGTTAATTATCGAGTCAGAAAAAACGATGCTGCAATTGCCACCATCCCGCAATGGTAGAGAAGCCTTTAAAAACTCCTGGATCCGGATCACCACCAAAAATCAATAGACTGTTCCCTGGGCCATATCCTACCCTCCAAAAATTTTTCAGCAAAATCCGTTCATGACTTTCTGAGTGATCCTGCTAACAAACAAACTGACAAACAGACAAACAAACCAACACCTGCAAAGCCATAACCTCCTTGGCGGAGGTAATAAGCAAAATAAATAGCATAGGAGGAGGTGCTAGGGAGCTTCCTTAACCGTCGAGAATACGGGTCATTATGCTAGTGTAATAAGAAAAAAAAAAAAAAAAAAAAAACGATATTAACCAGCCATATCCAAAAATAAATCGCCAAGGAGGATGTGCCAGGGAACGAACAAAACTATATTAACCAGCCTTATCCAAAAATAAATCACCAGGGAAGAGGTGCTAAGGTGCCTCCTGACACGATGAGAATCCGGACCCCGGGTGTTTGCTCCCCCGCCAAAATCCCGCTCTCTCTCTCTCAGATTAGTAACCAAGGAGACTCATTCCTATAACTGAGGCTCATCTAATTTCATGCATCTTAATATTAATGCTCAAGTAACCCAGTCCCGTCAGATGAAAACAAACCAACACTGGGATCTTTTATAAATACGCGCCGTGGACCTCCCAGGCGCCTGCACTGCTTCCCATTCAAACCTCACTCGCTCCTTCTTTCTCTTGAGTCCGTCCTCTCAGACTCCCTTCCGCCGTCACCGCGTCCGCACCTACGGAAGCGTATGACCGCCCCCTCCCCCTCCCTTCTCTCTCTCTCTCCCTTCCGCCGTCACCGCGTCCGCACCTACGGAAGCGTATGGCTGTCCCCTCCCCTTCCCTTCTCTCTCTCTCTCCCTTCCGCCGTCACCGCGTCCGCACCTACTGAAGCGTGTAATCGTCCCCCACCCCACCCCTTCTCTTTCAGACTCCCGCCCGCCGCTACCGAGTTCGCACCTATGGAGAAATATGGCTGCCACCTCTCCGTGGACTGGGGACTGTGGCTTAGTGGTAACGCTCGAGCCTCACGAATGTAGGGTTGGCAGTTCAAGCCCGCACCAGGGTAGCGTATTATTGGTGAGAGATGTAGCGGCCTCTCCAAGGATCTCTGTTATCTTGCAGAGCTGACCCCACACACACACACACACACACACACACACACACACACACACACACACACACAACACCACCAACAACACACAACACTTCTTGGCAGATTCACAGTTGTAACACTATACCCAATTTACTCGAACTTGGCCTAAAATTGCCGCCTCACCATCTTGAATACAAAGTTGCACCGAGGGATCAGTAACAGAATATGATGCAAGCCACCCAGGTCCACGGAGAGCTGGCGGCGATATTCTTCCATAAGACCCACACTTTATCACTAAGACATCAAAGTTACGCACACCATTAACTCCGTATGACTCAGTGACAAGAGAGAAAGGTCGAGTGAAGAACTTGTAATTGAGGAAAGTAATATGTATACGATTTTCCTGTTTGTTTTGTTTTGTTTTTTAATCAGTGACTCGGACTCGAACTCTCAAACCGGGAAGAGAAAAAAATAATTTCCATCAGTATTACCGAGTGGAAAATCCTGAGGCAAAATTTTTCAGTCAATAAAATATTACGTGTTAATATGAGCTATTTTTTCAGCTATATCACACACCTGCATCCTCTAACCGGGCTATTAAAAAAAAAAATAAAGTTACGGTCCGTATCAATCAATGGAAAATAGTGATGTAGGAATTTCCAGGCGTTAAAAAATTACACATATATACTGTGTGTGTGTGTGTGTGTGTGTGTGTGTGTGTGTGTAAATATATATATACCCGATATTTTTTAGCAACATATCAGACCAAGACTCCTACCAAGATGTGAAAAAATTACATCCATTACTATAATACGGCGATTTTTAACCCAAGTGAAAAAATATAGAAATCATTGAAAAATACATACATATACAGTATATACGAGTGACTTGTCAGGTGTGTGTCAGGAATAATAGCTGACTTTTTTTTTTTTAGCTATTTCGAATATCTCTTCCATGTAAAGAAAGAAACAAAGGCTGAGACTGCAAAGCTTGTATGACAAAGTTGAACGAAAGGAAGCCAAAACTGCATTCTGTGTGTGTGTGTGTGTGTGTGTGTGTGTGTGTGTGTGTGTGTGTGTGTGTGTGTGTGTGTGTGTGTGTGTTTTTATATATATATAGATCTAAATCCACAAGCCGAAGTGAAGACGATACAGAAAAGTGATCTACGAATAATATATATCAAAGGAAATGTTTGACAGTTGTTCTGGTATTTGAAGAGATAGAGAAAAAGTTACAATAAAAAAAGACAGAAAAACGATGACAGAACGTTAGAAGAAACCTGTATTTTGAAAACACTGAAATTAATAAGAAAAATAATCTGTGAGACAACATGGAGGACGGGAAACAAATGTAAGTACTGAGAGAGAGAGAGAGAGAGAGAGAGAGAGAGAGAACGATGAAAGACAGTTATTCATATGAGAGAAGAGGTAGGAGTGGGAGGGACAGAGACAGATTTATGCTGGTGTGTGTGTGTGTGTGTGTGTGGGTGAGTGTGTGAGAGAGAGAGAGAGACCCTCCTTTGCGTGTTGAAAGTAAGCAGTACTATTATTTTTAAATAATGTAATCTTGTAAATGGAATCCCTCACCCACTATCCCTTCCTACTCTCCCTCTCCCTCTCTCTCTCTCTCCCCTATTTATACGGCTGGGAAAGAGATTGTGATGATGATGATGATGATGATGAAGAAAATGATGGTGGTGGTGAAGACAGTAATGAAGATGATTATGATGGTGGTGGTGGTGGAAGTGGTGGTGACGACAAAGAGGACGATGATGATGATGATGATGATGATGGTGATGATGATGATAATGGTGGTGGTGGTGACGACGACGATGATAGTGGTGGTGGTAACAGTGATGGTAGTGGTGGTAATAATGATGATGATGTTCGTGGTAGTAATGATGATGGTGATGATGATGACAGTGGTGGTGGTAACAGTGATGGTAGTGGTGGTAATAATAATGATGTTCGTGGTAGTAATGATGATGGTGATGATCATGGTGGTGAATATGATGATGATGATGTTTGTGGTAGTAATGATGATGGTGATGATGATGGTGGTGGTGAACATGATGAGGATGGGGGTGACGTAAAGATCAGGAAAGTTTTGCGTGGAGGATGGGTATGTTTGGGCAGGTGGCAAGCAAAACGTTTACAAGTTGAGACGTAAATGGGCGGGAATTTCAAAACGTTTACCGGAAGAGACGTAAATGAGAGAGAATTCCAAGGGTACGTTTTCTCGTCAGCTCAGAGGGCCTCGTAACACCTCTTCCTTGGCGATTTATTTTGTACCATGCACTTCAATATTCTCTCGCGTTCTTCCTCAAGCTGGATGATATTGTCTGGAGGTAGCAATATAAAGAGGAAGAGAGAGAGAGAGAGAGAGGGGGAGGGAGGGAGAGTGACAATCAATAATCAAAGTGCATTTACAAGAGCATGGATTTACAAAATTAAATAAAGCAATAAAATCAACGGAAGGATGCAGGTGGGAGTGTAACTGTGGGTCATGTTACTCACAGGAATCCAGCTCACTTGAAACGTAACTTCCTGTCCACGCCAAGCTGGGGAAACACCATCTATCTACCTATCTCTCCACAGCCAGATGCCTTAATCCCGTAAGAGGTGGCCACAAACAAATCGCCTCCATGTCCCCCTGTCCCCTGCCATTTCGCCGCCCTACCCCCAACTTCCACTCCCCTCTCTCATATACCTCTCTACTCCATCCCTCCATCTCATCCTCGGTCTCCCCATCCCTATGCGTAAACACACTCAGAATAACCACTAGGGTGCATTTGTTGCAGCCAGGCGAATATCCTTAACTCCTTTCGGCTCGCTCGATGGCCAGGTGTAGTCAGACTGGAGGGTGGATAAGACTATAATTAATTTACCTTAACTTGGCCCAGATCTTCGTCCCTTTGTAGCTTATTACACGTAGCTCAGTATTGCGGCTCTATATCCTTTTCATATTACTTATTCGTGACTAGCATCATAATCTAGTGTTAATGCATTATTATAACTCAGCGTTCGAGGTGGAGTGATGGCAATTTTAGGCCAAGTTAGTGAGTTGGGAACAGGGCAGTGAAATGGCGGGGGACACGGCGACGTGGAGACGATTTGTTTGTGGCCACCCCGTATGGGATTAAGGCGTCTGGCAATAGATGGATAGAATAAAACGGGAATAGTAACCAAAGAGACGCATTTCTACCTAAGACTCGTCGAATTTTACGCAACCTCGAGTTATTGTTCACGGTGAGGGAGTTGCCCAGTGCTGTCAGGTGAAGACAGACTGTGGCAAGGTAGTTAAGAATGAATGAACCTGTATAAAGGGAAGATGTTGGTGTGAATGATAGAAAACAGAACTTGAATGGACACACACACACACACACACACACACACACACGTTGGGTATACACACTCGGAATAACGACTGCAAACATTTTCTCTCACTGTTTATACCTGGCCTCGTGTTTACCTGTATTTACCTGCACTACCTGTCTTAATTACATCTCTCCCTGGACAATTTATTCGACTTTGCATCTTTATTCAGGCGACTTATTTTTATTCGATTTATTCTCTGTATCTTTAGACGATTTTATTTTATGGGAGATATACTGTAGTGAATATATTAAGGAAGGTATATGGTAACGAAAACTGAGTGTGTGTGTGTGTGTGTGTGTGTGTGTGTGTGTGTGTGTGTGTGTGTGTGTACGCCAATTAATACGTTAACTGGAACAATTCTATTTCTTGGTTTTCCTCTCAGGTCAAGTAAACCAAAGTATACACTAAGTGGAATACCTCTTTTCAGAACCTGTATGCCCACGAACCTGACGGGGATGACGGGAAATGAAAGTGCTATGGAGATGATCAAGGAAGAGGAAGGGCAGGTGGAAATGCTTATGAAGGTGACGTATCATTACCTCTTCCCCATCCTCATCACCAGCGCCCTATTAACCAACCTGATCAATATCCTGCTGCTCCTGAAGGCATGGAAGGGCGGTGTGGGTCCGGCCTTGGCAGCTACGTATAGATATTTGACGTGGTTGGCTATTACAGACCTCCTAGCAGCGACATCCCTCATACCCGCGATTATAAACCTAGATCGCACGCTGCTAACCTTCCACTGGGCGTTCTACTATGCGCACCTGGAGGTACCTATAATGAATGGCCTGACCAGTGCAGGGGTGTTCATCGTCGTAGGGCTCTCTGTGGATCGGTACGTAGCAGTGTGCCATCCCCGTCGCTACTTGGCGGTCAGTGCACCCCGTACCGCTGCCTTCCGGGTCGCCATGTCCCTCATCGTACCGGCTCTTCTGTACCTGCCACACTGCTTCCTGCACCACGAGGTCGTCTGTGCTGCTTCAGGCCTGGGCTACACCTACCAAGGCGTCACGCATCTTGGTAAGGCGTGGGAGGTGTGGACGGTGCTCGTGGAACTCTGTCATCGATTCGCCCCAGCGCTGCTCCTGGTCATACTCAATTCGGCCATCATATGCGCCCTCATGCGCTTGGCTACACAGCGGCGCAGCCTCCAGGGCAAGGCGTTGGGGCAAGAGACTAGCCTCACGGGGCAAGACGGGGCCAAGCGGGGCCAAGACGGGGCAAGGAGACAGCAGGAAAGGCGTCTGGTGCACCTGCTACTGGCTATTGTGACCTGCTTCCTACTGACTAATCTACCTGCTGCTGTTCTTGCCATGGTAGACACGGCAGGACATACCCCAGAATCATTTGGACACGAGGTTAGTAGGATAATAGCAACAGGTGGATAGATAGATAGATATTCAAACAGATGGATAGACAGATAGATAGACAGAGAGATAAACAGACTGACACAGATAAACAGACCAAACAGATACCCTAGATTCATTTGGACATCAGGTTAATATGCTTCAGGGACAAAGATAGACAGATAGACACAGACTGATAGATAGACAGACCGAACCTCCTAACCCCACCTTCTATCACCACACACTCGCTCACCAAACACTACCTAACCACACCCCACCACCTCTAACTTCCACAAACTTCCCATCCCGTTTTCGTAAATCCAACTTCTAATTCACGTTCTTTCCCCAGGTATTCCGCGCGGTGGCCAATTCTCTAGAAGTCCTCGGATTCTCCCTCAACTTCTTCCTCTACTTCACAATGATGCCGGGAGTGAGAGAGGCGGCCAGGGAGTGGGGGAGGAGGTGGGGGTTGATGATAGGCAGAGTAAATGGGGCACAGGGATGCTCTTTCTCTGAAGCGTCAAAGGGAACGGAGTGTGTGGAGTTGTAGGGTGGAGTGGGAGGTTGTAGGTGGAGTGAGAGGTTGTGTGGAGTGTGTGGAGGTGCAGGGTGGGGTGGGAAGTTTGTTTGGGGTGGATTGGGAGGTTGCAGGGTGGAGTGGGAAGTTGGTTGGAGTGTGTGGAGGTGCAGGGTCGAGTGGGAAGTTGTTGCGTGGAGTGGGAGCTTGTAGGGGGAGTGGGAAGTTTGTGTGGAGTGAAGTGGGAGCTTGTAGGTGGAGTGTGAAGTTGTGTGGATTATGTGGTGTTGCTGGATGGACTGGGAGGTTGTGTGGAGTGTGCGGAAGGTGTGGAACTATAAGGGGATGGAATTTTGAGATGCTGTGAGTGTGGATGCTGCTGCACGTAAAGTTGTAAGGTGGAGTAGGAGTGTGTGGAGGTGCAGGGTGGAGAGGGACGTTGTGTGGAGGCGTAGTGTGAAGTGGGAAGTTGTGTGGAGTGTGTGTGGAGGTGAAGGGTGAGTGGGAGGTTGCGGGTGGAGGTGAAAAGAGTATGGCTTCAGCGTCAATATATGTAATTCACCTCCTCATGCTGGCTCCCGTTTTTTGTTAATTATATGAATAGGTATTGCTTGTCTATTGTATGCTGAGACGCTGTATTAAATGTATGTAGTCCGCTATGGTTTTCTATTATCCCTCTGGCTACGTATTTCTCATTGATGGAAAAGTATTGTGGAGTATGTGAGACTGGTGCGTGTGTGTGTGTGTGTGTGTGTGTGTGTGTGTGTGTGTGAGAGAGAGACAGACAGACAGAGAGACAGACAGAGAGATGGACAGACAAGACAGACACACACACACACACACACACACACACACACACACACACACACACACACACGACCAAAAACATTACCAACCTGCAAATCGGGCAATAATAAAGAAAATAAAGCAATAAAATAAAAATCGAAGGGTAGAAGGTAAATTAACACTTACTGACAAGGGACGTAGAGATGAAAATACCGTCCTTGTTTTTCCATCTCACTTGAGGGGGAGGAAGGGAGGGGTTGAGGGGGAGGAAGGGAGGAGTTGAGGGGTAGGAAGGAAGGAGTTGTATGGGAGGAAAGAAGGGGTTGAGTGGAAGGGAGAAGTTGAGGGGGAGGAAGGGAGACGTTGAGGGGGAGGAAGGAAGGGGTTGAGTGGAAGGGAGAAGTTGAGGGGGAGGAAGGGAGAGGTTGAGGGGGAGGAAGGGAGGGGTTGAGGAGGAGGAAGGGAGAGGTTGAGGGGGGGAAGGGAGAGGCTGGGGAAGAGGAAGGGAGGGGTTGAGGGAGAAGGGGGGGAAGAAGAGGAGGAAGGAAGGCGCTGCTCACCTCTGTAAATGAAGAAAAACATGCATATTAATTGCTGAAAAAATGGTGCCAAAAAACATTAGTTAAAAAAATGCATTAACAAGAAGTATAATAACTCAAGAAAAAAAAAATAGTGGCAGTAAGTACCGTATATATTAATTATTGGAAAAAAATGAAGTGCAAACACAAATAAATAAATAAATAACTAAAACCACTGCTAAACCACCTCTGTTGCCTGCCTTTCATCAGTCCTGGGTTCTCTTTCTCTCTCTCTCTCTCCTCCCTTACCTTTCCCCTTCCTCTTCTTCCATACCTGTCCCTTGCCTCCTCTCCCCTACCTTTTCCCTTGCTCTTCTTCCTTACCATTCCCCTTCCTCTTCTCCCCTGCCTTTCCCCTTCTCCCCAACCTTGCCCTTTCCTCTTCTCTCCTACCTTTCCCTTTCCTCCTCTTCCCTATCTTTCTCCTTTTTATTCTCCCCTCTAACTTTCCCCTTCCTCTTCTCCCTTGTCTGTCCCTTTCCTCTTCTCCCCTACCTTTCCCCTTCCTCTTCTCCTCCACCTCTCCCTTTCCTCTTCTTCCCCCTCTACGTTGCCGTTTCTTCTTCCTCTGCTCTTCCTCTCCGTTACCCCTTTCCACCAACATTCCTCTTCCTTTCCATTCTCTCCTTATTAGTCACCCTGCCCACACCCTCTTACCCCTCCCACACATCCACGACATCCAGTGCACCTCCATCCACGGTTCATCATCATCATCACCTAGCATCATTATCATCATCATCACCATCATCATCTTTACCATCATATCATCAATTTATACCATCCTATCCTTCTTCCATTGTGTTCATCTGTTGTAACTCAGGATTCGTTCATTCACTTTTATCATCTTCATCACCATCATCATCGTAACCATCATATCATCAGTTTACATTACCCTATCCCTCTTCCCTTGTGTTTATTTTCTGTTCAAGATTCGTTTATTAACTGTACCTTAGTTATATTTTCGTCACGTCTAGCTATTTCCTGTAATGGCTAAACATAATACTACGGCTCTGCATCCTTTCCATGGCATTCTTCGTGACTAGCATCATATTCTAATTATAGTCTCTTATTACTGGATAACACTGAAGATCATGAGATGGCATTTTTACGCCTAGTTAAATGAACAGAGCATGGTTAATTTAAAGCCTGCTCTTGGACCTCAATACAGGCATTTATTGCAAGTTTGGGGTTTTTAGGTATCAAATTCTTAGCTAAAAAACTGGTCGATCAACTTCACAGGTGGCAACGGCAGAGAATGATTATATTTTTTTCTGTAAATTGCTTAGTATTTATGTTAAAAGTAAATAAATAAACATAGGAGGCTGATTTATAAAGAGGAAAATACTGTACATGAAAACTCTGCATGACCGTCTTGGTTCACTTGTTCGCTTTCGGCGCCTGACGTAAACAGATAACAAGATATTTCGCCTCGTCGCTCGTGACCTTTGCAGAAAACACTGATATTCTTCCTCCATTTGAATAATTTAACACACTATACATCTACCCACGGTTCACCAAAAATAAGTCGATAAAAAGGGGTATGTCATATTGTAAAAGTAGGCCTCGCGTTTCGTTTTGACAAGCGAGCGAATATGAGTGAAAAGGAAGAATTTCGCTGGTAATGCCGGAGTGAACAGTCAGTCGGCACCAGCTCTGGAAATCAATGTTGCTATGTGTAGGAACCTCGGTATTCCAGTCAAAAATTAAGAAAATAAGAACTGACTGGTGTTTATTGTACCAGTGACGTGTCCTTGAAGGCTTGGGTGTCACACGGGAAGCGAGATTGGGTGGAAACGAACGAAAAGGAAGCCAGATTGAGCGTGTGAAAATCCACGTCTCTCACACGATGACTGGGTAAATGGGCAGCCATGGAGGGGTGTGTGGGGGTTTTGTGCTGTGGATAAAGTACTTTGAAGGTGTGGATGTTTTTGCCTTGGATTAAGAAGTGTTTGGAATCAGCTGTTTATTATTAAGATGTGCTGTGGAGCAGGAGCAGCTCAACACCTATCTTATACCCCATAGAACAAGGTCAAATATCTCGCCTAGTGAAACTCCCATAGTGCCTTAGGGCATATGGTACTATGGTACTCCAGAAAGTACATCTAGTTTTCTCCTTTTAAAATACTATGACAGAAAGTATCTTTATTTCTGCTTATCGGCTGGCAAAGCAATCAATAGATACGTATAATTCCAGGTATCAAACAGACGGCTGTGACCTTTGCATGTAAAATACCAAAATGAACAACGACTCTTGAAGCCAAATTAACAATCATGAACTGGTAATTGTGTAATAGTCAATGAAGAACGTATATGGTTCGAAAAATATCGTGAAGAATATAATGAATGACAAATGTTCTAGCTAAAAATGAAAATAAGCATGAACTTGAACATTTAAAAAACCTAATTCATAAATTTTGAAGAAAACTAAGCAACGAATCAGCAAGACAAAAACGACAAACATGACCCGAAACTAGGAAAAAACACCGAAAGAGAAGTGTACCCCGAGATCTACAGTTTAAAGAGGAACCGTAATAAGAAAATCAGAAATGGGCAAGGGAAGCAGTAAACACATCCAGGTACACGTGCAGTCACAGGTAAGTGGCTTCAGGTGACATTAAGAAAAAAAAAATATAGGGGTTTGGAGGGGGAGAGGCAGAGGTTTGAGGGGAAGGGGAGGGGAAGGAGAGGTGAGTGGAATAGGGGGTTGGGGGAGGAGAAGAGAGAGGGAGAGGCAGTGGGTTGGAGGGGGGGGGTTGGGGAGGTGAGGAGAGGAAGTAGGGGGGTTGGAGGGGAAGGGTTGGAGGAGGAGATGAGAGAGAGGCAAGGGGTTGGAGAGGGAGGGTTGGGAGAGGAGAGAGAGAGAGGCAGGGGTTTGGAGAGGGGAGGTTGGGAGAGGAGAGGAGAGGGGGAGAGGCAGGGGGTTGGAGGTGGAGATGATGATAAAGAAGAATAAACTGCTGGTTGTAACATGCAAAATAAGTAGCTAAGGAAAATATGTTACGAAATTCCCAACCCCTATATCCTACCCTCCACCTAACCCCATATAAAAGTACTTATATGGGACAACAGGAACCAGTTTAGGTTAGGCCTATAGTTCGTTCAATTCAGCAGGTATTTTCGTCCTTTTGCAGATTATTTCGTAGCTCAGTGGTAGAATTAAGATCATACTGCGACCGTGCATTCCTTCCACAGCACTTCGTGATTAGCAGCACCGTGATATAGTGTTAATCTACTGTTATAATGTTCACTGACGAGCAGTTACCTATAATTTTTAAGTAATGTGCGCTGTCAGCCGAAATATTGCTCACCCTTGTGGAATGGATGTGGAGAAGTTGCATTAAAACAACTGGACAAAATGAGAAAAAAGCTGTTAGAATTATTAACAACCCTGCCATTACAAATTAACTACCTCCCCTACAACTAAAGGAATGATGCCTTTCTTGCATTATTTTACAGGTAGCTACTTTTATGCCAAATGCTCAGACGAACTTGCATCTATTGTGCCACCTCTCCATGCCTTCCCCTGTGCTACACGGGCATCTGGTAGCGCTCATGACTGGAATATCACACAGCCATGTTGCAGAACTTCAGCCTATCAGAAATCTTTTATTCCCCGAACTGCATCTCTTTGCAACTCGCTTCCCCGGAGTTGTTTCCCTCAGAACTTCAATCTACAGTTGTTCAAGCCCAACTGTTACAGATTTTTTGAGACACCGCTAATCTGGTGTATGGATTATTTTTTATTAATTTGTTTTTCCTTCCTCTGTTCTATTATAAAAAATATATATATATATATGGGGAGGTGGCAAATTTTCTGATTTTGTTCTAGCTGATACATGATGCTTTTATTCAAATAAGGAAATTACAACGCCTGCCCTCTTCTCTCTCTCGACTGCAGGCTAAAGTTTCTCCTCGGAATTACACCATCCTTACTTCGAGTGCAAGGAAAGAGAAGAATGTATAGCCACACAGCTCCAATGCCCAGTCATATCAGTGCTACCACATGAAGGCGTCCCTCTCTCAGACCGAATTTTGCCACTGACCGTGATGTCTGAGATCCGTGACATATGAAGGATCGGCACCAAAATTGAATAATTTCTTGCCAGAGCCACACACAATGTATGTACCAATTATTGTCCAAATCCAATTTGGTTTGTGAGATATTTTAACTCAGGGGAACTTGAATGGTGAGTAGGTATGTCGCCCATTTCACTGGGGAAAACCTACTGTTAAGTAGTTACCATTTTTTCCCCTATTTCCTAGACCTTATCTCACCCAACCTGTGAATGAGAAAATGGGCAGGATGATGATGAAGATACACATATGCATACAAACACATATACTAAATACATTAAAGAAAAAAAAAATGTCGATCACTGAAAACTCCCTTCGGTGTCACGATCGGACGCTGCAAGCAGCCCATGAAAAATATGCTAAATTCTTAATAAAAACTCATTATCTTGCTTACATTATTTGCTAAACCTTTCGTAGTAAGAGTTAAAAGCTTGAAAACTGTTGAAAGAATACTGTACCTTATTCTGTGGAGGGATACATGAAGCCAAATTTCCCGCACGCACTGTCACACTTCCTGCCCATTCAAAGTTTTCCCGCCTAGTGACGTGACAGTCTTCCCGCCAGCAACTCCATGGTTCTTGGTAATATTTAAACGTTTTGGTATATTTGTGCCACAGACACGTATCAGTTTACATCGTTAATTTTTATATGAACTTTTTTTTATCCCAGTTATGCAAAACAATTCAGTTTACTTGCTACTGGTTTTTGTTGCAGAGTGACCGATCCACGTTTTGGCGCCAAATGACTGACTGATATTTATCGTTGTAAAAACGAAAGAATACAGCACTGGCCTACTGTTTGCTGGAATAAAATGCTAGAGTTGTCCCCACCATGTGATGGGTATGAAAACTAATGTCTGGATGGCATGGAATAGATACATTTAAGAAATTCTGGAGTATGAAAGCGCCCTCCTAAACGTCAGAAATCAGAATGAGCGATGAAGTGTCTATAAAAATAACCTAAACTGGCAAAGTACCAGGGTCGAGTCTGATGCGGTTGATAACTAGGTTAGATGGGTGGTATTAATTACAGTAATACTAATTTCGAAAGCAATAATAACAAACTTGCTGACACTGCTGCCAACACCAGAATTGATATTTTTCCTTCACTATAGCTGGAGTTTATAATTTGTAACAGTTTTTCATGTCCAACGGCAAGAAATCAAGGGGTATTTTAGAATGAAGTTTCAGTATAGCTGTTGCGATTTCAGCACTTTTTCTTGCCACATTACATTGTACAAATGTGTAACCACTTTACTGCCTATAACTGTTTTGCTGAAGGGGATGTGTTGGCAGGATCCACCACCACCACCACATATTGTATAATGTCCTACCTTTACGACATTAAACATTTCAATCAATCAACCCATGACTTATTTGTACTAAGCAGCAACTTTCTGAGAGCAAGTTTAGCGGTAGGGTGATGTGGCAACTGTGGCTGTCAGTAAACATACACCCCCTCACACACGCCACCCTCAGTGATATAGTAAGGCCAATAGTAAGGGGTGGGCAGCGGCTTCTTTCCTTACGGCATAATGGCAGAGAGACTGACCACGAAACTGAAGGGGCTTTTTAGGAGTGACGACGATAAGAAACAGGTATGTGGTGAGGGTCTAGCAAACTAAAAGGTTAATAACTTAAAGAAATCGATACGTAATAGTTAATACCGTATTAAGCTTTGCATGTTCGCACGATATAAAATCAATATTAAATCCTAAACTATCGCTGAGGAAAGGTATATGGCTATAATACTTAAACCTAAAAGGTTGTCTAGTTAAAATATTAAAATCATTTAATACTGATGAGTCAGTTGCATAGTAATGTTTTCATCTGACAATTTTGGGTTGCTCCTGTAACTTAAGTACTCTCTATTACACTGAATTTGATGAGCCATGGTTCTGAAGGAGGAGTGTCTTCTGAGTTACTAGACAGTGTGGCCCTTCATCCTAAGTACTGGACACTTGGCATTCACCTGAGCTAGTGTAATTTAATCTTTAAGCATTGTGTAATTTATGAATTTGGTACTCAAAAGGAGCCTACATGTGGTGGCACGGTCATCTGAGCAGCCGTGGCATGTACCTTGGAGCCATATCTCATGTTTCATTACACCTTATCACAGGAAGGAGTCTGGTCCAATCTAGGTGGGACACTGTCTACCACAAGGGGGTGCAGGATCCGTACACGGAGTATGTTCTTACCTACGGTAATTGTATCTATACAGGAATGAGTCAGGCTCGTACTGTCCTGTGTATGGTACCTGTACTGTACAGTAGGTTGGCCCCACAGAACCAGTGCTAACCTGTGACTGATGGGTTTGTTCTGTCAGACGGATTGGGATTAAGCAAGAACGGCTATGGACTATTTGGACCTAATTGTATGCTGTAAAAGAATATTAAAAAATGAACTATAATGATGAGTTGCTGTATGTGTTAACGAGCAGGTCCAGTCATTGGCAGTTTATCTTTCCTGGTGCGAATGGCCACACAGTTATCTCTGCCATTTCCTGTACTAGATATGCAGTACAGTTAACTCCCTCATGGTCTGAACAACTCTCTTATTCCATTCCACCTGATGCCAGACAGCTTTATTCAGCTGGGAATGAGTCTTATGTGATGATGGTGATGATTCAGCTAAGGATGAGTTTTACGAGCATGATTATGATGATTTCAACAGCAAATGAGTTTCAGAAGCATGATGACAGTGATGGAAATGAGACTTGGGAGTATGATGATGATGGTGACGAGGTGGAGGTGAAGGAGCATGATAGTGATGATGATTCCTGGGAGCCTGAATATGTTAATCTGATCCTCCTCTTTTTTCCCCCCTCTTCCTAGGACCAGCCGTTAGCTCGAGGTGTACCCAGTAGCAGGGACGAACTGGTGGAGTGGGTTAGCAAGCCTTCCTTCGCAGACCTTCCACCCAGAGGCAGAGAGGCATTTTTTAGGTATGGTACAATTGTGGCTATGAAATGGAGGATGGCTGGATTAACAGTAACCTCTTCACCACAGCAAATCCTTGTTATATGTGCTGGACAGGGATGCCTTCTTGTGGTGGCACTGACATAACTAGGTGGCTCCACTGCCTGGTTATATGAACATGCCTTATCTTCCCTACCCCCAAAAGGAGGATGGTGAACTGCAGTAGAGGAGAAGTTTCAGTCTTTAGTTTATAGGTTCCCATAGCAGACAGGCTGGTTCTGATATATATGAACCTTTTTAATGTCATTTTTGCTGTTAATTCCATGGTAAATTGGATAAAGATTGCCTGTTAAAGTTCCATTGCAACTTGTAAAGCTGATTTCCCTCTTTCCCACACTTACAGTAATCAAATTAATGGCCCTTTTTAATATTTCCCATTACATAAAGTTGGCAGATTTTCATTCTTAACTGCTGTACCAGCTGCCCTCAGTTTATGGTACCAATTGAAGAGCTGTGATGATCGTGGTGGTGGTGGTGATGGTGGTGACAATTTTGATGACAGTCAGTGATGATGATGAATGTACAGCACCGTACTCCATATTTTAAAGTTTCCATTTATGTATTATAGTTGATTATTACTTTCAGGTATCTTCGAGGAGGTAAATACGATGAAGACGAGGACATTGAGAAAGTCAGTCCTGAGGCTCCCGGTATGTGCAATAACTCAAGACGTTACCAGTTCTGGTTAAAATGTAAACAATTTGACCTCAACAATCTGTTTAAGGTGTACGTCGCAGATGCAGACACGATGCTTCCCGATGTTCGAAAGTGTTACAACGACTTCAAGAAAAAGGAAGAGAATGCTGACAAAACTGAACCAGAGTTTGTGAAGGAGAAAGAAAATGATGTGGAGAAAGCGAGTGAGTTTTTCAGTGACCTAAGTGACCGTGCAAAGGTGTCGCTAGATCAAGAGTTTATAGCATTTCAGGAATATTTAAGAAAAGAGTACAGTGATAAGTCTCCTTGAAGAATATGTCCAAGAATGTTACTTAAATTTAACCCCTTCACCTTTTTTTTTTTTTTTTAAATACATACACTATTTTATTCTTGCTACCACTAGAGGAGGGCAACTTCAGCCTGCAGTCTACTGGGCTCACATCTAGATAAGCCTGTGGCCCAAGAACAACATACCACCAGATGATTTTTTTGATCTCTGGGGAGACTTTTCAGGGTGGGAATTCTACCCTAACACTGTAAGAGGTTTACCCCTGTTGGTCTATCTATAGCCAGACACCTTAATCCTATAAGGGGTGGCTACAAACAAATCACCTCCATATTTACCAGTCCTCTGCCATTTGCTTGCCTTCCGTCAAACTCACACACATCTCTCATCTCTCTCTCTCCATTCCCTCTCCTCCTCTGCCTATCTCTTCCACTCTTCCTGTCCACCTCGCTCACGTCACAGCTCACATCAGTATCGTTCTCCCTCCTCTTCACATGGCCAAGTCATTTAAGAATATTTCTTCTAATGCTCTGAGTCACATCCACATCAACAGCTCTTAGTTAAATAAAACCATCTGGGGGTGGCAAGAATAAAGTGAAAAAGATCATTGCAGGGAAGAGGTTAATCTTTGTGCATTTTTTTTTCCTTGTTGCAATCATTCCTACTTAACTGTGTACTTATTGCTAGTAGTCTGAGAATCACAAAAATAAATAAATAAAATAAAAACTCTACAGCACAGTGCAGTAGCTGTATATATATGTTGTTACCTCAGAAATACTTAAGGGATGTTGATTTTTATGATGTTATATTGTGTAGTGAACCGAATCATCTTAAACTGCCAAGCAAAGAAAGGATATGATTTAGTGTGGTACAGTATCTTGTACATTTGGCTATACTGGCAGCCTGTTGATCTCGCTTGTTAATTTATTTGATTTTGTACTTATGATTATCATGACTTTATTTCCCATTAATAAATGAAGTGGATAGTTTCAAGATGTAGAGGTAGTCATTATAAAGGAAAAACTGTTAACAGTGCCTCATGAAACTGAAAATTAACTGAAACCTTTAAAACTGTCAGCTCCACCTCACAGGCAAATCAATATTAAGTGTAAAATACCATTTACAGATGTTATAAATATATCCAAAAGTAAGTTTTAAATACAAACTATGCATAATATATATTTTTTATATAAATACAGGGGTGCTGGAGAGGGATGCCCTATGGTGGCAGTAATATAGCAAGGTGGGTCAACCACCTGCTTATACAAATGTCTGTCAACTACATCCCTATTCCCAGAAAGGGACATAGTGGACTGCAAAAGTGCAGCCTAAGCTTGCAGTCCACCAGGTTCATATTTCAGATGAGCCTGCGGCTCAACAACAAATATAGGCAAATTTATAGGCAAAGCAAAGTGAAGGCATATTGTTTTATGCCTTAGGATTGTAAGGATTAAGTAGAGAATTAAATACTAAACAGTTTCATCATCATCCTCACCACTTTTTCCCACCTAGAATAGGTTGAGGTAAGATCCAGGAAACAAGGAAAAAAGAAAGCATGAAAGAGGGAGAACTGTCATCAGCGTGCCCAGTGAAATTAGTCAGACATTCAGTCACACATCATTCAAGCCCTGGAATCTTTGCTCTACTCACAGATCAAACCCTCTACATTTTTTTTCCTAACAGAGCAAGAAATTGGTGTGAGAGGTACCTTTCATTAACTGTAGCTGGTTGAAAGGAAGTCACAGCTTATCATCCTTGTTGATACTGGTCCCGATACTGTAGTTTTATCTCCTGTTTAATCAGATAAAAAATATTATAGACACACCATCCAGCAGTTAACCATTGACATTTTTAGTTTATTCTTGCTACTGAGACAATTTTATTCAGCATAGGAAAAACTGCTCATATACAGGGTTTCTTAAGAGCCTGTCCTAAGCTGAATAAAGACAAAGTTACATACATAAAAATGACCCTCATGGAATTGTCATATTGGGGTTTTCCATGGTACAATTTTTTTTATTATTATTATTTTTTTAATGGACTGGAAGCTAAACTACATTCCAGAAACAGCTAATTACTTCCCTTTAGTTGCTGGAAGCTGATAGGAAAAAAGAAACGAAATGTGTAATAAGATTTAAAACAACATAAGTCTTGGTTTGGACTTGTGACTTTACTTCAGATGGCATGAATAAACTAAAAGTGATGTCAGTGGGGTAATCATCATCATCCTGACCCTCATGCCAGTTCCAAGATGGCTGGGGTATGATCCAGAAATAATGAAAGTGAGAGGCCTATTAAGAGCATACCTACTAAAATGGGTTGGACTATCATTCATACATCATTCAAGCCCCTGGAATCCTGGCTACACCTCACAAGCCTTACCATCAAATTATTATTATTATTATTATTACAGTATTATTACTGTATTATTTATTTACGTACACCTGATACCTATCAGATAGTCACTGCGTTCATTAGTTTAGAAAGACATCAAATCCATCATGTACTTCTCCAATTTAATATTTGTTGATATTTCAAGGGAACTTTTTTTTTTTTTTAAGATGTTCTCAACTCTGGACAAAGCTGGGTGCTTCCTGCAGCTGAAGAAGCTTTAGCATTAGTGCTTAGATTAACCCCTTCACACTGATAACATTTTTACATATATCTTGCTACCTCCATAAGATTTTATTCAACAAAGGAAAAACCCAAGCTAAACAGACTAAGGAAGGTTGTATCTAACTTTTCCAGTTCAAAAACTCTTCTAAGTTAAATTCCTGTTGTGTCCAGGCAGCTACATTCAACACAGGAGATTTGTCAAACTACTGTAGAGGTGTCTGTTATTGCCAACACTGACCCCTTCACTTCTTACATTCCCAAGTTGAATGAAACTGTCTGGTGGTAGCAAGAATAAACAGAGAGAGACAATAATTTGAATAAAGAGTAACTGATTATCAGAGTCAAGGGGTTAAAATCATAATGTGTCCAGCTGTCTTCTAGGAATTTACCAAGATAATTTTACACACTATAGAGGGATAATGCTTCCCTGATGTGATTAGATCTGGCTGTAAATATAACTATACATTCACAAAACTGTAAAATGCAGCACGTATGGAAGTTTATTTTACAAGCTGGGCTCATTTTTGTATTTGAATGATGGTTGCCAATACACAGAATCCAGTACTGATTTTTCCATGATTAAGAATGTACTTGGATAGCCTAGTTGATACATGTTAAAATACTGATTATTTCCCATTCATTCCTTAATTATATGTTGTCCAATTAGACATATTAAGTTGTTCGGTATGCTGATTTTTAAAGTTATAATTTAATAACAGTTATGGAATTGTTATTTTTATGAAAAACATTATGAACTTGTTTGATGACCATTATTCATTCCATGGAAACAGCTAATTCCAGTCATCATTGTGCCTATGGTGTTGTGGCAGCAAGTTAGCTTGTAGAGTATGTAAATTAATGGCTACGTACATAAAGCTAAAACACTGAAGGGGAAGGCATTATTATCTTTATCATCATCATCAACCAGTTGTTTATTGCACCCATCAGGAATATATGGGCCTGGATTCAGGCCACTTGGTTCAGACAGTGAAGGCAAATGACGGTTCACTCACTTTAGTGGCACTATGTGAACGACGATAAACCCCAATCTCTCCTCTGATTTAAACATGTATGGGCCACAACCAGTTGGAAATCTTTAACTTAAGAGACCACCAAGCATCTGTTACTGGTTATAGTATATGGTTACCGTGTATCACTTATAAATTGTTTATAAAGACTCCAACATGCTTGCATGTTGTCATAAAATATATATGGTGTGCAGGAAACAATCTGTTTGTCACTAAGTGTAATCACCTGAAAGTAGCTCAGTACAGAATATACTTCTGAATGCAAGGAAAGAAAGCCCTTAACTTTCAAGTCATTTACATTCAAACAGTGGAGTCTTGCCTTTCCCTTTTACAGTTAAAGTTTTAAGTATGTAGCCTAAAGCACTGAAGATTAAACTTATTCCTTGTAAGCTTTTCAGCAGGTTATTTACTCAAGGCCAGATTTAAAAGGAAATGTTAAGTGATCATACCAGTTCCTGCAATATGATGATATCATTTTTAATATGTTCTTCAAATCTCCAGATCATTTTATTAAGCTTAGGAGAAACTTTTCAAAATGGAAGATGTAGCCATAGCCTCTGTTAGCCCCTTGGCAATCAGAGTGGTATCCTAATAAAAAGAAAACTGCTTCTTAATAGCAAGAATTAAATGCAGTAGTAGTAGCAGTGGTGGTGGTTGCAACCCCAGGCTCATCTGAATGTGAACCGGTGGACTGCAGGCTGAAACTGTCCTCCCCCAGCAGTCCACAATCCTCCTTTTTGTAAGGAACCGGGAGGGAGCTGAAGGATGTTTGTATAACCTGGTAGCTCCAACACCTGACCACACTGGTGCCTCTACATGAAGGCATCCCTCTTCAACACAGCAAAATATATCATCATAGTGAAGGGATTAATATTCTGTTACTGTTTCTGGTATTTACATTGAGTAAGTTTATCTTCAGGCTTGATCTAGATTATCTTGTTGATTTTATACTATGGTTTTTTATATATTTCTTATGGTGCTAAATATACTTTTATATATATATGCTTGAGTATTGATTACCCTTTTAAAAAATTATCTATCTGTCTATAGCCAGATGCCTTAATCCCATAAGGGATGGCCACAAACAAATTGTGCCCTGTCCCCCGCCATTTCCCTGCCCAGCCCCACATACACCTTGCTCTCATATACCTCTGTACTCCATCCCTTTTTAAACCTTAGCATTACTGTCTTTGAATCATACTGTCATGGAAAATAAAGAGCAAATCAATAAAGCTGACTAGATTAATAAAGGTTGTACATAAATACAGTAATCACGAGAGTTTACAAATTCAAGTTATCAAAGCTTGAATACTTCCATACTATATACTGTATATATATATATATATATATATATATATATAATATACATATAAAATCCATATAATAATAATAATAGCTACTTTACATTATACAGTATACAGGTACATATCTAGAACCCGATTCTCAAATACAGTATATTCATGCTAGATTCCCTGTTGTAACTTGGAAGGCTTATTGCAAGAAGAACAAAATATATATGATTCTATCCTCCCCTTCTTCCTGCAGAAAATATAAAGCCTATGATAATATTCCTCCTGTAAATAGGATTTCTTTTGTTGTAGGTGAAACATAGATAGGGGACGACTAAGAACTGCCTTTTCTTTGTCCTTCCTGTGCAAATCAAGTTATGACAGGAAATCAGCTGTAAACGTATACAAGAATCCCACCATTAGATATCAACTTCATGCTTATGTTAGTCTCTTGGGTGTGAATGGCAGGAATGTTCCCAGTTCACTGTGAGAAAATAACATGATTCTACAAGTAACTGGGTAAGGTCACTGGACATGATGAAATTTGATTTAATGATAACCTTGCTCAGAACTTGCATATACAGTATATGCTGACACACGTACAAAAATATATATAAATACGTACAACATGCATACATACAAATACCATCAGCCTTACCCAATTACAGTATGTGATCATATGAGGTTGGGAGATACATTAATGAAGTATGATCTCTCTAGAACATGAGGAGAATGGATCTTTTATGGTACAATATTTACAAGTAATATATGCAAAATGTACACTACATGTATTACAGAAATATTTCTGCTACTGACTGCATTAACTAAATTTACTTGGTGCATGAAGAATACTAGAAGAATGTGTTAGTGGCCCTTAATCTCTCCCCCTCTACTGTTACTGGTAGTACTTTTTCTCTAGTAGCTACGAATACCGTACAAATATTACCCACCCTCCAATGCTCCGATCCTCTTCTATCCTATTACCCATACAGTAATTTCTTCACATCACTGGGCACAGACCAAGAAGACTCTGTACTGACTTCCTCCAACTCACTTGCCTCTCTGTCTGACCTTAGGTGCGAGTCCTGGGACGTGTTTGTCGATAATGAACTTCCTGAGGCTTCTTCAGACACAACTTCAGGTATTCTATCTAGGGTGAATGTTGTGTTTAGAGGATGATGGATATTAGTGGCTTTATTTTCATCACTGGGAACATTCTTATGATTTATTCCTACGGCGGAAACTGAATCCGATCTTTTCTCCTTTTTGTCTGAGGTGACTGGAGTGTGTGTTTTCTCCTGTGATGATGAAGACAAACACTCCATCAAACCATCCAGCTCTGCCTTAACACGACTGGAAATATCTTGCTCTCCTTTCAGATACCCGGTTATTGCTTGGTGTTCTCTCTTCTTATTTGTTAAATCATCCTTCTTGGTTAATGCCCACTTTTTGGAAGATTCAGGTGAGGAGGATGTTGTGGGAATTGATAAAACCTGCTTATTTTTCCAACTATTCTCTGTTATATCTTTGCCTGTGCTTGATTGTTTTATATTTACCTCATAATAACCCTGCCTTCTCTTAGCTATATTGCCTGTTGGAGTAAAAACTAGCTGATTACATTTACTATCTCCAGTACTTAATGAATACTGCGTACTATCCATTCTAGGTACTTTGGGATGATTGTTGATTGTCATTTGTTCCCTGTGTGTTGCTAAGTCCCTCTCATGGCTGTCCAGGAGTCTAAGAGCTTCGTTTTCTCTCATCTTCATGTGGTCTTTCCTCATCTCTACTTTTCTCTCCTCTCTCTCCTGGCTCCTCTTTCTCAGCTGTCTCCCACTAAGCCCTGCATTCTCATGAGGAACCTGTGGCTGATTTTCCGATATTTTGGAGACACTGGTACCCTGAAAAACAGAATCTAAGTTAAAGCAGATTATAAACTCATCTCCTCTCATTCCTATTCCCTCTCTCTCAGCTGCCTTCCACCAAGCACCACGTTCTTGGAGGGAAGGCTGGTTTTCTGATGTTTTGGAGATACTATAAACATAAATAAACCCTTGATGTTGACACAGAGGAATAATAGGCCAAATTTTGTCCCGTTCTGTAGTAGTAGGTCATAAGTTTGAAGTTGACTCAATGGAACAGTATGCTAACTTCTACTCAAAACTGTACCTTGGTTGAAGCATGATTAGTGCTTGTGGCCAACTGTAATGGAGATTCTGAGCTTGAGTTGGCTTGGTTCCTCCTTTTAAGTCTCTGCTCTTTCATCCATAAACGAATTTCTGCTCTCCTTTGTTGATGTTTCTCCTCCACTCTGGACCCCCGGCTTGGAAGAGTGTAGCTAGGAGACGAGACACTTGAAAATGATCTGAAATAATAGTAATAATAATAATAATAATAATAATAAATAATAATAATAATACCGTAATAAATATCTTTGACTTCCCTACACACACTCTCGAATTGTAGATATTACTCCTTCCCTTTGCTTCCTAAGTTTCTACAGTCCCCTCCTTACTATTAACAACCAAAACTAAATCATATACTGTATATATTAAAATTCAAACAATAACCCAGATCTGAAATCCCACAAATGTGCATACTATACGGGAAGAAGGCCTTTCATTGCAAATTCTTACTCTCTTCTATCACCCACTCTCACACATTCTTGAACCATGATACATTACCAATACCACACACACCAGCCACCATTCATCCAAACTACCATGTCTCATCAAGTCACCATCACGCCAAGAATCATAGCAGGGAACTGAAGGAAAGAATAAACTGTTAGACGCGCACACGTGCACACACGCACGCACGCACCTTACCTCATGCCAGTTAAGTTGAGGGTCAGCCTCGGAGACTCCTTTGCCCCTACTACAGTCAGGCAGTTCTCCAGCTTCTGACAAACATTAGTGGAATTATTCTTAGCTGCTGTGCTGTTTTTTATTCCAGTACTGTCTGTTACTCCTCTTAATATACTGGTATCACTGGTATGGTCCTGACTTTGTCCCTGGTCTGGTTTCTTCATTGATCTTCCTCCTGTCTCTAAACACTCTATAATGTAAGTTGCCGATAGTGAGTCTTGATGGTGAGGAAATCGTTGGTATTTCTCATCACCTCGGCTAATTTCTTCCTCATAAGCCATAACTTCACTGATCATTTCCTCGGTTAGGTGTTCTGGTGATGTATGTTCAAGGAAATTTACTAGGGCATCTGAGTTCCCATGCTTCTTATAACTTGCCATTATTTCTTTCCAATCCTGATGCTTAAATTCAGATCGATGTTCAGTGTATCTTTTAGCAGGGCTACTTCTCTGGGGTGACATTCTCTCTCTACGATGTCTCTCCGAACCCTGAATTAAGCTGCTCTCTGTCTGACGTCTCTCTGAAGTCTGGATTAAGTCACTGACCTTTGATACCAGTTCTCTGGATTCGTTAAGCCCTTTCATTGCTTCTAAAGTCTGTTGCTCTAGTGTTTCAATGTCATGGTGATAATCTCTACCCATCCCTTCCTCTTCATCTGTGGACTTGTTTTCAATGGCTGACTTTGGAACAACTCTACACAGGCCCTCCAAGGATATTCTACCACTCAGGAACACATCAATTAGCTCATCTGCCGTCATGTCCTTATACTGATTCAAATTCTCCTTGGCCTCACAGGGAATTGCTGTTGGATCCTCTGTACATGGTGTTGGATCCCTGGTTTGCTCTGCTTTGATTCTCCTATAATTATTTACATGCAAGGTTTTTCTGTCTTCCACATCAACAGGTTTATATCTCAATTCATTCTCAGATTTATTCAGTTCAAAGAGTTCCCTGACACTTTCTTCATTCGAACTTGCTTTATCAACACCATTTTCACCTCGTTTTTCTACAGTACCATCTGCCACGTTCATCTGACTGTCTTGTGTAAAAATTATGCTTCTCTCCTCTTGGCTATGTGTTTCCTGAGCAGGCAAAGTCATCTCAAACTCATTCCAAAACTCTTCAATACGCTGCTGGACAATTTCACAGGGTATGTCTTGCTTGCGGATAATTTTAATGGCTTTTGCATCCTCTCGTGGATGAGTGCTAAATGGAATAGGAAGGTGGACTGATGGAGATGGAGGATGTGGGGGAAAAGTACTACCAGTAGTAGTTGTACTATTAGTAGTAGGATGAGGATAAGGATGTGAAGAGGGAGAGGTAGTATTAGGGCAAGGATGAGGAGGCAGCTGAGATGAGGAAGACTGAATATGAGAAGTATCTGGATGAGCTAAAGGTGGACTGTTTGTGGAAGGAGGACCTGTGCTTTGGATGACATCTTGCTGCACAGGAAGGGAGGAGAGATCACGATTCTTTGGTTCAGTTTGAGAGACGGAAGGTGAAGGAATATTAACAAGCACAGAGACATCCTTTGACGGTCCAAAGTTGGTCTGTGTCTGTAAAAGAAGTAAATGCACAATATAAATCCTTTTTCATAAAACTAAATTATATAATCATTATATCCATTTGCTCTGTATATATATCCACTCACTTACAGATATTTCATATATAATGTTGGTAAATACTGTACTGATAAAAGAAACAATTTTAATACAAGTTTTAACCCTTTCAAAGTTATGATTTTTTTTTTCTCTCTCTCTCTCTCCAAAATTACTTTACCCAACTAAGGCGTGACTTTTTGAACATGAGGGGATACGCATGGCTTTGTTTAGTCCTTCAGTTGTAGAGGCTTTCCTATTATGAAAAAGATCCTCTGGCAGCATAAGAAGAACATACAAAAGATACCAACATCCTGAAGAGACTGAATTAAATGCTGTCAAAGCTCCATTACTATTACACAGAAAATATCATACCATACCTGTGTTTCACTTCTTTCAACAGCCACCTTGTCATCAGCACCTTCAGTTTCGGTCCAAGAATCTCTCACTAAAGGATTTCTCATTTTCACTGCTGTTGCTGCTGTTGTTATTGCTGCACCATCCTCGTTTAAACCTGAACCTGGTGGACTGAAGGATTTCCTCACTGTTATATGGTGTGCTTGCTTTTCAGGTGCAATGGTACTTGACGGTGTGGATATATCTGTCTTTTGTCCTCTGAACTTCACCACATTCCCATTCACTTGGGTACTAACTGAAACCATTTCTTTATTTTCCCTAATTAACTTTTGAGGACTGAGGTTTTCTCGTACTGGTATGACATTACGCTTCTCGGTCATATCCCTGTGTGTGTTCTCGGCAATTTTGTCCTTAACTCTTGTGGCTTTGTACTGAATTCCAGACTGAGCTTCTTCCTCATCTTCATTGCCTTCTCCTGATAGTATACCTGTACGTCTATTTCCATCAATTTCATTTTTAAATCTCACAGCTTCATACTGATTTCTCAACTGATTTTCTTCCTTATATCCAAAGCAGTTTTCTGACAGCATTTCCTCATATTTATTCTTATCAACCTCATTCCTCATTTTTGTGGCCTTGTACTGAATACTTGCCGGAGTTTCTTCTTTGTTTTCATTACCCCTTCCTGATAACAACTCTCTGTATCTGCCAGTCTTAAATTTCTGGGCATATTCCTCAACTTTATCCAAAAATCCTTGATCGATGTTTTCAACCTTTGCATCTTTTTCTACTGCCTTTTTTCCTATGCGTTCTTTTTCTCTTTCCTTTTCACTGTCCATACTAGCCAGCACTTTTCCCTTCGACAATCTCTCCTCTAATTTCTCCTTAATCTTGAGTACTTTGAACTTCTTATCATTCTTCACCATATTTGCTACATAGAACGAGAAGACTTGCTGTGGATCCAAAAAGCTGAGCGACTTTGAGTTTTTGCCTTTTTTAACTTGACTGTGTGACTGAGGGGGGAGGTTCAATATTCTCATGTTTTGATTATCACCTCCATTTGTGAGAATATTTGAATAATCTTGCCCATGTGCTCTGAACCCCACATTACCCAAATTTCTCCTATTAAGCAGAGAAACAGGGAGTGGCTTTAGCTGTAGTGGCTTTTGTTGCTGTACAGTACTGGGATTATCACGGATCTGTGGCTGATCTATTTTTAACAGTCTCATATTCCTTCCTTCCATTTTGTTATCCTTCAGTATTTCACCAAAGATCCCATCATCCTCAAACCTGCTTGCATTTTTAAGGGGTGATTTTATTTTCAGGGGAATTGGCTTCAAACGCAACTCCCGATCATCCCATTTTCTTGGCTGATTCTTATTTGCGGCACTTCTAACCGTCACTATGTTTCCCAGTTTCCTTTTACCCTTTAGAGTTTTTACAGAGTTCCGAGCTTCATCTTTCATTCTGAGTCTTTCTTGCTTAGTATGATTCAAATTCTGAGGTACGTGTAGTTTGTTTTTCAGTATGATGTAATCACGAATTCCATGGCCTGTGAGAGACTGTTCACTTCCCTTACTCAAATCAGAAGCATGTAATGAGTCTGGCAGGGTGAGATCATCTAAGGTGTTGTTGACATCCACACTTATCGACTCGTACCGTGACTCATCACTCTCTCCAGTGAGCTCTGATAAACTTAAATGCTTACTTTCATCCAGTGTGACCTTTCCTTTGGGCATATGGAGTAACCTGCCAAGTCTCACAACATTCAGGTCTTCATTTTCTTCTGGTACTTCAACTGACGTCAACCCATGTCTTGTCTCGCAGAAAGATGGTGAGGTTCTAAGGGCAGGCAATGGCTTCTCTGCTTCCTCTACTTTAATATTCAACAGCTGTGGCTTTGAAGACTCCTTATGTACTGCTTTAAATGGTTCCCAAGACCTGTTTGAATCAGAGTCCTTTTCACTCTGCATCTTGTCCCTGTTCTCACCGACAGATCTACTTTCTGATTTAAGGACATTTTCTTCATTTTCTTCACTACTAACTGGGAGGGATGTGATGCCAGATGGTTGAATATTGGTCACCTGATCTCCCGACTTGGGTGATTTTAATCCTCCTGAAGCTTTTCCATTCATCCCCTCATGAGATACACTTTCCACATTACTACCTTCTTTATACTGCCCATATGGTATGTCTGTCTCTCTCCCACTTTTAGACTGATGAATACTATCCCCAGTCTGAGACACTTGAGACTTTGGGGACTGGTCTAATCTTAAACCCATATCTGTTTCTGTGCTTAGCTTTCTCTGACTACATCTTGGAGAGCCAGAGGTCCCTGTAGATGATGATTCCTTTAGACCAACCCCATTTACAGCAGATGCAGAAGCATTATCACCAAAATCCTGAACAGAATCAATCTTAAAGTTTCTTTCAGGGCCATTGGTAGTATCGCCCTGGCTATTTAAGCTTCTTACTTCCCTCATCTGTTTCATGGAAGGCTGCACATGAACAGAGCAAGATTTACTATTAACCTCAGGCTCATAAGGCTTCCCATCAGTTTCACTACCTCCTACATCATCCATGGGATGCCTAATGCTTTCTTCAGCAGCTATCCGAGGCCCTTGCTTTTCCATAATATGCTCTCCTTCCATGATAGAGACAGTAGCTTTTGCATTATCAAGTGATGGATGTTTGCCTCTCCTTGGTTTTGATTTTCTGGGATAGGAGTGAACAGGTTTTTTTTCCTCGTCAATAGTTCTAACCAAATATTCATTTTTCACAGCTGCTACAGTAACAGGGGCTGTGTCCTTAGGTAGTGATGTGGCGGAATCAATAACACCAGAACGGATGGGTGTATTTGGATTCTGCTCAACATAATCATCATCATCCCCTCCCAACACTGTGTCCTGCCTTCCACATTCCTCACTCCTATGTTTCTGCCTGATATGTTCTTTATTTCTTCTACTGCCTCTGTGACCCACTTTTTTCTTTTCAACACGTGCATCTACAGGGCTGCTTGCATAGCCATCCCGGGACATTGACTCCCACTTAAGAGACTGAATGATATCCTCTACACTGAGATTAATATGGACTTTGGAGGTTTTATCTGTACTACTAAGCCCATCAGGCATCAAATCCAAAAGGCTGAATTTCCTCTCACTACTCGTCATCCATTTCACAAGCTCAAAAACTCCTGGCAAGAACTCCAAATTACACTTAGAATAATCAGGCAACTGAAGGAGTCGACTGAATGCAAGGCTCAGGTCTGGATTATGTGGCATAAAGAGTTGACTTATGAGTTCCAATGAGGGTCTCCTAATACACTCATCCTGGCTGGTACTGACTGACTGTTTTCTTCGTACTGACAGGGAGCGTGAACGATTGTCTGTCTTTCCCGATCTCTTGGGGACTTGCCATCTCCTTCTGGGACTGGGTGAACTGGAGATACTTCTTGTTTTAACATCACTCTTTCTGACTGAGGAGGAGATCAGGCTTTTGTGATGCTTTCTGCAGCAATTTTCATCGCAGATTATGTGTGTATTTGACAAAGCTGCTCCTCTGTTCAAAGAATGACCCAGATTTTGAAAGAACCCCTTGTGTTCAACAGAATCACATCTTGCACCAACCAACTCCAACAACACGTCATCATCCAACACACCACTGGGATGGTCACCTGAGTCATGATCATATGACTGCATTATTTGTGATTTTACCTTTATCCCTAAAAACTCTCTGTCCTTTATTGCATCACTAAACTGAGCCAGTAATGGGGTGTTTGTGGTCAGCTGAGGACAGGCCTCGATGTTGCGTACAAATGTCATGCTGATGAAAAGGTAGAGGAATTTCCTAAAATCTTCCTGCAACCCTTCATGTAACCTGTCCTGACCACTATAGGATTCTTGAATATTTTGACTAGTAACATTATTTTCTTTTGTGCTGTCAAGGGATCTAATTTGATGTTCAACTTCCCTACACACTTCCTCATAGACGGCATAAAGCTTGACAAAGGTTTCAGGAAGAGAACTAACGTTAACATCATTTCTCTTGTCACTGGTTTCAGGAAGACTAGTGCTATTATCACCATTTCCCTTAATATGGGATGGAATGTTCAACTCTGACACTAATGGGGGCATCTTCAACTCAGACACTGGTACATCTATGCTCTTCCACACATCAAATAGCCGATTAGCTTTATCCTTTGAGAGTGAGGGTAGCTTGCATGGGTCAGGTATTAATCTACCCAACAACCTTGCAATGCTGGGACATGAGGGGCAATCAGCAGCGACCGTGAGGGCTGTGGCGACTAATTCATGTTTCCAGTCATCACTGTCAGCAAGGGTGTGAAGCTCCTCAATCCACTGTAATATCTCCAGTGCTGATGATTCCTTGGTTGCTTTCCTCTGAAAATTCGTTAAAACAGACTTACTAGGCTGTATCTTCATCATTATCATACCATCATCCAAATCTTTACTATAAGCCAAGAGTATAATAACCATCATCACCATCAAAGCCTAAATAATCATCATCGTCGTCCTCATCATCATCCAGATGTCTTTTCCCACATGATAATGGGATGAAATAGGGTTCGGGGAGAGGAAAAAAAAAAATGACAGAGGGAGGAACTAACCAGGAAGACAGTAAAACATGGAAGAACTATGACCAGCATGTCTTGTGGAAACTTACACGGCGAGAGGAGTGATCACTGACGGCAAACTTGCGTACACAGCGCGAGAGGCGATCCCTGGCATGCAGTATCCACAACTTTGTAAGGAAACGATGCCAGATTTCAGTGATCTGGCTCCACTCCTCTCCTTCTGGCCTCGGAGCATCCCTACTGCCGCCCACAGCCTCAGCCATCTTGTGAAGCTCAGCGTGGAATGTCCTTGGCACCTGGAAGAGGTCATAGCTGCACTATTGTCATCTTCTTTAACACAGTCACCATCTTTGACAATATCATCATCATCACCATCGTCATCATCGTTATTATCATCACCATCATTATCATTGTTCTCATCCTCCTCTTCCTCATCATCATCATGAGAAAAAAGTAATGCACTCAGCAGCACACTAAGCAACTTGATAAAGATTCATATAAAACGATAAAAAAGCTAAAACAAATAAATACCTGTCTGTGGCCCACAATCGTATCCGTATGAGAGAGATCCAGGAGGAGGAGCTGGGCAACACCCGCAGCCGAGATGACACTACATGCCAGCTGTACCCACCCAGCTGTGTCCACACGTAGTTCATCCTCACACCTGTAATGCAGTTGGTTGTGGTGCTATGTGCCAAACTTCAATACATTAGCTAATTTACTCTAATCAAACGCTGGGTGGTAACCATATAACCAAACCATACGTGCTCCCTACGTGTCAACAAGTGGGTTGGTGGAGGGTTAGTGCCCCTCCCCGTAAAACAACTAACTCAAAGTCAAATGGCCACCCCTTACCGGATTATGGCGTCTGGCAATAGATAGACAGATAGAGAAATGCCAGGTTTCCTCTTTAAGAAAACTCATACCGGGGTTGGTCATAGTAAAGCTGATGTTTTCTATAGAGTGGATGATAAACCAAGAGTCAAAACCACTTAGTCCTATTATAAATAACATTCAGTTGGAGCAGTTTTCATATTATATCAAACATCACCATCCCAACCCTTATTCCCCATGTCAATCCTTTGAAGACATGCCTCATTTTCCATTTGACATCAAAATATAATTATGATACACTTCTTCACAATACCACAGCTCACCTTACAGACCCTCCATGTGAAAGGGGTAAAGGATCAGGGTGTTTAATCATCTGAGGGCAGTATACAGGAGGAGCTGGCAGGTAGATACTCAAAGGCACAAATACATCCAACTGCCTTATGATACTGTCAATCTGATCAAAACAGTGGTTTAAGACTTGAGGTAGGACTACAGAGGAGCACATGGCAGCAGCTTGAAGGAGGTCTTGGTGGTGGTAGAGGGTCGTTGTGTTGAAGGAAAGGTGAGGTCCTGTGTCTAGTAGCTGTTTTGTGATCAACGAAGATGGGAGGAGGCTTTGTGCTGGTATGCTGAAAAACAAGAATATTCCTGTATGTAAACATGGATGGGAAGAGGCTTTATTCTGATGATATGCTGAAAGACAGGGATGCTTGTATATACAGTATCTCCAGTCATAGTAGCTGCACATGATATGCCATACATGATTCCACACGTGCACCCACATGCGTACAACCATGGCCTATCAATGTTACCAATCATACCTGGTAACTTCATCTGCATCATTTCACACAACCAACATAGCCTTTATTCATTCATCCATCCCTTAACACATTAAATAACTCCCAACCTGTCACTGCCAACCATGGTGCCAAGAACACTAGCAATCAGTGATGTTCCAGTGTCCCCTATACTCTGTGCCAATGCTGTGAGGTCAGCCCACTCTCCTGCAACTGCCAATGCTTGTCCGGCCAACCTTGCATTCCATGGCAGGATGGAGGGGTTGGCCTTAGGTCTGTGAGGAGACTGACTGACTCTCGCTTCATCTGTCAGTAGGAAACACAGTAAATTATTGAACTGGTAAAATGTACGTACATTATAATCTACTGTGACCCTAACCATTAGTGTACAAATTGGTATAAACCTGAAATTTTAGTTCCTCAAAAGTAGCAGACAACAATGATGCATAAGGAAATATTATCATTCAATTTCACTAAAAGTAAGCATCTCAGTATTTCCTCAGGTGATCATGATTACACAGAACATAACACTGTACTCTTCTTTCCTTCACTGACATCACATTATCCTGAGCCAGTGCAGGTTTATATCCAACAGGTGGTTGGGATTTATTGCTCACGTAATGCCACTAAGGTATGAGTGAGGCTAAGCACTCTTATCTTAAATGTCAGGACCATCTTGCCTGTCCCCGGGCTCCTATGCTCTTCATGGGGCAGCACTGGATTGCATGATGGAGGGATGGATGGACAAAGATGACTACGAAGACAATTACGACAATGCAGACAATGAAATGATGATAATGGCAATAATGATAATAATGAAACACCAATCACAAACCTTCTTCTTGTGAATCAGCTTTCCACAGAGACGGGAACCGATGAGGCTTGTGAGGTGGGGGAACTTCACTCTTCAACCCTAGAACATCACTCGCTACCTTACGACCAAAACTGCCAATCACCTGACGAGCTGCCTTGATCAGCCTCCATCTAACCTTTGATGTGAGAGTTGAAGGATCAAGGGATGGGCTGGTTTCATCACCGTTAAAGATGACAGGTTTGAGAGATTTGCCTTGAGGTTCATCCTTTTTCAATGCCTCGCTTATTTTCCTTGATCTATTCACAACCATTTCTTCACTGGGAGTTCCATTTTTTGCTTCTTTCACTTTCTTCTTTTTCAACTTTCTTGCACTGGCCTCTTGCTTCCCCTTTACCTTTTTTCTCTGTTTCACCAAGCCATCAAATTCTAAATCCTGAGATGCTATGGCCTCCCCAGTCTTGGTTTTTGGTGTGCTGGTTAAAATGGAGGAAGACATCGGCTGGTTCTTTGTAAGTAACACCAACTTCACTACATCATACAGCCAAAGTAGAAACTCCGAAAGGCCAACCATGTCCTCCCTCAGCATGTAAGCATAGAGAATGGAGTGTAGGTACTGGCTTAGTTTCTTAGACTTAATCTCCTTAGACAATCCTACTAGTACCTGTGCCTTCCATCCATCTATGGCTGAAAGATAAAGCCCTTTCAGACATTTAATAGGGGAATACTGAATTTTAATCTTCTGTGGGCTGAAATCATATCTGAATTTCTGTAGCTTACCCTGTATGATATTCAGTGCTGCTACAGATTTCTGATATGCACTTCTCTTCAGTTTTTTTCCCACGATACGAGAATGGATCTTAGAAGCACGAGCATACAGACACAACCACAGCTTTGTCGTTCTGTGGGACACAACAGGACCGTCACACTCTCCCTTCTCTGAGGCCGATGAGACTGAGGGAATATTTGTAACTTCTATGCCTGGGTAAACTAATCCTGGATCATATTCACACACAGTGCTGGACTTAATTTTGGGTCTGAATGTCATGGCTGATACAAGAACCTGCTCTACGGTTGAGAGGGTCTGAGTCAGTATGAGAATTGTGGTGATGGATCGTCTCTCCCCAGCATGACCCTCGCAGGACAGGATGGCGTGTATGAGCTTGTGGGTGAGGTGAAGCGTGGGCCTCATCAGGTGGGTTGATTTTGGCCATACTGGCCATACCTGTGAAAGAGGCACAGTTTTAGTCAAATTACAATGTTGTCTTTAGAACTTTCATAATCATTTCTAATTTTTCTATTTTATGTGGCTACAAGTATTAAACATTACCATAGCCACCATTACATTCTACACCTGTTCCTGTTGTTAGATTTTATAGCCCAATCCTGCCTACCATCACCCTCATGATCCAACCAACTCACCCCAACAAAGCGATGGAAAATGTGCAGAATCTGGACTAAACAGGCTTGATGTTCTATTGCATCATCATCCACACTGGTCAAAATCAAAGTGTGCAGCAGCTTCACCAAGAGACGCACAGTAGTTCTTGTTCGTCTCTGCCAGTCTTGTGTTTGGGGTCCTTTGTATGATGCTATGAGGCTCCAAGTGGCAAGCAGAGGATTCAGTGTCTGTTCAATCTAATCAGAGAAAGAAAACTGAATATGTGAGAGAATTTATAACCAATCTCTACAATGTACAAATAAATACAAACTTGATAAACATATATTTTTGTCCTTTTGTAGTTCATTGCACATAGCTCAGTGGCACAATTAGACAAAACTATGGCTATACATCCTTCCCACAGCACTTCTTTGTGACTTGCATCATATTCTTGTGTTGATCTCTTAGTGCTGATGTCTTGCTACAGTTCAGTATCCAAGATGGAGGGATGGCAAGTTTAAGCCAGGTAAGAGCAAAAAGAGTAAAGTTATACAGAAGGAAAGATAACGAAATAACTCAAAGTAAATTAGGCAATTAAAAAGAATCAACACAGATGAGGAAATACTCACTAGATGGTCTGCCTCACAAGGGGTGGTTAGATGTTTGTCTTTCCAGTCTGCACTGCCTGGTTCACAATTTGTCCATAAACTAACCTGTAATACATTAATTATTAATTACAGTACACAGGTTAACCTCACTATATGATCAACCATAATACAACCATTAACTCATACAGTAAAGATGATTAAGTCAATGTTTGCGGAATTAAACTATATTCTCGTACCTGATGTCCACTGGGCTTAGAGGTAGAAGCAAGATCCAGGGTAGATTGAGCCAGGCGCCAAGTGCTGGTGTGGATGTACGCATAGTCATGAGTCAGGGATGAATGGCGTAAAAGGCGCAGGGAGTGGTGAGCTGATTTCAACCGATGATCTGCTATATCTGCATCGCTGAGTATGAAAATTTTGCAATAGATCAGAAGTTGCATCACAGTAATAAATAAAACCACAATCAAAATATCACTAATGCATCCCTGACAACTGTGACAATGCAAGGTGGTATGGCCCATGAAACTCTGTACAGGAAAAAAAATGAGGAGTGATTTATTCTTTGTCACTGGCATCAGAAACAGTCCTGAGTATTTTTATGATGTTTTCAGAGCCCTAGTAAGAAAAAAAAAAAGGGAAAAACTCTCACTACTTAACTACTGTAATATTAAAAAATCCTGATAGCAACACCAAAGCTCCTAAATGGTATGACTCACTTGGCTGCACTGGATGGGAAGGTTAAGACAGACACCCTGAAGCCTGAGGACAGCAGAAATTTATCCTTGGTGGGGTGGCACGACACACGGAACCTTACCCCTCCACCACCGCCACTCCCAGTACTCTCACTCCCTTCCCTGAGGTATAAAAGCAAGTCTGTCACATTCATAACTCTAAATATCATCATCACCACCAATCATCATCATTATCATTACACTCATCATCACACCTCCCTTCCCACATATGGACTGGGTGAGGCAGGGTCCAGTGAGCATGCAAGAATCTGAATGCAATGGACACTAACTACAAGTCTTCCTAATTAGAAGGGCTATAGTCTCATTCACTCTCTGTTCAAGCCCCTAGAATCCTGACTCCATCCCACAGGCATAATCCCACAGGCATAAACATTCACACCTCATGTGTTATATCACCGACAACAATCTGGCAATCTTTCAGAGCTGGTTGAGTCCTATGATCTCCCTTAATATGACACGCTAATAAAGCTTGATTATTAAAGTCACAGAAGGCAGTGAATATTTACTAATTTTTCTCAATATGTAGGTGAAGAAGGAGCAACATGGCAGAGTGGAGTGTTAAGTTTTCCTCAAAGTAACACAGCCTTAGGACCAGATCATGACAAGAGGCCACAAACACCTTGCACATAACATACCTCTTACTTCAGACCATTTAATTTAAGCCAAAGAAAGATAATATATATTTGTGACTAGCAATTCTGCATCTGGGGGAAGAAGGAAGAAACAAACAGTGAAATACAGTATTGTACTTAGTTTTACCCAGAACAAGAAGGCCTAAGTATACACCAAAATGAGCAGCCACAAACACCTTACATATCCAAGACAATTTAAGACTAAAGAATGTTAACAAATACTTACTCATTCCTGGGTGACTCTGCATGTGGCTGAAGAGGAAGCAACATGGCTGGGTGAAGTATTAACTTTTCCCCAGAACAAGACAGCCTCAGGAGCGGACCTAGGCGAGTGGCCACGAACAACGCACCAGACCTCACACATCCCACTATGAATGTGTTGTTGTGTGACCATGCTAAGTCACTTACAACATGGGGTTTTATCTGACTGTGAAAAAGAGGCAAAATAAACAATAATCTTACAATGCTATACCAAATGTACACGCTGTCCATCAAATTATGAGATAACAAAAACATAAAACTGGTTCATCATCACCATCATTCAGGCCTGTTTTCCCAACCTAGTGGGGTACAGATCTAGAAAAAATAAAAATAAATAACAACCAACAGTGTGCCAAACTGAATGGGCCACAATGCCATTCACTGACCATTCCATCATGAAAATAATGAGGTAAAATATATTCCATTATTCATCATATCAGTAGCTATAAACTGCACTCTGCTAAAAACAACAGATCTTCCAAACAACTCACTTTGTATTTAAGTATTTCTGCTGACCGTGAGTGCTAGCGACATCAGTCACAACAGCAGTGGTGCACAGAGGGTGAACGTACACCAGTTTGGGATGCTGGCGTTCAGAATTCACAGCAACACAAAGGATACTCTGATTATGTGCATATCTGAAAGCAGCACAAAAATAATGAAGGACGAATGCACTACATCAGTACACAACTGTATCACTGAGGGGAAAATACCTACTGCAACAGTGATTCAACCTGGAATTATCATCATCTTCCCAATTCACATTTCCATTTTTTTTTTTGGTTAAGGCTCCAACATGTTTGTATACGTCAGCCTTGATCACCTAATGGTGCTTCTCCATGTCGCTAGATCTCTAACAGCCTCTCTATTTAGTCATTAATCCCTAAGGTCACACACTATGACCCCTTCCCAAGCCAGTTCGGTCTGCCTCTCGCAACTCTACCCTTAACATTCACACCTCTCACCCTCTGCACACACATGGTTTTAATCTGAGGAGGGGGGGGATCACAATTATCTGACTGAACACAAAAAGAATAATGTCATATATCTTACCGAGCAATGAGAGTTCCCTTCTTATGCAGCAATTCCTCTGTCTGTAATCCAGCATATGACAGGGAAACCGATATGGAGTGCCACCTTGAGGAGTGTGTATAACTGGAGTGAGAACTGGGTATCTGTGGAGCATCATCAGGGTGTGGGGGTGGTATGTGTGGTGCTGATGAAGAGTGGCACCAGGATACATTCAGTGTGGTTACCCTGATGCAAGTGGTGTCCAAGAAAACAAAGCTGATGTGGCATTCTTCACCCACACTCTGCAAAAGGCAATAAGATAAAAACCGTCAAAGTCCATCTACTACCGATTCTTCCCAGACACAGCAAAAAAATGAATGATATACCATGACAAATTTCAACTGCTCATAACTGTTATTCTACCTGTTCTATGTGCTGGATGTTATACTAATCTGCTTAACACCTTCAATCTGGTGTTTTTTTTTTTTTTTTTTTTTTTTTTTTTTTATGCGAGGAAGAAGGAATCAAAGGCCATGAGCCCGCAGTAACAGTTCCCTCCAAGAGAAAAACAAAATACAATAGAGAGCCAAATTCAAGATCCGATCATTTTGAGATGCCTGGACACACTGCGTTTGAAAGACTGGAGATCATAGGCAGCAGGAATGAAATTATTTTTAGTAGAGCGAAGAACAGACTTAGCTGGAGAGGGATGCCTTCATGTGGTGGCACTGAAATGACTAAACAGATCCACTACCCATTTACTGTACACAAACCTCCCTCAACTCCCTCCCCATCCTCTAAAGAGAGGATGGTGGACAGTGAAAGGTGGGCAACTTCAAGCTGCAGTCCACCACATCCATACCCCAGATAATTCTATGGTTGCAGCTATTACTACCCATACTACTACTACTACTACAGCTACAGCTATAAAACTCATTCTGTAGCCATATAAAATCATGAAAAATATGGTACTGGTCATAAATCAACAACAACTTGATTACTTACCTCATTAGTGAAGCAACAAGCAACCTGAGTCTCCTTGGACTGGATATTAGGCAGACACACATGACTGGGACACGCAGCTACAGACCAAGTACCCGCCAGTACACCAGTAGTTTCCTCTCTGTCACCATCCACGTCTTTCTCCCACACATATACCTGAAGGGATCATCATCATCATTATCATTATTATCACAATCCCCATCATTATCATCATCCCAACCCTAACAATCACTTACAGTACCTGAAAGAAACGTCATCACCATACCTATCATTATCACTGTTTTCTTGTCTTAATTTCTACCTAAAGGATGAGTTGAAGGAAACATTTTACTGAAAATGATAATAGGCAATCCTTTGGGGGCCTTGGAGGGCTTGAAATGAAAGGGAGACCAAGACAAAACAACCATTATCCAGACCATTTCAGCCATAAAAGAGGACTCTATGACCCTGGTAATGTTGATTATATTATTCTAATTTTAACTACTGACTGCTTGACTTGAATGGGAAACTTGGGTAGTAGATCAATGAAATTCCCGAAGTCCAAGTCAAAGAAATTACTGAACCTCCTTCCAAACAGGTGCAGGGAAATTATAACACCAACCTGACTAGCACCAATGACAACAATGGCTTTGGAACAGTGTGGTGATGCAAAGATGTAAGGCCTGTGGTGGGGAGGCAGGCTGCATCGATCCTCCTGACCACCTGATGGATCACTTGTGTCTGGGGCTTGGGGGCTCCACTGGGTAAAGAAATCCAAGACTGCCTGTAAAGGTTCACCTGAAATAAAACACGTACTTGAGTGCTGTTGTATTGCTGGAGTGTTGTGGTGTTGATGTGGGTGTGATTCTGGTGCATCAAGATAACATTTTGAACATGAGAGGTGAGGTCTGGCCTTAATAACTCCCTTCAATATTTGTGGCCTTCCTAAGCTGAATATGCCAGCCACAAGAATAAACTACAAAGGACGTCACTTTGATGCACGAGGCTAAATGAGGCCTGGCTATACAACCGTACTGGAAAGCTGCATTAATGAGGCTTAACGTTACAAAATTCTTTCACTGGTCAACATCATTCTCCCATCTGTCATTATTATCATTATTCTGACCTCATTTCCCACCTAAAGATGGAGTAAGGTTGGGTTTAGACAGCAGAACAAGCTTGACAGAAGGAGAAAGCAAAGTCTGTTCAACTAAAATGATCCACTCTCCCATTAACCCACCATTCATTAGTACTAAGGTATATATTCACTAACCGCTTGTTTTTCTGGCCGAGTCTGGAATCCGAGAAACAACTTCTGGTATCCCTTGTGCTTGTACGAGAGTCTTCTTTCCATGATCCCAAAAGAACAGATCACCAGATGACAGGAGACCATACACATAGTTGCCTGAGGAAGAATGATAATACCGGTACGTACCACTGCAAATGTACCTCATTAGGGTTTTAATTCTCTCTCTCTCTCTCTTACAAGCACACACACACACACACACACACACACACACAAAGGGATGGTTGGTAGCAAGCAGGAGACCATACACAAAATTACCTTACTCATGACCAATAATATCGTGAATAATTGTAGATGTGGCTCCATAATGATTTAAATCCAAGGCTCCTACACAAACAGATACCCAACACGAACCACTTACCATCCGGTGTCAAGTTAACGGCTGTGGCAGTCCTGGTAACCGTACTCAACGAGGAAACCTTTGAAGCCGCACCAGACACTAGGTTTACTTCCCCAATCTGATGCCGGGAGATTTGGAACACTTTCTTGTCATCCTGGGGGAAGAAAAGTACACATTTATTCCATATTCCTGATTTTTTAAAATTAGTACTCCCTTTATTACAATGAAACATACACATTTACTCATTCTTTTTTCCATTTATCATTAAATCCTTTATTATAATGAAAAGTACAAATTTACTCTTTTGTTCATATTCATTTACTATCACTCCCTTTCCTGTAATGAAAAGTACACATATACTCCAATTTTCCTGATTTTCATATATTGTCAATGCCATCACTATGATGATGTCTTTTGAAATCTATTTTTGCAATCTGCTGGTGATCCCATTAATTCAGGAGACCCCAAGTAGTTACAGAAACAGTGATAGCTGTATGTTTTTATTTTTTCTTGGAGGGAACAATGGCCTTTGGTTCCTTCTTCTTTGCATTAAGGGAGAAAAGAAAAAAAAAACTACAAAGTTGCCAGTCCAACAGCACTACAGTTCAACTTATGGTGCAGGTGGCTGGTGTCACTAAACTCAGGTGCCTAGTCATCACTGTGAGTCAGCAGGTAAAAGTACCTTGGTTAACACCTAGGGAAGGTAATTGTGGTAACCTGGATGATGCAGTGGTCTTGTAACATACACAGGATACCTAGTGAATCATCCACCACAAGTTCAAAGGCCTAAGTAAGTCAAGACTATACAGGGGGGTCCTGTTATACCAGTGGGATATGTTAAATGGAGGACAGCTTGGATTTAAATAGTGGATAGGGAGGAAAAAAAAGGCGAAACTTGTATAATGGAGTACATAACTTACGGGAAAAATAAGTTTAGGTTAACTGCCCCTACTCATATAACTATCTATCTATCTATTGCCAGACGCCTCAATCCCGTTTGGGGGACCACAAACAAATCGCCTCCAAGTTGCCCTGTCCCCCGCCATTTCACTGCCCTGCTCCCAACTCACACCCCTCTCTCTCATATACCTCTCCACCCCATCCCTCCATCTCATCCTCGGCCTCCCCTTCCCTCTTCCCCCCTCCACCTCACTCACATACACTCTCTTCGTCAGTCTTTCACCCTCCATCCTCTCCACATGGCCAAGCCACCTCAGTGTGTTCCTCATAACACTTCCTATCACATCCACATCCACACCACAACGCTCCTTTATATCCTCATTCGTCAGCCTGTCTCTCCATGTGACTCCACAGGCTCCTCTTAAAAAACTCATATCACTGAATCTGGGTATAAGTTGCCCAATCTCACATCGCTGGCTTCTTGTACAATGGATGCTCATAAAACAGGACCTGACTGAATTCAGCTCCTACAAATCAAAAAGTTTCTCCAGAGCAGAATCAAGGCATCTGGAAATACCACGAAGAAAATACATTCCTTGGCTCAACGGTTTCTTCTCTCAGCTAAACAGTATTTTTCTTCCAGCACCCACCCTGACAAATGACACACGCTCTTACCTCTCCCAGCCAGTGGAGGCTTGGCCAGGGTTTCTGTTTTTTTAGAAGTATATCACATACAAGCGCCAGTGGGAGTTCCCTTGGTTCTTTCATCTTCACGGAAGGATGGCTGCTATGATGACGTACCAATTAAATAACGAATAGGCTGAGCTGGAAAAAAAAAATATAGTGTGCTGTATTGTATGTCTTTTGTTGAAATTAATTATATATAAACTATATATCATTTACTGAAATTCATTACAGTTAGATGTCAGCTGCTTCAAGTGACATCAGTGCTTCACATCTTGTAAGCTTTTTATTTTTCCACTGAATGTACACAAGATACCTGTATTATGTTTTAAGGGTAAATTCATCTCAATCCACCCCACTCATATATGCATACAAATGGTTTTCTCGGTGTTTTTTATGTGATCCAACTCACTTTGATATTTTCTTCTCTCGTAAATGACACCAAACGGGAGGACTTTTGTCTCCACCCCCCTCCCTCAGGCCCCACAATGTTTACATCATCATCATCATCTAATCCTGTGCTGCCAGATGAGAAGTGTAGGAGCCCAGGGCTAGGCAAGTTGGTCCTGACATTTAAGATGAAAGTGACCAGCCTCATTCATTCCTGAGTGGCATTACATGAGCAATACACCCCAACCATCCCTTGGATATGGAAACCAGCACTGGCTCAATCAGACTGGAGCACCTTAATTACCCACTAAACCACCAGGCGCCATAATCTGGTCATATGGTTACCACCCAGCGTAGTAAATGGTTTCCTGGTGTAGAGGAAACTAAGCACCACAAATCAATCTGCAAATACTAATACTATGCACTAGATGAAAAGAGTTACCTATATCTCATGAAAGTGGTTTTAGAAAATCAACACAGATTCAGTCAGCACTATAAGTTACTGGAAGAATCACGCTGACCACCTTACTTGTCCCATGCTGAGGTGTCACACTGGACTGCTTACCACAAGGGAAATGTTCAACTAAACACAGAGAATATAAAAAGAAGATTAATTATGGATATTTTGCAGCTTTGGATAGTCCAGCCTCTTGGTTAAGTTACATTAGTTAATCTGATCACTTAGATTAGTTGGGTTAGGATAGATTAGCTAAGTGTGGTTGATTATCCAAGTTAGATTACATGAGATTAATCACAAAAACTCAACCGAACATACCCTGACTATCCAACACTGCAAATTAACCCCAATATATTCTGAAATTGTTTCAAACTATATCTGAAAACACTGCAAGCACCAAGTTACTGGATAACCCTAGCTTACCTTATACTGTTTACCAGCTGAATACTGTAATTACCTACACTGATAACATAAATATTAGGTTAACTATGTTTCTACTGTACCAAGACAACAGATCCAGTGACAGAAGCAAATACCCGGCAGCAGGAAGACACTGAACAAGGTCATGGTCATATAAACCCGTCTTGCCTATAGTGACCTGTGATTCTATATTTTGATTCCCTTATTTCCCCGTAATAAATATACATGCATTGGTCTACACCTCAAATTATATCTGCTGTAAGGTATGTAAGTCCAGATAATAGTTACCTCCTGTCATCGTGACTCACAGGCTTCAAAAATCACTAAAATATTAATACTTTCCCAATCTGCCGTGTCTAATGGCGCTTTTTGTTTTGAAGTAATGTCTACATGTGCTAAATATCCATGTGCTAGAGTGAATAAAATACATACCAAAAAGGAGAGTTAAATTTTGGATATATTCTATACGTTTATTAAGCCTTACGATGATTAAATTTTGGAACTTATAGAATAGTGGTTTTATTTATTTTAAAAAAAATTATATCAGATGCCATGTGTTTGTTGACATCTGGCGCAGGTGTGTGGGGCGGTCGCGACAAAGGACTGCGAGACTTCCGGCCGTTTATGGTGTTCCTGCCTCTCACGGTACTATTTTCCCCCGTGAATCACTCCCTCTCGAAGCAACTGGGGCAAAAGATACTATATTTATAAGTTTCCAGGTGCCTTTCAGTGAGATTATGAGGAAAATAGGGTGGATATACAACCGCGTCATCTCGTAGCATCAACGCGTCCCATCTGTCGGTCACCTGCCTGCAGATGGTGACGCTCTCATGGACCCAGGCTTTAAATTTTCCTGTTTCCATGCCTAAATACTCATAATACCGTAGTTTGTCCATTGGTATCCTTGTCATGAATATTTTGTGTGAATTGGCTACCTTTTAAATCGGGTTTAATAGGCTGTTTGGAAGTAAAGAATCGAGGCTTAGTATATTGAAAGGAATGGACCCCAGGCCTTAAATTTTCCCTTTCCTGTGCCCAAATACTCACAGTACTATAGTTGCCCCATTGCTGTCCTTATCAAGGCTAGTCTTTGTCACTCGTTTACCTTTTAAGGTGGATTTAATAGGCTGTTTGGAAGTAAAGAATCGAGGTTTGGTTTGTATTTTAGCAAGATGGGAATGGCGGGTTGGTACTGGGTTATTCTTTGCTCAGAAGCCTCAGACTAATGCCAATATATCCCTTATTAGTGAACAGGGATTAGTATTTCACATTTTATAGATACATGGATGGTTTGAATTTCTTTTCATTCACTCTCATAATAATTACATTGTATAACCATCATTATGTAGAATGTTCTAATTACAGGTTGAGGAGGCATCATCATGGACGATGAATGTCTCTCCTTGACTTGGAACAACCACGGTGCCACGTATCGGAAAACTCTCAGTGTTCTCAGAGAAGAGGTACGATTACCATACTCTCTTCTAGGCCAACATTTTCTAAGCAGTAGTCATGAAAATATCTGGTTACTGTGTACATATAATGCCACCCCACTAAGGCCTACTTTAATTCATCTCACATACTGTATTCCCTAACAGTACAGGAGTGAAGCTTTTATATTAGTGTTAGATATTACATTTACCTTAATCATAGTGGTTGACCTTTTGTTTATTAAGTGCCATTTGAAAAGAATTTACAACCGTAGTGTGCAAAACCTAAAAAAAAAAAACATGACTACCAATTCATAGGTAGTATTGCATTAGAAATGTGGCTTTTACTAATAATTTTAATTTTTTTTTTAATTCCAGAACACCCTCACAGATGTAACTTTGGCATGTGATGGTCAGAAATTCTTTGCCCACAAGCTGGTGTTGGTGACCTGCAGTGACTATTTCCGCAGTATACTGGGGGACATACCATGCCAGCACCCGATTGTCTACCTTCGGGGAGTAACTGCCAGGGAAATGCAGGCACTGATAAATTTCATGTACACGGGACAGACTCACATACCTCAGAAAGAAGTGCCAACGTTACTCTCAACAGCGGAAGCCCTGCAGATAAAAGGACTTGGAGTTTTTAATGCCTCTGATGAGGAGGGAAAGGCACCACCTCGACCTCCAAGAGAAAAGAGCTTTGGAGGTAAAAAGAGGAGGTCTGATTCATCAAGTGTGTTTAATGGTAGTGTTGATGACGGCAGAAGTGTTGCCAAAACTCCTGCTTCAAGAGAGGAGACTGGTAACATCTTGGAAAATCTGTATAGTCACCATTATGCACTACTGTCATCCCCAAAACGCAGAAAACCCGATGATCTCCCTAACACGTCTGAGTATGGTGGCAGCTCGCAGGCTTCAGGATCAGTCGAGAGATCACCGCATAAGGAAAACGAGGATAGTAATAACCAGATGACTCCTACTTCATTATCCTCTGGCATACTTGATAACCTGTTACTCACCAGGCAGTCAAATGCTTCAAAAGTTGCATCCACATTTCCATCATCCACTGCAGCATCCACATTCCCATCATCCACATCAACCCCACCGTCCCCCAGAGATCATTCTTTCACCGAGGAAGCTGGCAATGACCCCCTGTCCTCGTTAAGTCTCGAGGCCACCAGACAGAGGCACTCGGAGAAGCACAGCAATCCTGGTTCATCAAGCCACCAAAGTTTACCCAATCCAAGCCGGCCAGAAGCCAAAGCAGCGTCACCTCGCGCTCTAAATTACTCCATTGCCGGCCTTGGGGGAAGCAAGCTTGGTTATGGAGCTGGAGCACTTGGCCATATGTCGGAAGAATCTAGTACAGTGCATGCTGAAACTCCAGAAAATTTGGTACCATATGTTATTTCATCAGAACCTTTGTCATTGTTGATATAAAACTGTATAATAAGTAACTGAAATTCTGTGATGATGCCTTACTAATCACTGAACATATAATGCTGTTTTTAGTCATTTTACTAATCTTAGCACACACAATGTTTGCAGATGAAGTCCGAGATCAAGGAAGAAGCTCTGGACTTCACAAACACCACCTTATCAGAAAACCATCAAGGGGAGTCTGTAAATTCGTCCCTGAGTACAAACACCATTGAGGAGGAGACTCGGATGTATCTCGATGCTTTTGCCCGCAGTGCCAACCTCTCATGGCAGCAAACACCCGAGGAGCCTTTGGTGAGTTTGTTCGTATAAAGTATGTAAACTGAAGTACGGTAGGAGTAGGATGATGATGACTGTTTATCTGAGTTAGGATAGTGATGATGATAATGACTGTTTTCTTGGTTACGATGATGGACTAGATCTCTTGATTCAGATGGTGATGATGGTGGTAAGTGTATTTTAGGTTAGGGCTGAAGACTGATTCAATTAGGATAAGAACGATTGGTTCTGTTAGAATAATGATAATGATGATGAGGGTGACTGATTCTGTGGGTTAGGTTATTGTTGACTGGTTCCCTCCCCCAGCAGGAGCCGGTGTCCATTGAAGGCCGACCGTTTGTGTGCCCGATATGCCAGAAGTCATTTGCAAAGGCCGCCATCCTCAAACGCCATCACCTCGCCCACTTCCGCCCCTACGTGTGCCACATATGTACTCGCTCCTTCACCAGACGAGAAGTGCTGGCCGAACACGTACTAGAACACAATGGGGCTGATCTACGCATGCCCTGTCCCGTTTGTGGCATGACTATCAAACGCAAACGCAACCTACAGGCACACATCAAAGTCAAGCATCCAGAATACTATAGGCAGAAGATTGCCAATAATGAAGCCATGTGTTGAGTGAGGTTGAGTTCATTGGGTAAGATTTTTTTGGTTAACTGTTTATCACGGGAGGAGACTGGGAGATACAGTCCTTTGGGCTTGCTGAAATATTATTTGGTCTAGTCGACAAATGGTTATTAACAGTTGATAGAGGATTTTCAGGTTTGTAACGTAGTTTGTTGAATGCTAAACAAAAACTGTTGAATTTCAGTGTTAATACTTTACTAGAAAAAAGTAATTGCCTTTAAATAGTATTTTTATTACATAGAAATAATATTAGATGATGGATGGATGGATCTCTGGTGAAGTCTATTAGTTCAAGAATAGTGAAGTTTAAGGTTGTCCTTCATACACAATACATCCCATTGATCGTTCACACAACATATAGTCCTTAACTAACTAGAGCATGATTTCTTTTTATAGCTTGTTCTTGCTGCTACCAGATGATTTTATGGGAAAGGCTTCTTAAATAGAAGTGGTTCATTAATGCTGCATGTAATTCCAAGTTCAAAAAGTGTCCTAATCTGAATAAAACTGATCAGGAAATGGCAAGGATAAAGTGAAAGAGAGATATATCCTTGAGCTCTAAGGGTTAAGGATAGAACATTCACAAAAGACATCAGATTCTCATACAGAAGAGACCAAATCAACTGTAGACATATATCTCGTTCATCCAATTTCCACAGCCTCTTCTTAGATTCTCACAGCAATCCATTTCCAGTTAGTGAATACAGTGTATGTAGATATGTGCCACAGATGTCTGCATTTCTAGTGTGTACAGTCAAGGAGAAAAGTTTACTGTAATCATGTGTACCTATTTCATACTTGGTTATGTCCACCATTTTCCTCCCTGATGCAGCCTCTATGGAAAAAGAAACAATCCATTAAACTTAGGAGTATTAGCTAACAGAGGAGTGAGAAATGAAATGCAGTACAGTATTGGGCTAACTTGTCCCAGGTAGGTTTCAGCCCAATAATCTGATTCTGGTGGAATTTGTTCTGATAATTGGTCCGTTCCCAGCTCTACATCATTGAACTCCAGTCTGGAACCACCAGACCACCTGTATTTTTACCAACTTAATTGCTGACATTGCATTTCCCTTATATATAAGTTTCTGTCATATTTCTTTTACGATATTTATTGATAGGTATGGCACTTCCATTTTTGTATATTCAATGCTGAACTGTGTTCTTGGATTATATTTCTGTTTATTTGGTTCCAGGTTTTTGTTTAGGTTATTTCATTTATGACAAGAAACGTGGTGTTACGTTCCGTCCATTTGTACAAAACCCTTGTGACTGGAATGGCTAGATTTAAAGCATAGTGTAATGTATCTTGGAGGATGTACATTTTTATTATTTTTGCTACTTCAAGGCACTTTTATTCAGCTTAGAGGAGATCTTGCTGTGAAGAGGTCATTGGAAGTTGTATCCAATCAGCATCAAGTCTGTCTTTCATAAGCCAAGTAAAATCATCTGGTTGTGGCACAGATAATTTATAAAAGACCACCAGATACAAGTAGTTGACCATTAAATCATAAGCAGCCAAGCACAGACACCAAGAGACATAACACACAGGATGGGATATAACCCAAAAAAAGACTATACACCAAGTACTCTGTAGGCTGACTAAGATTGATGGTTATCAGGAACCCGGTATTTGCAGTGGCAGAGAAACCTAATACTTCAGTAACAAAAAGGGACAAATATATAACGGTGGAGTTTTTGTATATGTGTATTCAGAATGTAATTTTCCTTTCCTGTTTTATATATTTTCCATGGAGAATTTATAAAAATTCTCCAAGTTGAACTTCAAATTGAATACATTTTGAATGAGCTAAAATAATTTTCTTTGAGGGATGGACAAAGATACTTCCATGTGAACTTAAATCTGAATATATTTATCATAAGAAAATCTTATCCAGTACACTATACATATTCTAGGAAACATCATTTGATTAATATAAATTTAAATAGCAGATATATAATCAATCTGTGTGTCCAGGCATCAAAAAAAAGGGTTGCTGATCCTAGCCACACTCCTCACCCACCCACTGGACCCTCAATAACCTACACCCCTAGAGTCATACTCAAAGAGGCTATGGAGTTGTAACACCTTTTCATATGTGATTTACACTCTTCATTACAGCTCATTAACTTCTAGTATAGTATTTACTGTATGTAATGCTGATAAATAATATATATACAGTAACTTACAACAATTAGGTGTGATATGCGCTGTAGATCACTTGGGAACAGGTGCTGTGAATCCAACTATGCCACCTACAATATGGCCCAAGGTTACAACTGTTTCTGCTGCCTGATATTAACTTACATTAACATGTGCCACAGCAAGCCAGGAGTGACAACACAACATTTGTTGATGCCTCAACACACAGGAAAAAGACAGGGCTTTTTCATAAAACAAAGGAAATGAAAGACTTTCTTAATGACAACATAAAATAACTGGTTTTCACAGCCTTCAGAAGTTTAAAAAAAAAAAGAAGGGTGAGAGAGAGAGATGCATAATGTATAGTATCTTACTTCAGGATGGCAGTGGCTAGTAAAGTATGTGCTGGTTTGTCATGATTATTCTGTTTTTAACCCTTTAACTGTTAGTGGATTCTCTCAGCTGAGGAATGCTATTTGTTGGTAGCAAGAAAAATACTCAACTAAACACCAGCAGTCAAACACACACAGCACACCCTCATTATATGACTTTGTCGTGTGATTATCAATATCAACTACTTTTTTAAAAAATTGCTTTTTCACACGTGAACTCTGACACCAATTTATAACAGTATCATTTTTTACCTGCGGCAAAAGCCAGCAAGTCAATGAGTGGCCAGCGTTCTTCTTCTTCTTCTGGCAGATTTGTTAAAAAGGAGGCCTTTGGAGAAGAGCGTCAAAGACGCTGGTCAAAGCAAAAAGCCACAAAATCCTCACATGGGCAAAAAGTGGACCTGGCGACTTTGACAATCTCCATACAGTGAGCCCTTTGAAGGTGAAGGACTCAGTAAAAAGGGCACACGCTGATATGCGTCAAACTGTTCGAAACAAGAGCCTTGCCGCAGGTCCCAGGTCAATCTACTCTCGTTCCCCCTTACAAGATCTCTATGACGTTAAATTTGTCTTCCTAACCATCATCATAATCACCAGAATATCACCACAATCAGTGCAACCACCACCCTTTTCACTGCTAACATCCTCCTCTCATCGTTACACAATCATTTTCAAAAACACATCCCCATTGTAAAACGAGTCCGTACTGTGCTGAGTTAATTTGTAGGAACCTGACTGGTGGGTTTCCCTCAGCTGTGTATAATTTGGTGTTAGCCAGAAAAATAAATATATACAGTAAATACAGTATAAGTCTAACAGTGAAAGGGTTAAACTGCGGCATGTTCAAAGGACACGTATGGTTTGTCTACTAAGGACGTGTGGGGTGTTGGGGGGAAACACGTCTGCACAAGTTAATGGCCTGTATTCTGTGTGGTTTTGAGGATATCCTAACACACGATCCTCAGTGATTTATTCTGTATATTACAGCTTGATATCCTCTTGTGTGTTACTGATTCTCTTAATCCCGTAAGGGTGGCCACAAACAAATCGCCTCCATGTCACCCTGTCCCCTGTTATTTCACTGGCCTCCCCCCAGCTCACACACACACCCTCTCCCATATACCTCTCCACTCAATCCCTCCATCTCATCCTCAGCCTCCCCCTCCACTTCACTCACACACCACTCTGGTCTCTCATTCTCCATTCCCTCCACATGGTCAAACCACCTCAGTGTATTTCTTCTAATGCTTTCTATCACATCCAATTCCACACCACAACACTCTTTCACTTCTTTATTTATCAGTCTGTCTGTCCTTGTAACTCGCATGCTTCTCTCAAATAGCTCATTTCCGCTGTTTTCATTTTTGACTTGCGTTCTTCCAACAAGGTCCAAGCTTCACTTCCGTATGTTAGAGTTGGTATCACAATATTATCAGGCAGTGCTTTTTAACTTCCATGCTCACTTCCCTATTTCTTATCACTGCTTTCAAAGAACCAGCAACCTTTCTTCCTTGTACCCTTTCAAGCACTTCATCCTCCAAACTTCTATCCATACTCATCACATTACCCAAGTACTTGAATGCACTCACATTTTCCATTTCCTCATCATCCAACCTTACCGTACATTCAGTGGCTTCATTTTTCTTGAAGACCATAACTTTACTCTTCCCCACATTCACCTTTAGATTCCATTTCTTACACTCTCCCAAACTCATTCACCAAGCCTTGTGGCTCCCCTTGGTCTTTGCTTAACAATACAGTATCATCTGCAAACAACTATACAGGAAGTTTCCAAACACTGCCCTCTCTCACTAGGGACACTCCAACATCCAATGCTCTACCTTGTATCTCTTCTATAACCCCATCCATATACAGACTGAACAACCATGGAGACATGACACATCCATTTCAATTCAACATTCAGATGGAAAAATTCACTCAGTTCACTGTCCACATGCATTGCTGCCTTAGCACCTTCATGCATACCCTTCATGGCATTCAACAACTTACCATTTACTCCATATAGTCTTAGTATTTTCCACATTCCTCATCTATCCACCCTGTCTTATGCTTTCTCAATCCATGAAGACTGCATACCACTCCTTTCCCTTCTCTATAAACTTTTCCAAGAAAGACTTAAGGATGAATATTTGATCTACATAATCTCTTCCCTTCCTAAAACTTCCCTGTTCTTCTCCAACTACCGCAATTCCTCTATTATTTCCCTAACTCTGTCAATAAGATCCTACCTTATACTTTTCATATTACACTAAGAAGACAAATGACCCTATGATTACCACACACTTCTTTTTCCCTTTTTCCTTTGTAAAGGGGAATAATTATACCTGACTTCCAATCCTCCGGGACTCTGCCTTCCTCCCAGGCCAATCTGCACACCTTCAATATCCATTCTACTACTATCTCTCCTCCACGCTTTAGCATTTCACCACACACTCCATCAATTCCTGGGGCTTTGTGCATTTTGACTTTCTTCATTGCTTCCACTACTTCCATCCTACTGATCTCTTCCTCCCTCCTTCTCCCAGTCATTCCCCAGCCACTTACACTTGCATTACTTTCATTGTCCCCACCTTCTAGTAGTGTTATTAAATTTCACCCTAACTGGTTTGCAAAATGCCGGGTATACAAGTCAAATTCATCCACTCTCCTGTAGGCCATCTACCACATAAGTGAGGCATAGAATCATGTGTGTGGATAATACTATAATTATCTGCCACAACAGCTGCCTACGCCAAGTTATTCCACCCCTATCTCAACTAAGTGAGTGGCAACACTTGTCAATATTCCTAGTGAAGCTCTTCAAAATCATAAGTTCTGTCATTGTTTGACAACTCCTTAAGTGTTCTCTCCATCTGTTCCCTTTTTCTCCCTTCACTATCAATCCATTTTTATCTTTCACTCCTCTACTAACTTCTTTATCAATCAATCATTGCCTTTCGTTCATTTAGTTCACCACCCACCCTTCACATTACCATATATACAAAGATATGAAAAACACAAGAGAATGTTCAGGTGTAATATACAAAATAAACTGGTAATGAGGTGAGTCAAAGCTCCTGTGCCACCTAAAATACAGCCATATGCTCTTGTAGTCAGACTGTGCCACCCTTGTTCACTTGGGGTTTGGTTCTTGAGGGTTAAGGAGGCTCTCTTGCACTTCTTCCTTACCAGTTTCTGCATACAAAATATTAAGTCTCGTGTACCATGCCTAGGCTACTTAGTCAACATATTAAAGGTGAGCAATGGTCCCTCTTGCCTTAAATGTGGACAAATTAGCCTACTCCTGGGCTCCTACATTCCTGAGGGGGCTATGGAGGAATGGATGATGAACAGTTTTACAGAATGATATTTATGCAGTGTGGTATTATATGGATATACATAGCAGACAAGATAATATACAGGTGTACTAAGGGAAATAAACTGCTAGGGAAGACGTACATAAAGGTGTAGTAGGGGAAATACTCTGGGGAAGGGGTATCAGAGAACCTCCTAATTCATCAGGTACATGACCCTTGATCTCATACATTTTCTTAATTTTTAACCTGACGATGCATTTGCAATCTGGGATCATTATTTTTTAAGTGCTCTTGTATAGACTACACTTTGTATCACTAAGTGATACTCTAGGGAAGTGAATGCATTGCTCAATAATGATATAGATTAAACTATTTTCGTATTCATAAATTATTTAAGGTGACATGGTCTTGTTAGGTTTTAAAACACAAGTGTGCATTATTGTTTAAGGCACAAAATACTGGAAAGTTGATTCATGTATGGCTTAATGCTTAAAAGTGTAACCGAATCATCACCTCTGGAAATGAATTACTTTTCTACAAGTACAGGGTGATAAAAAGATTCTGCTCATTGGCAAACCTGAAAACTAAGAAATAGAAAATGATTTTAAAAAACTGTTTGTTTCCTTTACCCTTGCACAGATTTCATAAGCACCAAGCAATGACTCGAAAACATCCAACATTTACTTTTCATTATGAAGTAGGGAATGTGTTCCTTGACGCAGTAAAAGTCCTGTAATCCAAATGGCAGGGGACCAATGGTATTTTGGACCATTGATTTTTTCAGACTATTGGGAGGGACCTCTGAAATCATTGGAAATACTGTATATACACTCATGATCGCTAATTTCTGTCCAGGGGTGCCCCCTTCCTACCCCTGTATACCCAGGGAGGAGGAAAGGGGGAGACAAAACTAGCTCCAACCGCCTCTACCGCAGCTCCCAACCCTCCCCCATACCCCTACCCAACCCCCTACCCCACCCATCATTCTTAACTGGTAGTTACATCTTAAGGTGATTTCATGCTTAACACTCTTGGTCCCACTACTAATACAAACAGAGAACACTAGGATATGTTAACATATATAGCTATCAATGCGGAGCAGCAGGAAATTAATGCATTATGGCATTGACACTGAAACAAAAATGTTAACATTGACTGCCTCAGGCCTCACATGTTGGGTGCACTGCTTTGGAAGAAAAAAAAACACACACACACACACACACACACACACACACACACACACACACACACACACACACACACACACACACACAACGCATGAGGCCTGGGACGGCCACTTAACATTTTTGTTTTACTGTCAACGTTATTATACATTAATTTCTTGCTGCAGCGTGTTCATTGTTATGTTATATACTTTTTAACATATCCTTGTGTTTTGTTTGTGTACTAGTAATGTGACTATGAATGTAAAGTATGAGGTTAGCTTGAGTTGTAACTGCCAGTTGGGACCTGGGGTAGAGGCGGATGGAGCTTGTTTTGTACCCCCTCCCATCTTCCCTGGGTATATGGGGGCAGGAAGGGGGCACCCCTGAGCAGAAATTAATGATCGTGAATGAACATGATCATTAAACACTTGACGTGGGTCATTCATTTACTCACCGGAAATGCATAGAGGTGTAACTGAACAGTTGCTGGCAGGAACATCCAAGGCCAAGAGCAAGTCCAAGCCAGATAAAACCCAGAAAATATTGAAAAAAAAAGGACCATATAATTCGAAAAATTTTGCCTTGACAAATTCGGAGTACCCCTGTATTGGGATTTCTGGATTACTGGTGGCCGGATCAGAGGACTTTTACTGTATAACATTTTAAATAAACTTTGTACTCTTGTGCAGCAGATCAGATTAATGAGAAGAATTTAAATATAGGCAGTTTCTGTTCTACTGAAAACTTAATATTAAAAAGGTACATATAATGATTTTACTGCACTTACAGCTCTTAAAATGCCTAGCAATTAAATTATAGTTAATTTTTCCTTTACTGAGATAAAATTAGCAGAAATTATACAAGCAATTTCTATACTGTAGAAAATTTAAGACAATAAAAAGTAACAATTAGAAAGGAAATTTATAATAAGGACTTTGCACTTAGTAGAAAATAAAGTTAATACTGTATTTTTCTAATTGCCCTGTACATATGCACTAAGCCTCCTTAATCCACTATTCCAAGGTCAATCTTTATATTTCAATCTTTAACGTTTTTTTCTTTATACGGCCTAAGTATTAGGCCTAATACTGTTGCAATACTACTGCCTTTCTTATGTAAGGAACTGTTACCTCAAACATCACAAATGCATCAGATCTAGGTTATAATCTATCTATCTATAGCTCAATGCCCTAATCCCGCAAAGGGTGGCCGCAGACAAAACGCCTTCAAGTTGCTCTGTCACCCACCATTTGACTGCCCTCCCCCAAATCACTACCCCCTCCCTCATATACCTCTCAACTCCATCCCTCCACCTCATAAACAATGGGCAATACTGTCACCCGCAGATTTAAATAGTTAACTCTTTGCCAGTGGTGGGGCCCTTGACTAAATATCTGCTGGTGCGATACTAATGCCAGGGGGGAGGGGGGGGGAAGCAACTCAAATCAATCATTATGTATTTCTGGCATTAAGTTTTATTATACTTGAAGACTGGCATAAATCAAAATGAGTTATTTTGAGACAAGAATGTGTTGCATCGAGAGAAAGACAGGCAAGTATGGAAGTCAGGGAGAATTGTGGTGTTGCTGTGGATATAACTAAAGCCATTAAGAGAAATGCTAGGAGATAGTTTGGCCATGTGGAGTGGGTGGATAATGAGACCGACTAGAAGAGTGTATGTGAGTGAGGGGGAAGGGGAGACCAAGGACAAGATGGAGGGATGGAGAGATGGAGAAGTGACATCTATGAAAGGGGGTTGTGAGTTGGAGGGGAAGCAGCAAAAAATGATAGGACATGGCAATGTGGAGACAATTTCCTCATGGCCAACCCTGACAGGATTAAGGCATCCGGCTATAGATAGATAAATATACTGGTAAAGTTCTGTCAAAGCCTGAAAAATGTTGAAAAGGCTGTAATTCTATAACAGTTCTATTATAACAGTATTCCTCTGCTAACCAACCAACTATGGATGTAAAGGGGACTTAGTGTATACTGTATTAACATAATATCTGGTCCTCCATTAAAACTTAAAGTCCAATTCTTTGGGGGAAATTTAGCCAGCTGATTAAGGATGTAGTTATTTTTCCAATAAAAACATCTTGTATAATTTCTCATCTTTCTTTGTCCTAAACTTCGGCACAAAATTCACTTTCACAATGTCATCGAAACCTTCCTGGAGGGTCGGCTCCTGATACTTGGACCTGAAAAATAACAGATTATCAGTGTCGAATATCAATCACTGGCGAATGTTAGCCCCTTATGTCTGAGTGACTCAGTATTTAGTTTACTCTTGCTTCTAGTACGGTTCTTTCTGCCTATGACCTCCAGGCTTTAAGCACAATGTGTCCAGACACTACTACTAATATTATACTACTACTACTATTACTACTGCTACAGTGCTACTACCACTAAATGTACAGCCTTCATTAACCTCTTCCATATTTCAGTAAGCAATATTTTAAACAATATAAATTGACTTGGAAATGCTACTAGTTCTCACTAATGATAAATTTCCATGCATAAAGTGCTTTGACATTACTGTACTTACTTGTACATATTGTAGATCATATCATTGACTTTAGTGTGATCTGCCCCGGAGAACTCACGGAACTGGAAAAAATCAAATAATATACATTGGTGTAGTATATCAAACATTATTCATCATCACCACCACGATCATCTTTTTTTTTGGGAGGGAAGAGGGGGAACTTCATGTGGTGGCACTGATATAACTGGCTGGGTCAATTGCCTAGTTATTCAAACATCCCTCACCTCTCTTTACCCCCCAAAAGGAGGATGGAGGACTGCTGGAGGAAGGTAACCTTACCCATTCCATGCCAGAGCTTTTTGGTCTCCAGCACCGAGGATGTGGGACGCAAAGCGGCCTACTGTAGAATGCCGGCCATTTTCAGTTTTCGTTTTTTCCATGATTAGACCTGACAAGTGGTCAAAATAAGCCTAGTGATAGTAAAAATGCTCACCTTGGCTGATTTCTGCCTGAAAACAGGTGTTTTGGTCCAGCACACCCACATTTGCATCAGATGGCTACTTTCAGATTCCGCCAGCAGCTGACGTGGATAGATAATCCAATCTGGTGTGGAGTGGGTGGTCGTATTTGTAGTACGAAAACGCCACCTGGTTTACGTAATGCGGCCCCAGTCAAAACTATGATGATGGGATGTTGGAGTTCTGTGATAATTTTACATATTTTCATATTACCTTCTTTTATAGCATTACATATACTGGTATAAGGCACTATAAACACACATGCTGCACACAGTCACACCAGTTACTGTAAATCACACATTTCTTACGTTAGTTTCCTTACATTACTTGATTTCATGATATACCTCTATTTAATTACCATCCATCCATCATTCAATCCTACATTGCCCCATGAGGAGCATACAAGCCCAGGGCTAGGCAAGTTGGTCCTGACATTGAAGATAAGAGTGACCAGCCTCACTCATCCCTGAGTGGCATTAAGTGGGCAATAAACCCCAACCACCCCTTGGATGTAGACCTTCACCGGCTCAATCCAATTGGAGAGCTGTAACTGCCCACTAAACCACCAGGTGCCAAAATTTGGTTATGAGGTTACCGCCCAGCATAGTAAACGGTTTCCTGGTGTACAGGATGCCATTTGGCTTGTCATTCAGTGTAGAGTCACCCTCAGGCAGAAGGAAGAGGAAAGAATGAAGGAAAGAGAGAAAAGGGAGTGTAAATCATCTGTAGGCAAAAGGACAAGGAAAGAATGAAGGAAAGAAAGACAGAAGAGGATGGAAGAAAAGAAGGATGGCAACGCATTTACTTACATTACTTTCTTTATATAAACTATTTATGCATCACTCAGTTAGTTCATCATTTGGAAGTTCTGCAACTTCAACTGGAAGTCACGAGTATGCATAATATCTTTGGCAGTGCAGGGTGACACAGATTTGTATCAGATGGCTATTTTCAGATACCATCAGTGGCTGAAGTGATAGACAGTCCATTTTGCGGTGGAGTGTGTGGATGCATAAAGTACCTGTAGCATGGAAATGCAACCCAGTGTATTTAATGCGGCCATAGTCAAAACTACAAAGATGGGACTTGTGGTTATGTGCTAATTTTATGTATTTTCACATTAATTTTTTTTTTAATACAGTATCATATAGCATAAGGCATGAGGGGGGTAGGGGTGTCCATCATCCCATTTTCTGTCACACACTAAGGGCAGACTCAAACAATTTCACACGAATGTGCAAAAAAATGTGTATTAATACAGACTCGGCAATTTAGAGTACTGTGAGTTAGTCCACATATATACGGACTCGGAAATTTTCACACTATTCGTATGTCTGTGTATACATAGGGACATGGCACGGAACGAGATAAGCCTGCTGTCCACTGGGTTCACACTGCAGAAGTGTCTAGGGTAACAACTCTCCCACTATAACCTTCCATACTCAAGCCTGTTTAGCATCAAGGTCTTCATCGCACCATCCTCTTTCTTTCCTGTACCACTCTATTTTCCACTTCATAAATCATTTAGTTTCATTTACAAAGGCTCCAACATTCTTCCATCTGTCAGCCTTGGTCACCTCTTGGTGGCTCTCCATGCCACTCAATCCCTATTCAGTCCTCTATCCTGAGGTTACACCATGACTTTGTCCCAGGGTTTTTTCAGGCTGCTTATACTTAAATACTTAATACATATACTTGAATACTGTATTTAAAACTTATTCACTAATTAAAATCTCTCTTCATTCACCAGTACACCACACTGGGCCACCTTCTCTCTCTACACTCATCATTTCACACACCTGATTCCCTATGACTGGCACTGTACATCTGGGATTACTAGCAAAGTCATGGCGGAACTCTGACAGGCAATTTACCTCTGATTTACTGGGACTTAATAAAAACAACCATAAAAGGAGACAACACAATGACAATTTAGTGGCCTTGTATCATCACCACCACCATCATGCAGACCTCCTTTCCCACCTATGGATGGAATGAGGTAAGATCCAGCAAGCCAGAGGAAAAAATATAATAAAGTAAAATTAAGACATGAGAAACTAACCAAAAGTTTGTCCAACTGAATTCCTCACCTTGTTATTATGTCGACAATGATCTTTGGTGGCGTTGAAGAGGAAGCACCTCACTGGCACTCCCAGCCTCTTGGCAGCATCAATGTACCTCTTCCGGGACTCTGAATCAGGGTTGGTGTTGTCGATAACAACACTGCGTCCATCCTGCCAAAGGCAGTTGTCGTTATCATCATCACCATCATCCACTCTTTATCTCACTAACAGGTGGGGTGAGGCAGGGTCAAGAAGGCAAGAAATGGATAAAATCACAGCCGTGGGAGACCTAGTCAACAGCATGACCAATGAAATAAGCCAGACACTCATTCACTCACCATTCATGCCCCTGGAATAAATCCTGGTAAGAGACTGTTCATGCACACATTACTACTACTGGAGTGACTACCAGTATCGTATCGTTTTGTTTATAAACACTCACACATGCTTGTATGCATCATCCTTGGTCACCCAATGGCAACTCTCCACGCTGCTTATCACTGGCAGTCTCCCTATATAGTCCCTTATCACTGAAGTCACACTTTATTTGAACTAAATATCAATACTATGCCTGCCTTACCTTCAAACCCTTCTGCATAATCTCAACACATTTCTGCCAGGAACCGACAGTGTCTCGGTTGGCCTGAATGTAACCCAGACCAGCCATGTGTGTTGTGGCCACAAAACTCTTGCCGGAACCGGGATAACCCACCATTATCACCACCTGTCAGATATGTACAAGATTTTCAGTTTAAAAACTTGATTACAATTTTCTGTGTGTGTGTGTGTGTGTGTGTGTGTGTGTGTGTGTGTGTGTGTGTGTGTGTGTGTGTGTGTGTGTGTGTGTGTGTGTGTGTGTGTGTGTGTGTGTGTGTGTGTGTGTGTGTGTGTGTGTGTGTGTGTGTGTGTGTGTGTGTGTGTGTGTGTGTGTGTGTGTGTGTGTGTGTGTGTGTGTGTGTGTGTGTGTGTGTGTGTGTGTGTGTGTGTGTGTGTGTGTGTGTGTGTGTGTGTGTGTGTGTGTGTGTGTGTGTGTGTGTGTGTGTGTGTGTGTGTGTGTGTGTGTGTGTGTGTGTGTGTGTGTGTGTGTGTGTGTGTGTGTGTGTGTGTGTGTGTGTGTGTGTGTGTGTGTGTGTGTGTGTGTGTGTGTGTGTGTGTGTGTGTGTGTGTGTGTGTGTGTGTGTGTGTGTGTGTGTGTGTGTGTGTGTGTGTGTGTGTGTGTGTGTGTGTGTGTGTGTGTGTGTGTGTGTGTGTGTGTGTGTGTGTGTGTTTCTTATTCTTCAGACTTGTTACTATCACACCTTACATTATCCCCCTTCAAAGTCCAGGAGGCCAAAGCTATGCTGTCAAAGTCCAGAGCATTTAAGGCTATATATCCAGTCTCCTTCCCTTGATGGTATAACTGATACACCTCATTTTCTGAACTGCATGTTCTTTATTTGTAAATATCACACTGATCCTCTCTGTGTCCCGGAGGATGGCTGAGAGGATGTGACTCTAAGGAAATGTTGGCTGGCATTGAGTACACATGACTACCATAACCAATTCTCTCTCTCTCTCTCAACAGGCCACATCCTTATTACTCACCTCTTGTTTATGCTTTGGCACTTTGGTGGAGGGGGGATCAAACAGTGGGAGTGAATCATCCACCTTCCTGGGGTCAAACTCAGGCATTTCAAAAGGCTGTGTTTTGTGCCCTGTAATAGGAGGTAACAAAACTGTAACAAGTAGCCACAGTATGGATGGTGTTTTCTATGGATGGATGCTAAATCAGATGACAAAACCCGCTAAATACTTCCCAACCACTGCTGGACTTTGCTTAAAATTATAAATGAATAAAAAACTCAATGTACTTTCAATGGACTTTTTCATGACTACCACCACTATATTCTAGTGTTCTTCTCTTGCTATAGCTTAATGCTGAAGATGGAAAGGTGGCAACTTTATGAATATACTCTTTTACTCTAATATGGCCAAAAATTGCCATCCCTCTATCATGAAATCAGTGTTGGAATAAACTATTAATACTAGAAAGTGATGCTAGTCTGAAGAACTGCTATGTAAAGACGGACAAGCAACAGTATAGGGAGTCCACGATATACAAAGCCCCAGTATACGAAAATTTGAAGGTATGAAAGTGGAAAATATAGGATTAATTCCCCTATACGAAAGGTGTCTGCTTCGATGGTGCAAAAAGCGCTACGAGAAAATGTTTCAAAAATGACGCACGACCAATCACAGTGCCACTATTGTGTATGGCGAGGCAAGCAACTACCTCCGCTTCGTCCCAGTCAGTTCCCGCTCCCTGGCTGTGTAGTGCATGCCTTCTGTACTCCAAGAAGCTTTTGCATCTTGCACCATCCCACCCATGCCTCCTTCACCTTCATCATCATCTGTGGAGCCTCTCAAGAACAAGAAACATCAGACCCTGACGCTGGAGCGCAAGCTTGAAAATATAAAGGGGCACAAGGAGGGCCAAGGCGTGAGTGAGATCAGGCGTGCCATACAGTTACCTGTGTCCACTGTTGGTACGGGTACGAAGAAGAGAGATTTACGAGAAAGTGGCAACCTCTTTTTCAAGCACAACTGCTGCTTGCCAGGCCACATGGACATGAAGCAGCAGGATGGAGAAAGTGGAACAGCTGCTGCTAACATGGATGGAGGACTGTCAGCAGAAGAGGATTCCTCTCTCTCTTATGCTTATTCAAGAACATGCCATGGAGATCTAGGGCAGGTTACAGATTAAAGAGCTTACAACCAACCTAGTACATAATAGAGTTGTTAGTTGGCAGTTTTGGGGGGGCTCGTGGAATGCATCTCCTCATTTTCTTAAGTTTCTTATGGGGAAAAATGCTTCAATATACGAAAAATTGATATACGAAAGATTTTCAAGGTACCTTACCCTTTCGCTTATCGGGGACTCCCTGTATTGCCTAATTCTGCTATTGACTGACATCACACTGGCTGCAAAAGTACAAAAATCTGAACCAAGTTAAGGTGAAATAAGTATAGCACCTTATTTTATTGCTAACCTCTTCACACAACTCAGTATACACAATGGAGGGATGGCAGCTTTAAGCCTAGTTGAAGTGAACAGAGTATAGAAATTCAATAAACTTACCCAAGAAGTGTTCCTCAGGTGTAAAGAACTTGATGCCGATGTTGAGGGCAAACAGCCTATCTGAATTTGAAAAATCTTTCTTCTTCTTCTTGCCCTCGGCAGGTCTACCAGCTGCATCACCAACATAAAAGCTTTCCTCCATGTCTATAGCAACTCCTCCATTTGCCTGGGAAAACAAAGAATTTTTACACATTAACTACTTCAAAATAATGATCTAATTTAAAAGTTTTTTCTTCCTACCATAAACTATTCAATACAGGAGAGACCCATGGATAAAAAATGGTTAAGGAGGTCCGTATGTATCCCATTAGTTCAAAAAGTTTAATCTTGGCTGCATAAAATCATCTCATGAAAGTGGGAATAACTCTGAATCTAGCAGTCTTTTAATCTTTCATTCCTGTCACCACCTCCTGATTATCACATTGCCTTCACTAACTTCTTCACTAAGAGATGTTTTCCTAAGCTGAATAAAGCCTATGGGGGAAGCACAAATAAGTTAAACTACAATACTGTATATGTCACTGCGCAGTGCAGTATAAAAATCTGTAATTACTGCAGTGTGATTATAATTCAATCAAGACGATTGTTGTTCATAACTTACTACCAATACAAATTTAAAGATATAATGACTTTAAAACAACTTTTCAATAAATCAACAGCAACTTTAAATGACTGGATATCAGCAGCTACTTACTGTAATAATGAAACAATTTTAAGCACAAATGAAACAAATAAAAAAATAACTGGTTTGTTTTCACTTGACATAGACTTCTAGTGCACAGCTGATGACCAAGTGTAGTCAGACCAGAGAGGTGGTTTGACTACCAACCATGAAGACCTATTCCAACCACATACAGTATGTAAGGAACGTCAAATTCCATAGCACTACGCCTTTGTATTTGAGTTGTAGGGGGTGACTCCGTTCCGTAAGATAAAAACATTCCAACAATAACCATACACCTGATCATTCAAACTCACCTTTTCTTTCAGGAAGTTCCACATTCCAAGGGCAGGCTTTCTATAATCACCTTTACCAGTGGATATAAACACCTGAATTGGCACACCTAACTTCCTTATCACATTATCAAACTTTTTTTGTATGCCCTCTTTGGTGTGCCTCCCTGTTGCTGAAAAAAAAAAGAAAAAAAAGGGGAAAAAAAAAACTTAATATACAACTCAAAATTAATACAGTACTCTCATATGAAAGCAAAATCATCACTTGCCTATCAGTATCAACAACATTCTGATCCAAATTTTTGCATTTAAAGACAGGGTGAGAGAGGATTGATCAGCAAGAGTGAAACAATAAAAGTGGGAGAACTATTATGCTCTCTAAAATAAAAACAATCATTCAAGTTCCCAGACTCATGACTCCACTTTCATACATCAAACCACCACCTGCACACACCCCATATCATCATCACTGTCATCATCATAATCATCATCTGTCTATCTATCTATTGCCAGACGCCTCAATCCCATTTGGGGTGGCCACAAACAAATCGCCTCCAAGTCGCCCTGTCCCCCGCCATTTCACTGCCCTGCTCCCAACTCACCCCCCTCTCTCATATACCTCTCCACCCCATCCCTCCATCTCATCCTCGGCCTCCCCCTCCCTCTTCCCCCCTCCACCTCACTCACATACACTCTCTTCGTCAGTCTTTCACCCTCCATCCTCTCCACATGGCCATCACCATTATTATCCTAACTCATTTTCCTGACTAAAGATGTGATATGAAAGGATTCTGAAACATCACCATCATCCTCCACACCTTCTTCACCACCACAGGGTAGGGTGAGTAAGGGGGCAGAAAGCCTGTAAGAACCTGCCAGTAAGAGACAGACACAAAGCAAGATGAAGTATGAAAACAGGAGAACTATCAACAACAGGTGCAGTGTCATAACAGCAAATTTATTCTGTATAGGCAAGCACTCACCTATTCCAGCTTGATTTGAAAAAATAACTATTTTGTATCCATCTTTATGCAGCTGTTTAAGCTTGCCAGGAACTTCACTGAAGATAATTTTCCAATCATAGTAGTTCTCACCAAACACTTTCCCAGACTTAGTTGTAATCAATGTCCCATCAACATCATAACTTGCTATCTGAAAACATAAAATATTACATGAATACACTTAGAAATCAATAAATATACTGCACTGATGTACCCAACACCACAATACAATTACAGTATCATATCGTCAAATTGTTTACAAAGGCTCCAGCATGCTTACAAATGTTAGCCTTGCTTGCCTAATGGCAGCTCTCCATGCAGCTCAATCTCTGACAGCCTCCCTACTCAGTCCCTTATGCCTGAGGTCACATTCTGTGACCCCATCCCAGGTCTCTTTTGGTCTGCCTGTTGCAACCCTACCCTCAACATTCACACTTCTCACTTTCCATCCTCAACTGTCATCTTCCATCCTCTCGATATGCCTAAACCATCTCAATCTACCCCTCATCACAAAGACAATACAGTACATTCCAATCACAACCTTCCTCTTAATTCTTCAACCACAATGAACAATAACCCGTAAAATGTAATACTGCTGTTAAAAAATGAGACAGGTATGAATGATACGAACTTGGAGGCAATTCTGTTATGACATCTCTTTCACGGTATTCCAACCAAGGAAGATATCCATCAAAGATAATGATTATACCAGCAGCTAAAGGAACATAGTGAATAGCAAGCACTGGATGTTTTTATCAACCAAACCACAATCTGCGATGTTTCAAATCTTTTAAGCCTTAACATCAAATTAGTAGTACACTGCACCCAGAAGGCATTTATTTTCTTTGAAGAATCAAAGGCATATTTAAAAAATACAGCATAAACTACCCCCTCAGTATAATACCTTAGCAGAACCCTCCATATCCTTGTGGCAAATCAGTAATTTATCATCATATTCCTCCCAGCCATCTACACCTTCGGAGGGCATTGCAAAAGGTCTCTTTGCAATGCTAGATCCTGCCTCTTCAATAACAGTCTGTCTCTTTCCTCTGCTGCCTTGAACCTCTTCTGTGGTTGTTAGTTTCTTATGCTCCTTTCCACCGCTGGTCTTCTTCCTGGACATTTCAGAGTCTGATGTGGGATGACTCGTTTCAGCAGGGGAAGGACTATCTCTGACAGGCTCTTCAGGAGGTGGTGGTGGTTCAAATATAAGTCGGTGGGGATTCTCTCCTCGAAGTACCTGTACATAATGAGAAGTTTGCCACAAATCATCATCACTGACATAATCACAACTCTTAATCCCTCCTAAAGGACAATGCAAAGACAATAAGGTACAAATATCATCATCATCATCAACACTGACCTAATCCCAACTCTTATTCCCACCTAAAGGATAACGCAAAGACAACGAGGTACATATCATCATCATCATCATCATCATCACAAACCTTCTCCCCAACTAAATATATGACAAGAAGGCAATTAGCTACAAATCACTGTGGTCATCATCCCAATCCTTATTCCTACCTAAAAGGATTGGGCAAGGAAAATTCCAGAATGAGAGAAAGCAAATGCCCACAAATCATCATCACAATCATCGCAACCCTTATTCCCAACTAAACTATACAGATATGGCAAGGTAGCATCCAGAGAGGCCAACCAAATCAAATCAAAGCAATAAGGCCACACTTCCTCTTAGTGAATCCCTCTATTCAAGGTGGTCATCATACACCCAACAAAAAATATATATTCATTACCCTTGTGGCGTGATACAGTATGACACAGGGATTAAGGATTCTGAACTACTACCAGTACCAAATGGTTTCACTTTCGTTCATGGCACCTGGGGGTAATGCAAATTTTTTTTGTGGGTGTTCAACTGATGTTTTCTGTGTACTGGAAGCTAAACCAAGAGCCAAAACCATCTAATTACTTCCCAAGAGCTGCTGGAAACTCATGGGGGGGAAAAAAAGGTTTCATTTGTGTAAGAAGATCTGCACCAATGTGTGAATCTCAACTTGAACTCTGCTTGTATTTATTTGTGGCTGAGTTTCCTGCCTTAGTATGATGATTATGGTGGCATACACTGCATAAAACCAAAAATATTATGTCACCAGAGTGAAGAGGCTAGCAAATCTTTATCATGCTGTGAAGATTTGAACTGAGCATGCTGTGGGAGCCCACAGGCTGGTATGGTATGCCTCATGGTGTTGCCTACTGGTGGGAGAGAAATGTAAACAGCATCTGAACATGTGTGGCTCAATGTTGTGCAGTGGGTGACTCTGCCTAACATTAGCAGGTATGTGCCTCTGTTGGTGGTGCTGTATACAGGGAAGGATGTAAGGGGTGCTATACAGGTGGGTGTTCATGATATGTGGTGGTAGAACCGTCATGAGGCTGTGTTGGCACGAATTTGTGGGAGTGGCGAAGAAGATTTTGGACCGGCAGCTGTGGCTATGCTGAGGCGTCTCCTTGACTCTGGGGATTTTTACCGCTGAAGGCTCGAAACAGACTTCCAGGCATCTTGTGCCTCCAGGAGTTACCTGGGTGAAGCTGAGTCCAGTGAGCCTACAGCTACACCAAACTGGTGTAGTGGACACTAAGGAACGCTGCCACTTAACCGGATAAAGCAAGATGTCGCGGGACCATATCACACTGACGTAAGTGTGGTGGAACCCTGACGGGTAGGCCACAGGTGGTGCTTCAGTGTGTTCAAAGGGGAGCTGTGAAGTTGCTATGGGAAGGAATAGCCTGTGGGTGAGGGAGACGTGGGTTGTGACACCTGCAGTGCATGGAGGGCAATGCTGCAACATTGTGGGCTGACTTGGTAGGAAGTGGATGCATTTCTGTGTTTTTGTTTACAGTATCTTACATTCAACTGAGTGTCCTGATCAACATTAAATGGAGAACTATTGCTTGGAAGAGTTTGTGTTAACCTAAGTAAAGGGATGTGTTCTTTGTTTTTGTATGTTTTCTTGTGTGTTTTCTCTGAATGGGCTGTAAGGCAAGCCCTGGGCCAAGGGCAGCTGGGACTGGCTCGTTACACTTACGCGTAATAAACTCTGCACCTGCGTGTGAATCTCAACTTTAACTCTGATTGTATTTATTTGTGGCTGAGTTTCCTGCCTTAGTATGATGATTATGGCAACATGCACTGTATAAAAAAAAAAGAAAAAAATCAATATGTCGTCAGAGTGAAGTACCATAGCTAGCAAAACCTTCATCATACCAAAATCAATGACTAATAACAAACTCCATACTCACCTCAAGTACATCGTTGTGCTTCAGTCGCACTGTACTGAGGTATGGGACAACTGTATCATTTACTGCAGTTTCGTTTTGTCCTTTCCGGTGCAGGGTAACACTATACGTTGTATAGTTGGCAAACACCTCAACTGTAAAAGGAAAGACACTGTCCTTATGCAAATACATCCAGTATTGCCTACTGACAAGCTATACAAAATAATTTAGTAACTACAGTTCATTCATTTTAACTAGGCAATTTTCATCCTTTTGCAACTTATTTCCCACAGCTCATTGGTTGAATAAGACAATACAACAGCTCTACATCCATTTCACAGAACCTCTTCATAACCAGAATTATTTTCTAGTGTTAATCTATTGCTACGCCTCAGTCTTCAGGATGGAGAGGTGGTTATTTTACGCCTTGTTATCGTGAACAGATGTTACCAAGTACAGCTATGCAGAAAGATACGGTACAGGTACAGTATACCAGTACACAAACAACAGCTACTGTAACATGCAGAGAGGGAGTGATGGAATCATAACCAATACAACACAGGGACCTTTTTTTTTTTTTTTTTCTTAGTGTTTTTCATTCTGGTGATTTTAGGTTACTCAGGATGGGCATTTTAAACTAAAGGTGTTAGATACAGCCAGGGTTGGCATTGATTAAATCAAATTAATTTAATCATATGATTAAATCATTGATATTTTTACTAAAAATACATATATATTTTTTTTTAAATCTAAAAGTTAACAAAAATAAAATCTGCTGGTTTATAAAAGTTGTCTATAACTCTGTGTTGGCATTCATTTATCCAGATACTGAAGTGTTAAGTTAGCAGATTCTGGAGAATAGTGCCATTAGAAATTGCTACCGGGTACATTGTATGACAGAAAAAATATTTTTACATTTGTGTAACTAAGTTCATTTTTTTTCATTCATTGCCAGACGCCATGTATCCCAGACGGGGTGACCAAGGGCTTAGAGTTAATTGTTTTACAGGGAGGGGCACTAATCCTCCACCAACCCCACTTGACACGTAGGGATGCCAACAGCATCTGGTGTTCCCAGGCGGTCACCCATCCAAGTACTAACCAGACCCAACGCTGTAACTAAGTACTGAAATTATTTGTAAATCTGAAACAATGAGCCATCAAAAACCCAAGCCATAAGACTACAGTAGGTAGGCTGTGCTTGGTCACTTAAGGCCATGTCATAATAACATCAGCTTAACATTTTTCTGTGTGGTAATATAATCAGCTTTGGAATATGCTGTCTTGATTACCACTGGCAACTCAACCTTAACCAGTAGTGTACAGACAGGACTTGAACAGGTATGTATCTGGATTCTGGGCAGTGGCTTTCAGCCTGAACCATCAGTGGATAGACAGGACATGAAATATTAGCTACTGGTATATAATAAACAGAAAAATCAAATATATAAATATATTTTTTTAAATAAAAAACAAATAACCCTGGATACAGCCTTAACAAACCCCTTTAGAATGGGGTCCCTTTCCAAAGTTGAACAGAATTGTAAGGCACCATCATAACACACTACAGCATGGCTATTTTACCTTACCCTGACCTAGATTTTCATCTTTTTGCACTTCCACATACTTCTGTGACAGAATACAACAATGCTATGGTTCTATATCCTTTTCATAGCACCTTCCCATGACCTGCTAATCTCTTAAGTAGTACTTAAAGTAGTACTGTATTCAATAATGACAGACTGCAATTTTAGGCCAAGTCAGAGTAAAGAAGGTATAGGTACAAAAGCTATCAGTGGGATTCAATGGGTGAAATCATCAATACAACTCATGAACCTTATGTACCCAACCCACAAAGAGTGGATGGACACTCGTCAAATAATACCACAACTCAGTACAGTACCAAGTAACTACCAATGCTAAATACTCGGCTACCCTCCAAAAGCCTGAGATTATCTTGAAGGAAAGTACTGAAGGACTTCTGTGTCTAAATTACATCATTATAACACATTACACCTTTCACTAGCTACAACACTGAAAAAAATAACAGTACAGGTAGCTACAGAAAATCTTTTAAAAACTACTCACTGTAATGAGGTGGTTAAAACACAAATTACTTCTATCTATCTATCTATTGCCAGACGCCATAATCCCGTAAGGGGTGGCCATTTGACTCTGAGGCATTTGTTTTACAGGGAGGGGCACTAACCCTCCACCAACCCACTTGTTGACACGTAGGGAGCATGTATGGTTTGGTTAAATGGTTACCACCCAGCTTTGTAAATGGTTTCTTGGCTTACAGGAAACCATTTGGCTTGTCATTCAATGTAAAGCCACCTGTAATGGAAAGAAAAGCAATAAGAAGTGACAGGAAAGATGGGAGAAATAGGAAGAACAAATTACTTACAGATTGATAAACTATGTTCTGCTCAGATATGGAGCTGCCTTTTAGCTATGACTGTGACTTGGGAAAAAATCTTCATGTAAGTTGCCTTGTTACAAAGAAATGAACTTGGAGTCTCGTAAACATACATTCATTCATTCATTCATTGCCAGACGCCATGTATCCCAAACGGGGTGGCCAAGGGCTTTGAGTTGATTGTTTTATAGGGAGGGGCACTAATCCTCCACCAACCATACACTTTACTTTTAAGCAGCAGAAGTACCGTACCAAATCAGTTCTCCTTCCTGAGAGTATTATATTTTTCTGACCATTTTTGGGATGGTAAACGAACTTTTCACATTAAAGTTCCTTCACAATCGTTTTTAGTCATGCTCCTTCCGCTTTATCAACTGTCCCGAGTGTAATGGTGGTCACTTCCAAAATACGTTCCAGTCACCTTTTAGTACCTCCTCCTAACTTTACATTTTAACCTAACCTTGACCTAGCAATCCTAACCTAGCAATTTAACTTACCCTAACCTAGCAATTTAACCTAACCTAGCCTAACCTAACCTAGCAATTTAACCTAACCTAACCTAACCTAGCAATTTAACCTAACCTACCCTAACCTAGCAATTTAACCTAACCTAACCCTAACCTAGCAATTTAACCTAACCTAACCTAGCAATTTAACCTAACATAGCAGTTTAACCTATAACTTAAACAAGATTCAAGTAAGTTTTAGCAAGTCTGCCATTACAAATATCAGTGATGCATACAGAGCAACAATCTTTGAGCAAAACTCACCTTCACCTGAGATGAGTCAGTATGGCACTATTAAACACTGACACCTGCAGCAACGACAAAGTTCTGAAGTATTAACAACTCTACTTATATATCGTGTAGGGCCACAGCATGTCATAACCTGCAATAACTTATACTGATAAATAATATATCACACTCCCTCGTCTCGCTTGACTGTGAAGATACCGTACTGGTTACTTGGGTCTTGTATTATCCTATTGGTTTCTTACCTTGCTTTCTTGAGCACCGCTTTGACGCAAACTGAGATCCCGTACACCTTCCAATGATGTAATTTTCCCCATGGGGAAGAAAAATGGGAGGATGTTCCTGAGAAAGGCACTCGAGGTAACATTTCGACGCCATGGCTGAACATTGGAAGGTTTGGTTCAGGAACATGTTTTAGATCATCATTATTACACTATTCCAAGGTTTGTGAAATATCACATCATCAATACAAATACTCACAAATAAGTTTGTTGGATAAATTTTAGTTAACCAGGGATCTGATACAGAAAATGCGAATAAAATGACTGGGGGCCGAATACTGATTGGTAGTCGAAGGATTTTTTTTTTTTTTTTTTTAAATAAAGAGGATATTCATAACTGCTTTGCCGATTAGGTACCAGAAAAAAGGCTTTTATCAGTAGTAAAACGGAAGCTGGGGATGTGCGATAAATTTGCCCTTTTCTGTTTCATCAAACTTATCTCCTTTTTCCCCTGAAGACGATTGCCGTTCTCATTTTTTACCTCCTGCATTATTCTTCTTTTGGTGGTAGATGGTGGCGACCATCATCCACTCACCTGATGTGGTGCAGTGCTGCCTACTTCTACCTTCACTTTTATCATCCTTTTTGTGTCTGCCCTCCTCTCTTCTATTTCTCCATTCTTTCCTGTCACTTTTTATTATTCCTCTTTCCTTTTCAGGTGGCTTTACATTGCATGACATGCCAAATGGTTTCGTGCAAGCCAGCAAACCATTTACAACGCTGGGTGGTAACCATAACCAACCCATAGATGATAACATGAAGGTTGGCGGTGGGGTAGTGCCCGTAAATGACAATGGCCTCCCCTTACGGCATCAGGGGGTATGGATCATTCTTTCTCTTGCTGCATGACCACAGATGCTCAATAAAAGCAAGTCTACAAATCCCATTAAGGATCTTATCATTAACCCCTACTAGGAATCACCACATTAAAATGGTTAGACTGAGGCAAGAATGTTTGTTTCTGCTTTTTCTTTCCGGAGTACCTGGATTCTTCCTCCACAAAAATATCTGATTGGGATGACAGTGATAGTTCTCCCACTTCAGCTTTTCTGAAACCCTCAGGGAATTCCAGTTGGGATGATGATGATTTATGTTGTGTGAATGTCTATGTAGCCAATTTAATTGGAAATTACGTTTGACAATGTCCTACTTGCATGCTTCCTTTCTCTTTCATGTCCTACCTCATCTCTTAGGTTAGAATGACAAAATTTTGATAATAATGATGATGATGATTGTCTCCACTTGAGCATTCTCTTTATTTCTAGGTCCTACCTCACCACACTTTAAGTATGAACTAGGACTGAAATACAGTAATGATCAATGCCAGACACAAGATTCACTCCAAGAAGACAAGGAAGAAGAAAAGTTTCGAGGAACAATATCACTTCTATCAAATTTATTGCATATATGGTATTTGTGGGGGTATTTGAGCCATAAGTAATTATTTTGAAACAGCATACAAAATCTGCAGAATATACAACAAAATACGTATGCAAACAGTGTAAAGTAAATAGGAACAGAGTATATAATAGGCATACATATGCATACATACATCATCTAATCCTGTGTGTATATCAGCAAAATACAGTAATCTATCTAGGCAATCTATCAACATATTGCCAGATGCTTTAATCCCATAAGGGGTGGCCACAAAGTGCCTCCATGTCACTCCCTCTAATTCACACACCCCTCTCTCATACAAATAGAGTATATCTTTCCACTCCATCCCTCTTCTCATCCTTGGTCTCCCCCTTCCCCTCTCTCATACATCTTGCCATTCCATCCTTCCATCTCATCCTTGGTCTCCACAGCCCCCTCAACCTCCACCTCACTCACATACGTACTTCTAGTCACCTTCTCTTTATCACTAAAATATATGCCTATTGGAAAGCTTTTAAAAGATAAAAAATACATTATAAGTCAGAGGTGCATTCCAATATTTCACACTTCAAAACATTTTCCACTTTATATACACAGAAAACTCCTTTAGTCATTTTTTTTTTACTTCCTCTGTTCAAAAAAAAAAAAAAAAAAAAAAAAAAAAAAAAAAAAAGGGGGGGGGGGTACTTGCAAGTTTTGGAGCTTTCCCCATGATGACATGCAACAGAAAAAACATTTTCAAGTTCAAATTATGACAGAACATGGCTTAACTGTACACACACACACACACACACACTAAAAAAAATGAGGCATACAAAGTCCAAACTAATGATCTCCCTTCTTAGCAGCTGATGCCCAACTGGCTACAAAGTGACATCATAACATACAGTATTATGGCAAGATTAGCCACGTTTGATGAATTCTATGCACCGAGACTCTACGAATAGTTTCAATAATTTATCCTGAACCATCTCTTGTGGCTCTTTGAATTTTTTCGTTCATTTATATCAAACACTGCAAGTACCCTACTGGTGTGTAAATGGAGGTAAATTTAACAAGCTCATTATTTGCTTTTATTTTTTCTTGGATGGAACAATCATGCCAGCTTCTAGCCTCTGAGTCTTTCTTCCATGCATTAAAAAAAAGAAAGAAAGAAAAAACAAGCTTTACAAACAACAATGTAACCTCAATACACAATCTTTCTGTAATACACTATGGACTTAAAGCAGAAAATAAATAATAAAGGTGACATAATCTGTGTCAGGAATATCAAATACATATTTCTAATTACTGTACTTGAACTTTCAAATAAAAAAAAAACAAGGACTTACACTTTGTGCATAACAGCTTGGAATGTAATGTTATCAAAACTAAAATACCCTGTAAATACCATCATCATCGGGACCTCCTTTCCCACCCAAGGGTAGGGTCATATACCACTAATTAATACACTTCATAAGCTCCTGCCAATCATTTTCTCAGCTAAAATTCAGTTGGCAGTCATAATATAAAGTGATGTCACAAAGTCCATGGAAAATTACTGTCCACTCTGATATCATTTCCTTGTGTGATTTTATCTTTATTTACTGACCCCTTCCAATCAGTGGAGTCTCTGTTTCCTTCATTCTTAACATACTTTTTTTTTTTTAATCCAATCCCTTCACTGCTATACTTAATATGATCATATCTGGCATATTTGCAATCCCTTTTAGCCAGTTACTAATTATTTAATAACAGAATAAAATGATACTACATCCATGCATCATTTCCTTATCATGTGTGCATAGCAAGCAACATATTTTGCTAGCCAACTCGTATAACAGATCAGTGTTCAATATGGCGAGGTAGCAATTTTCTGTCAGGCAGGAGTATGGAAGTTATGGAAGTCCTTTTTAAACTGAAAAACAATGGTCTGGTGGTACTAAGAATTAAAAAAAAAAAAAAAAAAGCTTCACAACAAGTGTCCTTTTACAAATTAAATGACTCTAATATAACACATATACAGTACAGTGTTTCCATGCACAACAAAAAGCAATTAATGTTAAACATAAAATATACATACAACATAAGGAATTTGTGCTTCAAACCATTAAGCCCTTCAGTATGATGACATCAGTCTACTTAATCACAATTACCTCTTGACAATCCTACTGAGCTTAAGGGATACCTTTCACTCTTATTGCTGGTGCTGCTTAACCCATGTCTGCCTGGCCAAGCAGACCCATTAACCACAGGTAAGCAACTGCCTCCATAGGGCTGTCCTACAGGTACAGTACAGTACATACACCATGTAGGGATCCGGTGCCCCCTTGTGGTAGACAGTCTCTCACCAGGGTTGAACAGGGTCCTTCCCTATGGCAAGAAGCAGCGATATACCTGTATGAGGAAGACTGACTCCGATGTAGATGCTGCAGCTGCTTCCCTCCACTCAAAGTACACAGTGCCATCATGTTTGGGCTCCTCATCAGCACCACCATTTGTAGCAAACAGGTTAATGAAGACGATCTCTAGCGTCAACAGTTTGAAAAGTGTCTCCTAAACGGAATAACATTGCCTGGTGGTACCATTCATCCTTCCAACCTTTATATCCTATATACAAAGACAAGTGAGGTAGATCCAGAGAGAAAGAAAGAAAGTGTGTGAACTATTAACAGCATGTTTGGTGAAATGTGCCAATTCTTCAAGGCATCACCATTGTGTTCTGGTGGCAGCGAGACTAAAATCATCATAGTGAAGGGTTTAACCAAACACACAATGGCCAACACTTATCACAATCATAAATACATGAAATGTCTTTTTGAAGTTACATTAGTTAACTACTGTAATGCACTTACAAATATACAATACCTTTTAGTGTTAACTCCTTTCAGTGAAGTGATACAATACCTTACTGTGTTAACTCCTTTCAGTGATGTGCTACAATACCTTAATATGTTAACTCCTTTCAGTGAAGCAATCAGTGACAGTCAAACCATTGGCCAAGGTGGCACTACACCCCTCCCCTCATTATGCCTGGCAGTCCCAGTGGCCTTCACCCCCAGAAGAGTTCTCTTTTAGCCATCTCTTTTTGAAAATTGCATACTCTTGACAGTGATGATTTCAGATTTATTCCTGCTACCACTGGACACTTTTATTCAACCTGGGAGACATTCACAGTGAAGGCATTAAAAACTAACTCCATGGATGCCTTTACTACGAGAGGTTCCTGTGTAGCACAAAAATAAATCTGGAGCTAAAAACTGAAAAATACATCACTGTTCTAAAATGGTTAACAACACCCCAAAACCGTTCATAAAATAGCTTCACTAGACAAATATACATACAACTGATAAATACTGTATTGATTTGGTAACCTCATTCACTTTGCACAGACAGATAATGGTTATAGAATTGGATGGACACTGGCATTATTTTCATAACTGTTCAGCTACAGCAGTCTAGTAAGTTAAATAATACACCAGCAGCTATGATGTCACATGTTCAGACCCACTCAAGGGCCACTGACAGATAACAGGACGGGCAACCAGTCACACAATGTTACATGAATAAGTCCTTGAAAATGCAACAATGCCCTGGGCCATGTCCACACCAAATGCTTGCAGGTGTGGCTGGAAGGTTTGCATCACCATAACACAAGAAGGTTGCTCTATCAGACACAGGCAAATGTGATTACGAACTTCATGGCCGGGGCTGTTGGGCCAGACTGCCTAGGGAACAACTACCACGAACTTTATGGATTACAGTGATGCACAACTCCCACTTGCAACCACCAGCACCAGCAAGCATTTGGCATGGATGCAGCCTTAGCCTCACAAATTGGGAGTGTATGGTGTATAGTTTAATCATCAGCTGAACAGCAACCAGTGCACCCATCAGCAACTCCATATCCCAGTATCTTTTTACAGCTCTACTTTCTACAGTATAATACAATCATTCTGTCTTGGATGCCAATGTACAACACAGAAACTCCTACATTCCTTAAAACTGTATAGAACCAACGCTCCTCCACATGTTTAAGTGTGTGTGTGGTAATTCCACCTTAATCCTGTAACAGGTGGCCACAAACAATACCAAGATTAATTCTGAATGATAGCACTACATCCCTTACTTTCTAAGCCAATCATTAAATAACTACACCATAACAACTGGTAAGTTAAGTGCACTTTGTATTAACTTCTTGAATCTGGGTAATGTGTCTTTAAGCTTACTGTTGCTTTGGTCAAATTATTTCAATCATTTTCAGAAAGGCTTCTCATAGGGATGGGATTCACTAAGGCTATATCTAACGCCTCCAGTTCAAAAATTCTATCCTAAGCTGAATAAAATTGCCCACAGGCAAAAATAAAGAAGACATACCAGGCTTATGAAGTTCTCTCTATCTACAGCCAGATGCCTTAATTCTGTAAGGGGTGGCCACAAACAAATCACCTCTGACACCCTGTCTCTTACCATCAGGCTGCCCTCCCTCCAACTCACACCCTTCTCTCTCATATATCTCTCCATCCCATCCCACCATTCATCCTTGGCCTCCCCCTACCCACCATCCCTCCATCTCACCCAAATACACTCTTCTAGTCAGAGTCTCATTCTCCATCCTGTCACAACATTAGGATAGTCAAATTCTTCAACCTATGGAACTTATACACTAAGGACTACATTATAAGCCACTTAAAACTGACAGTAAACACAACAGCTCCACAAAAACACTATACTTACACACACACATACATTTAGTATTTATCTAGACCAACCAATTTATGATACAGGTACTCTAATACCTTCACCTAACTGGGCTAACTTTTGTTGTACTTGGCCAACAGTTAGACAAAGAATATGCAGTATTTGGCAACTCATGCTGGACATCCATTTATTTATTTATTTTTCTTTAACCCATCACCTAACTCAAAGAATCAAGGCTAAGTTATAATATACTTTATACATACATCATCTAATCCTGTGTTGCACCTTGAGGAGCGTAGGAGCCCGGGGCTAGGCAAGTTGGTCCTGACATTTTTTTTTTAATAACATATGAAAAACAAATTCAAAAAAATAATTTAAGACAAAAGTGACCAGCCTCACTCATCCCTGAGTGGCATAACGTGAGCAATAAACTCCAACCATCCCTTGGATATCAACTGACACCGGCTAAAACCGGTTGGAACCCTTTAATTACCCACTAAACCACCAGGAGCCATAGTTTGGTTATATGGTTATCACCCAGCATAGTAAATGATTCCCAGGTGTACAGGAAACCATTTGGCTTGTCACTCAGTGTAGAGTTACCCGCAAACAGAAGGGAGAGGAAAGAATGAAGGAAAGAACGACATGAGAGCAAGGAAGGAAAGAAGGAAGGATGAGAGGAAAGGGCAGCCAACTGAGCGCAGCACTACATCAAATGAGTGGATGGTGAGCACCCCCACCTACCGTACTTCCTACAATTAGAGCTGGGACCTGACATCATCATACACCATATAATTAGGGCAGGGACCTGACATCCACCATCACTGCCATTGAGACCTCCGAGGCTAGACTACTATATATCCACAACATATAAGGGTAGGAGACCAACCTTTACCCTCAGCTGCATTTACACGAGAGAAATACCTCAGGCCACCTCTTGGAAATGAACCACAGCACAAAGAGTACTGTGTTCTATCCTAAGAGTTTTATTACCATCCTAGCATGCATCACAAGAATTATACAACCACATTTCCATTACCATATCCCAGCTCTATACATACCGTAATATATACCAGATAAATGTTTGGTCTAAGGCACTGGCATGTATTGAATTAGCAGTATCTTATCTTCGTCAATAGCAGTATTTTCTACAAGAGTTAAAGTATGTTATTTTCCACTATCAAATGAGGTAATAGGTAACAGAATTCTCCACTACAAAAATCTGCAGTACAGCCATGGATGCAAATACTTACCCACTTCAAATATCATTACTCTCATTATCATCATCATTACTCCCATTATCATCATCATTACCTGTTTCCACTAAAAATATGAACATCTTTCCAATAAATAACAAGATACAGGTGAATGACTCTCCACATGCAGTTATGCCATTTTCAGTGCTCAAGAAACTTAACAAAATATTATATAAGCATTTCAAAATTCTATGACTATAACAAGGATATTATTTTCTGCAAGTGTACATTATCTACTCTACCTGCATACAACAGACTGATCAATGACTCTAATGATCCTTTTTTTTCATTCTTGTTTTCTTCAGTTTTATTCAGCTTAGGATCTACTTTCTGAACTGGAGGGATTATTTGCAGGCTTCATTTTCCTCATTATCAACAGGAAACTCCTAAGCCGAATAAAACCATATGTAGATAACAAGAAAAATAATAAAAACAGAAAGACATAACTGTGGTTTCTGTTATGGACTCAAGACTATCTGAAATGTGAAGCTGGTGGACTGCAGACTTAAGTTCCCCTACTCCTTCAGTCCTTCACCCTCCTTCTGGGGGAAAGGGAAGTAGCTGATGGATCCTCATAAACCCAAGTAATTCAGCCACCTGGTTATATCGGTGTCACCACATGAAGGCATCCCTTTAGAACAATGAAAGAGTTAAATAAACAGACATAAGGTAATTGTTCACTGCATACAAACCTTGAATACTATACTCCTTTAGTTTGCACGTGATATACAGTAAAACCTCACTATAACCGACTAATTGGGGCCAAAGCCATTCTGAAAAATGTGAAATTCCAATGAAAGTGATATCAGGACTTCTCTCTGCTAACCTGGACTTTTTCCTATATATCAGACCTTAGTTCGGATCTCACCAACGGTTTTTCACTACCACCGCAGTACTGTACTGTACTATACATTCACGATAATAATCAAATGGTATGATATATACAATAATACTGTACTGCACACTTACAAATATGTCTTTTATTTACCTTATTGTGGTGAACTCAGCTGAAGTGGTCAGGCAGTCTGGACTGCCTCTGGCTGTATCAGACTTTTTCCGACAGATATAAGAATTTAGTCCGGTAGCTCCTCGATTCTGATAAAAACGAATTCCGGTCTACTGAAGTTCGTTATATCAAGGTTTTACTGTACATGTAAAATATGTACTGCATAAAAGTACTATTAATGCCCTAACAATATAATACTAAGAAGAAGAATGTGGCAAAAGTTTTACACCAATCACATACTACAAGAGTTAAGGCAGACCATTAATTTTTTGCTAAGCCACAATATTTCCCTTTAACACAATCTCCAAGGGTGAAATTTTACAATCAAGTTCCCAATTATACTATAATACTAACATATCATCTGGTACACTTGCTCCATAAAGTATCTCAAAAATTTCCCTTTGAATATTTTGAAATGGTAGATGGAGTACTGGAAAATAATAACCTTCAGTGACATGTCATGTATGTTGCTTTTCCCACATCAGCATACAGAATAAAAATTTTATATAACATATGAAATACAATATCTTCCATTCATTCATTCATTGCCAGACGCCATGTATCCCAAACAGGGTGGCCAACGGCTTAGAGTTAATTGTTTTACAGGGAGGGGCACTAATCCTCCACCAACCCCACTTGACACATAGGGATGCCAACAGCATCTGGTGTTCCCAGGCGGTCACAATTCTATTCTGAAATAATTGCCTTAGGTGGGAAAAAAGAAGTCTGGATGATGATGACGATTAAGAACAACACTCACCGTGAAAACCACGGATTTTTTTCCAGACTTTTTGAAGCAAGTGTACATAATTCAATAGGGGCACGTGAAACAAGATATACTCGTACACAGGCTTTAAGTAATACAAACTCTGGTGAAAGACGAAACAATTTCACAGCTATAAGGCATCTATGTGTGTGTGTGATTAAGGCCAGAGGATTCTACAGTCAGTCCTTATTATAAGTCTGGCATGTGTTTAAAAAAATATACACCAATGTTTGTTCCATATAAATTACAGTTTAGATACAGATATTTTTTAAATACCTCTTCCTTGGTGGTTTATTCTGCTCACTGGGACTCAGTACCCTATTTTTAAGTTACTTAGGCAATTATGTTGATACAGTATTTAAACGATATACAGTGTGGCAGGGGAGAACTGTAAGTGCCAGGGGTAGCGTTGCAAGAGGCAAACTTAAAAAGACCTGCGACGAGGTCATTGAGTGTGACCTCAGAGATGAGGGACTGAACAGGGAGGTTGCCAGAGACCAAGCTGCACTGACAGCACCATCAGGTAACCGAGGCCAACACATGCAAGCATGTTGGAACCTTCATAATGAATCAAAATGAAACTCTAATGGTGACAGGGTTAATTAAGGCCATGTCTAACCCCTCATATTTTAAATGCCTCTCTGGAGCTGGATAACATCATCTTAAGACAGCAATAATAAAGTGACCCATACCGTGCTGGGCAAAAAAAAAAAAAAGACACCCCTCTATGGTGGCCAATTTTAGATTTTTTTCCCTGGCTAAATGGGCTTAATACATCAATCTAAGATCCCTGGCACTGATAAAAGTAATCACTAAAGCCAGATAGTTAGCTTAATCAAGTCAGGTTGGTGCCACTCGACCCCTGAAATCTTCAAGGTTACTGAGAGAGCAAAGAGGCTGTGAGCTTGTGAACTAACTTTGGATTTTTTTTCTGGCTGAATGGGCTTAATACATCAATAAAGGATCCCTGGCACTAATAAATTAATCACCAACGACAGAAAGTAGGGTGAAATCAAGTCAGGTTGGTGCCACTCGACATCTAAAATCTTCGAGGTTACTGACACAGCAGTGCGGCTGTGAGCTTGTGAAGACTCACTCGCCTCCAATGCTCCTAAATCAGTGTTATAAGTGTAGCGGATAATGTCTGAAGTTAGCCAGATAAGTTATTATCTTCCATTTTACTTAGGTTGCTTGCAATGACTTCTCAACACTGCAGGACGTAGATCAACATCACGAGCGTTTTTGAAGGGGACGTAGATCGACGCTGCTAGCACGGTACAGGTTAATAAATAATAAATCATTGGAATGGAAGTAATACTAGGATAATTTTGTCATCACCTGTGGATTTAACATTAAAAAAAAAAGAGGGACTTATAACAAGGATGTTCTGTATATTAACTACAGATATCACATGAGACTTATCTCAAGCTGCTTCACATTAAGGTCCTCCATAAGTACACACAAGATACAGTATTAAAGTACAGTACAATATATATATAATTACCACTATCAACACATACTTTGTGAACCAAGTTTTTATACACCTGTACTACACACCAGAATTCCAAATATCAGTACAGTACGGTACACCAGGTCCAGTACTCCCTTTGCTTCACTAGGCTCCCAAACCCCTCTTCCTTACCTGATTATTTTGGTATATGACATCTTAATATTCCTTTGTAGTTGCTGTTGTTGATGCTTAACCCCAGTCTGTCTGGCCAAGCAGACCCGTCAACCACAGGCAAGAGTTGTCTCTATGGTTTGCCCTACAAGTACAGTACAGTACAAACACCCGCCTCTGGTAAACAGTGCCTCACCAGGGTGTAGCCAGAGTCCTTCTCAGGGCAAGATGCAGGGAAATATGAGGGGAGGTCTATGGACTACTTTATTTTATATAATTTTTGAAGCTTCCTTAATTACAACTTTAATTTTGATTTTTGGGGTTCCAGGTGGATGCCACAGCTGCTTCAACCAGCGTGCACGGCACCACCACACGTTGGCTCCTTGTCAGTGCCTATTCCTTTGTATACTTTTTATGCAAGGTACAATGGCGCATTAAAAATAAGGTATATAAGCAACATAAAAAAGAATATAGAGGTGTAACACGCAGAGCAATCGGTAAGGAAAAGTTGTCTGAAAGCATCCTATGCCAGTGATAATAAAGTTCCAAAGATCAACTGGTCATTAATCCTGCCATAAATCAGATTACAGTATTTGATTCACATGAAGAGTTCAGAAATTAAATTAATGGTACAGGTCTCTCTCTTTCCCTCTCAAATATTATTAAACAGGAGTTTGAGATATTTCTTACTTTACACAACAGCATCACATCCACCATATTGTGTACCAGAATAAGTGAAATTCAAATACGCAGCACATAAAATAATAATAATTCAAATCGTAACTTATATAAATAAAAACAAACAAGTATACATCGCTCTAGAATAAATCTAAAATAAAACTGTCTTTCTATCACAAGTACCTTTAGCAAACTTACATTAAATATATTTTTCTGTCATCAGGTGCGAGGATTCTCAACGTATGTACACCTAATTTATGCAATATCAGTTTTACATATGGATGTCTGATCACATATACAGTATTTATTCTATTTACATAAGACTGTTCAGTATAAATCTGATATATTGTATCCAAACAAGGCTGTAGAGTTGTCTTTTTAGCCTCTAACCTTTGGTTCCTTCTTACTTGCATTAAAAAAAAAAAAAAAAATCTCTAGCACTGTTTAGCATTTTTGATGTACTATTCAACTTCTGTAGCTTTCTCAAACAGAACCATTAGAGGGCATAAGCTAGGATCTCCCTGTATGCATTATCTACATCCAAACACTACTGGGATACCTTAGGCTCTATATAAAAGGCTACTAGTCTACTGGTACAGTGTATACATCCTCTCTTGGCCAGCATCTCACACTAGTGACATCCACTGTACCACCTCCCCATCTAGGATACCACTATGCTACCACTGCTTTAAGACTTGTAATGTTCTACCATTTCTGCCACTGTTTAACTACTGTTCTACTACTGTTCTCACTTCTGCCACTGTTCTACTGTCGTTCTCCTACTAATCTCACTATTCTACCGTTTCTACCACTCACAGAATTCCGCCACTATTCTACCTTGTCATGATGCGTCCTCTCTTTGCCAGCACCTCACACTGCATTGGGGCCCACGGTACAACCTCCCCATCCACTGTGAGGCAACCCTTGGCACACAGCGGCTCAATCCTCAGTGCTGACACTTGGATGATCTCAACCCCAGGCAGATTCAGGTGGCTGCCGTCGATACCCAGGAGCAGCTGCAATATTACAAGACGTTTAATTCTTTTCCTTCAACCCCTGCCATGTAGATAAGCCTACATGTGGTGGCACTAACCCTGAGTGGAGCAATTTTTTTTTTTTTTTTTTTAATACATATGACGAACAAGGGGAGAAAAAGCAACAATTTAAATTTGTAAAAATTCCATATACCAGATTACAGGTGTCCTCCATTCATGAAAAATCTATAACAGTTGGACTGAACTGCTACAGACTGATGTCTGTGGGGAACATATTCAAAAAGAGTGCAGCTTCCACAACAACAACAACCTTAACCCCTTCAATGAGATGATGTGTTAATTGGTTTATTCTTGCTCTGTGGTATATGGGGGTGCTCAACAACTACTTACTCAGTGTAGTGCAAGCTAAAGGTACCTCTACACTAAGTGACAAGCCAAATGGTTTCTTGTAATCCCGGAAACCACATTATTATCATTTAACAAAGTGAGCTTGTAAGGGCTCAATCAGGTTAAAGCTTACTGCTCACATAATGCCACTCAAGGATGAGCAAGGCAGCTCACCCTCGCATTGAATGTTTGGAATGAGCAGCCTATCTTCAGACCCCTGTGCTTCTGATGAGGCAAAAAAAAAAAAAAAGTATATAATGGATGGATGGATGCAGTACCTATCTATCTACACCCAAATGTCTTAATCCTGTAAGGGGTGGCCACAAATAAATCACCTCCATGTTGCCTTGTCTTCTGCCCTTTGGGTGCCTTCCCTCCAACTCACACCTCTCGCATATACCTAGCCTCTACATTCCTCCATCTCATCCTTGGCATCTCTCTCTCCCCCTCCACCTCGCTCACATGCACTCTTCTAGTCAGTCTCTCATTCTCCATCCACAACCTACCCTTGCAATTGTTGACTTTGGTGTGGTGCTTCCGAGTGAAATCATCCACATACATCCATCATCAGGCCGAGCATCAGGGGCAAGGAACACGTCAGTGCTGATGTGGCTGTGGTAGCACGTGTACACCATCACAAAATTGTCTGAAATGCACACCAGCACATCATCATCATCATCCGGACCTCCTTTCCCACCCTATGGCAGGGTGAAGAGTAACAACAGCCCAAGTTTGCCCAGTCCAATGAGTCACACTTCCATTCACTCATCATTCAAGCCCCCAGAATCCTGGCTCTATCTGATACATCAAAAACTTTTACCACATTCTGTAGCTTCGTATAAACGTATCAGATAGAGTCACACATTCTGCAGCTTCACATAAACATATCCAATAGAGTACACCAGCACACACATAATAAGATAATCTGGTGAAATATTGTGCACATACCAACAGTTGTCACCATCACAATCATCATCATCATCATCATTACCATCATCATTACAATCATCATCATCATCACTGCACCTTCTATTAGTATCACCATCATCATCATAGTAACTTTTACTTTTATAATCATCATCATCAAAGCAAACTATTTTTATCATCATTGTAACTTCCACTTTTAACATCATCATCATCACCATTATCATAATCATCATTGCGACATCTATTTTCATCATCATCAGCATCACTGCAACTTTTATTTTCATAACCATCATCATCACAGCAAACTATTTTATCATCATCATTGTCCCTCCCATTCTTAACATCATAATCATCACTGCAACTTCTTTATTCAACATCATCATCATCATCACCACCACCATCACCATTGCAACTTCTATTTTTTACCACAAGGTGTGATGCTGGACTACAGTATAGTATAAAGCATTTTCACACATCTTTCTTCCCTTACTTACCTTCCATGGTCTCCCAATCATCGGGTACCGGCTGATCCAGAGGGGGAATCGTAAATCCGCTTCTGTCAGTCCCATTACTCTGACTCTCCTCACTCTGCTGACCAGCTTCATTTCTAATTAAGCTATTCCTCACTGGCAGCTCTTGAGCGTCTACCATATTTACAGAACAGCTTTGCTCTAGGAATGACTCACACACTTCATCACCCTGAAATATTATAGTACTGGGTTTAAGTGATCAAGACATCTGGCAAATGGTAGATAGGCAGGAAGATTTACCTATACCCTGTTCATTTCAACTTGCTTTAATTCTGTCATCTCTCCATTTTGTATACTGAGTTGTATAATGAGACAGACACTAGAATATGGTGCTGGTCACAAGGAAGTTCTATGGGAAGGATGTATGGTCATAGTATTGTCTTATTCTGCCATTAACCTACATTAAAAAAGATGCTAAAAGACAAAACTCTCCACCTAGTTCAGAGGAATGAACTATACTTTACTTCTATTTACTTGGTTATAGTACTGGTGTACAGGATCTGTGTTAGGTTCATGTAGGTCTTTCCCCACATCTACATTTACCCTGTCAGTTTCTGCATTCATCTGTTTTCATCAAGAGATTAAATGGTAAAAGAACCATTATTTATACATGGAACAGAGTAAAGAAAATACTTCCCATGAAAGAAAAGTCACTTAAAATTCAACCCTGTGTTTCTTCTCTTTTCTTTCCCCTTACCTGCAGCTCAACACTCCTGCTCTTGAGTATATGTTCATGTGATTCCCTTCTCTCTTCCTGGACAGTCTGTGAGCGTTCTAACACTGGTTTCACTCTTGAGGTTGTGGTTGAGTGCGATGGTGTGACACGCTTGAACGATATCCTGGCGTGGTATTTTCTTAGATCTGTTAAAAACGGAGAGAACTGTAAATGAAAACGGTTCAAACACGTGTGTAACTTACCAAAATAAGAATATTCTGTGATTTTCTTTTTTCCTTCATGCAAAGAAAGAAGAAACAAAGGCAAAAAGCCAGAAAAGTCATCCCTTTCAAGAATATAAGAACAAAAGAAAGCCTAATTCAAGATCCCTTCATTCTGAGTTGTCTGGACACAATATATTTAATGATACTTCAAGAAAGCATGGAATTCTATCTTAAGTATCAAATCCATTACAGTACAATGTACTGCAAAGCTAAAAACTGTATAAAATCTGCAAAGCATAACTATTCCTGCATACAGTAATTGACAATACCTTTAAAAAGTATCTATATCTTGGAAGGAAAAAAAAATTTATACAATGGAGTACAGTGTAAGTGTTCTCACTTTATAATGAATCTGTAACAGCTGGACTTAACTAATGGATACAAATGAAAATTTGGGCCAATTTAAAGTGAAAGGACTACAGTAAACCAGCCAGGAACATAAATTTGTGCCAAGTTGAAGTGAAAGAACTATAGTAAACCAGCTTACTGGCAACTCTGGCCACAGCCCAGACGGCAAATCTCGACTCTCCGATGATCCTTAGCCGCTCACTCTCAATGTCAATGTCAGAGATGATGCCAAAGCCCACTGACAGGAAGGACAGTATTCTCTAGGGGAAGGAAGGACAAAAACAGGGACAGGTTACTGGTAATAAGCTAAATATGAAAGTGTTTCCCTATACTGTACGACCAAATCCTCCCTATCTATCTACCTACCGCCAGGCACCTAATCCAGTAAGAGGTGGCCACAAACCACGTGACTCCATGTCACCCTGTCCTCTGCCACTTGGATGTCCTCCCTGCAACTCACAAACCCTCTCATATATCTCTCCACTCCATGCCTCCATCTCATCTGTGGTTTCCCCTCAATTACAGAACAAAAAAGACCTTTCAACAATGCATTTTATTAAAGAAATAACATTGATATTGTTGGCAAGTGCAAATATGAGTCCCCTACCACATGCTGTTTTCCAACATTCCTTCCCAAATGTGTATTTATAGTTAAAATATCATTCTGTTAGTGCTTTTTTACATTTTAATGGAAAACGATTTTAAAGGACATAAAAATCACTACAAACATAAATGTTCATACTCTGTACTTTCCCAAACATCTCATTAATGAATCTGTGTTATAATTTAATCCCTAACTGACTGCTTGCTTAATAACCAACTTTTACCATGACATACTCCAGTCACAAAGGATTACTCAACTACGCACTCTTTAGTTACAGCAAGTTAAAAGCCAGACAGCCAAAGTCAAAATACCAGTATTATATATACCACACATGAAAACAGTTGTACAAAATAGCAGAGAAAGGTAGTCAAAAATACATCTGATATAACACAGACAGAAGCAATTAACCCCTTAACTCAAAAACTTTTTTTTTAATCTACTCTCAATACTCTCAGGTGATCTGGGGGGCCCTACTGAGAGATATTTAGTTGTAAAAGGGTTAACGGACACTGTTTCTAACCCCCTCCCAAGTAATGATATCTCCAAGGCTGAATAAAATTGGGAGGTTTATTATGTCCTTTCTGAATGGCTTTGTACAAATGCGGACAAAAGTCTCGTTAATATTTCACCTAAGTCAAGAGGATAAATATATATACAGTGTACCACAAAGCATAATATAGCCAGCCCTCATCTTTTCCAGCAATCGACTTCACCTGTTGCATTTTTTCATAGGTGAGTAAACCATCACAAAATACACAAGCTTAAGGTGCATTCCGGGAAACCTTAACAGAACTTGTTGCTAAAGTGACTCAAAATACATTTCAAACATGCAGATTTCAAATACACTTCAAACATGTATATTTTAATGTCTGGTGTTATTTTAGGTCACTATGGTTTTTAGGTCATTACACAGTTAAATTTGACCTTTGTGATCCCTGTTTATAAGGGCTTCATTGTTTCACGGATGCTCATTTCTTGTGGGTGTTCACGTGACATACCCCTGCAAAAGAAGAGGGCTTACTCAACTACAGTAAAAGAAAGGGGTTTACTTAACTACAGTATAACACAGATGCAACGAAAAATAATACCTGTAAGGAAGCATCATCATGTTATCAGCACAAACTGCAACACATGAAGGCACAGGAAAAAGTAACTGAACATACTTTCCTGTCTGCAGTCTCAAACAAGACCAAGTCCATGGGTGAGAGGTGGCCGTATACAATGTTGAGGGTGGAGACCAGGACGGGATTGGCGTGATAGGGTTCACTGGGGGAAGGAGATGGGGCAAAATGGACGGTGAAAGGATATAATTCCACTACAGAGAGTTTGTTTTGACCTCAACTAGATCTATAACCCCTTCCAGGTCAGTTGATGCCCAAGAGTTGTTATACTAGAGGGTCCGTCTTACTATACTCCGTTCACTTCAACTAGGCGTAAAACTTTCATCTCTCCATCCCTAATGCAGACTTAATATGAGATAAATGCTAGAATGTGCTGCTAGTCATGAAGAAGTGCTATGGGAGGGATCTAAATCCATAGTACTGTCTTATTCTATTAGATATGAGCTGCAAAATGACGTGTATCTCCACCTAGTCAAAGTGAAAGAGCTTTAGTAATGAAACAGACTCCGACCTCATAACAAAAGTTCATCAAATTCCATGCAATCAAGTCATGAGGTGGCCCATTTGTCAGGGGAAAACATACTGATTATAGTTACCCTCAATCCCCTCAACTCAGAGACAATTACCATCTACTGTACTTCTATCTCATCCTGATTTAGTTCAATTTAAGACATACCTCAGGGACTGGTGGTTAGATTTAGTCTTTCATTAACCATTTACTACCACATGGCCCTCCTAAGTTAAATACTTGTTAGCAGTAAGAATTAACTAAAGCACTGCACCACCATACCGTAGGGGTTAAGAAGATCGAAAGACAAAATTACTGGTTACCCTTAAGGAAATCTATGATACAGTTTATTTATTCCAGATGATATAAGGCTGAGATTAGTTACACTGCTGCAAGGATTCTCAATATATCATACAGTTCTCTTTCATATTAGTTACCCTTCAATATTACACGCTAGTTACAATGCCTACGGTACTCTAAATATAAATGTATACTAACCACATGGAAAGTTACACAAAGCAAGCTGTCATAATTATGTGCTAGCATCATTACCTAAGCCAGTGAGCAATGGAGCGAGCCAGGCCATTGCCTGAGCCTCCTGGTATGATGCCCACAGGAAACTGAATGGCCTCCTCCCAGTCTGATCTCTGCAGCAGCCCATTGTACACCTTGTGCAAAAAAAAAAAAAAAAATACAGGTAGAGGTATATATTTACTTTCACCAACTTCATCAACACCTCACCCTTTTCCCAATTCCCAAATTAAGAAATAACTTCAAAGCTTAGCTTGAAGAGAGGGGAATGGCAAAATGTAAAACGTTACTAAAGGTTCCGACACTAGTGCTCTACATGGATTAGTACAGACAATGGTGGTTCCAAGTGGCATACTGAAATATTTACAGTGGCAGACAGTCGAGTCATGATTATTATCATCATCTGATGTTGTAGGCTTGAGTTATTGAATAAATAAAATTAATTACAGGTACTGTACAGTTTGTTAATGAATACTAGTGCAGTTCTCAGTACAGTACCCAACAGAATTAATGCTCCAACACTGACTCTGAAGAATATCCACATACTTACTTCATACAGCAGGCCATCTCCAGAGAGTATCACAATCCCCGAGTACGTGGTGAGGTCGAGGCTGCGAACAATCTCGTGGGCATGGTTGGCCCTCTCTGTTACCAATACCTCATACTTCACCTCCCCCTCCCCCAGCACACCCGCTACTTGTCGTCTAAACACCTGACGAGCCTTGCCGGGACCTGAGTTTGGGTTGATGAGTATGAGGAGCTTCTTGCTGTGGTCTATTTGTGGTTCTGTGATACCTGAATGAGAAGAAAATGAAACTGGTGAAGGTTACAGGCTGCATGGAAATGTACCAAGGAGGGGGTGGAGGAATAGGGTTGGAGAGAGATATATGGTATAAGGAATGGGTGTGTGAGCTGGAGGAAGGACACCCTGATGGCAGACGACAGGGTAACATAGACATTATTTGTTGTGGCCACTCATTACAGGATTATGGCATTTGGCTATACTGTACATAGACACATGTATTAGCTACATCTGGCTGGAGTGTCTTAGCCTACTAGGCCACAATTAAGCACAAATTAGTTCCCAAAAAATGAAGTGTTAATGAAAGTTGTGTCTAACCCTTTTAAGTCAAAAAGACTCTCATACTAAATAAAATCATTTGAAGATGACAAAAAATAAAATGAAGTTGATTAACCAACCTTCAAACCCCCCAAAGGATGCCTAAGACTGCTATTTTATTTACCTGAGGAAGCATAAAAACTTGCCTATTACTCATTCATAACAACCCCCTACAAAAATACAACCATGTCCATCACAGTAAGATATCTTATCATTGTGAGATAGACCCTGGTTTTATCTCCTGTTAGGTAATGTATGTCATGTACAGTAACCGATTATTACCGTGCCGTAAATTTATAATGATTATCACTGTGGATGGTAAACTGTTGTAGTGGAACACAATAAGTGTTAACAGTGATGGTAGTAGTAGTAGCAGTAGTAGTAGTGGTAGCAGTAGTAGTAGTGGTAGTAGTAGTAGTAGTAGTGGTAGTAGTAGCAGTAGTAGTAGTAATAGTTGCAGCCTCAGGTTCATCTGAAGGGTAAACTCATTAGATTGCAGACTGAAGTTGTCCTCATCCTGCAGTCCACCATCCTCTTATTAGGGGATGGTGAGCGAGTTGAGGGATGTTTGTATAACCAGGCAGTTAAATGACCCAGTTATATCGCTGCTACCATTAGTACATGCAATAAAAATAGCTACCTAGTATCTGTAATGATTATGTGAAAGATTGATATGAAAGCAAACACTACAGTTATCTCTGACCTAAGATAATTTTTTGATAACCTTGACTGCAAGGTCACTGAGAACACATATACTCCAGGTACACAAAAAAAACATTCAGGATATCTTTATATATCGCTGGTGCATTCCAATTTTTTCCACAAAACACTACAGCTATCTCTGACCTAAGATAATTTCTGATAACTTTGACTGCAAGGTCACTGAGAACACATATACTCCAGGTACACAAAAAAAACATCTAGGATATCTTTATATATCAGTGGTGCATTCCAATTTTTCTGTGAGTTGTGGTTAAAAAGAAAAAAGATGATGATAATGATGATGATGAAGATGACAATGATGATGACGGTGACAATGATGATGATGATGTCGTTTTTTAACTTAACAGGAAGAAGACGATGATGGAGTTTTACACCAAGAATTGCCCTTACGGTATGCTGAGGTCTTTTGTCGGAGTGTGTACTGTAGCACTTTGCAAATAGATCCCCCTCCTGACATTAACCAACAGCCCTTGGGAAGAACTGAACACTCCACTCCTCAAGTCAATTGCATAAGATCTCAACCAACTGATCTGTAAGGGCTACATCATGCAGTTTGTCCACAATGTTGCTAAGAAAACCAAACTAGACAGAGCTACAGATCAGGCTAGACAAACAAACCAAACTAGATATAACCTCCATGGCAGAGGTAATGAAAGAAAATAATAACTGATGCAATACAGGAAGAAATGAAAAATCTAAAAGTAAAAAAATTCATCATCATCAGACTGAAACAGTAAACCAATACTGTCCGAGCAAAAGCGCTGGGGACCTGGACTAGACTACCTGTTCCCAATAATTATGACAAATATGACCAGTCTGTTACCCTTGAATGGTGGAAAAAATATAGTGAACCATTTAAGCAACGTTGGGTCTGGTTAGTACTTGGATGGGTGACCGCCTGGGAACACCAGATGCTGTTGGCATCCCTACGTGTCAAGTGGGGTTGGTGGAGGATTAGTGCCCCTCCCTGTAAAACAATTAACTCTAAGCCCTTGGCCACCCTGTTTGGGATACGTGGCGTCTGGCAATGAATGAATGAATCACCACTACAAAACTAAAGCATGACAGTGCTAGGGTCTATCATAATATCTCATTGATCCAACTTTCTGAGATAGCATCAACAAATAAAGCAATTATCACCACATCATGAAAACACCCGTACTCCTTATCAACACAAGGGATAGGTAGGTACGATACATTAGGCTCCCATTAGGTGGAGTTACACAGATAAAGAGAGACATGTGAGGAAGTGAAGGTGCATTGTGACTTTGCTATGGATGTGCTCGAAAGCATTAAAATATAGTCTGGCCATCTGGAGACAATGAAGTACTCCATGAGAGACTGATTAGAAGTGTGAAGCCTCCTATGCATGAGTGAGGTGGATGGGGAGACTGGGAAAGAGATGGAGGGATGGAACGGAGAGGTGTGTGAGATGAGGGGGGAGTGAGTTGAAGGTAAGGTGAAGGGGGAGACTGAGGAGAGATGTACTGTACCATAATAGTGAGAAATATAGGGGGGGGGGAGTTGGAGGGATGGCAATGTGATGGTGGAGGGTAGGTAGGCGATTCATTTGTGGCTACCCCTTCCAGGATTAAGATGTCTGACCATAATACTGCAGATACAATACACAGCACTGGGCTTCATCATCATAACATCTCACTGAAGCAACAGTACAAGATGGCAACATCAAACACGGCAATTATCACCATTATGAAAACACCTGCAGCCTTTATTACCACAAGGGGGATGATACACTGTATATACATTGAATCTTCAGTATGTACATTCTTCCACAGTTCATCCTCCTCCTTTGGGGGGATAGGGACTGAGGGATGCTTGTATAAATGGGCAGCTCCAGCACCCAGCCATATCAGTGCCACCACATGAAGGCATTCTCTCTCTCTGGCACCTCAGTGATAAATGAAGCGGTTAGTTTTTGTTCAAGTGCTTTTCTTTTTTATCCTTCCTTAAACTCTTTCCAAACAGGGAGAGTAAAGTGGCAAGAGGCAGACCAAAAAAGACCTGGGGCAAGGTTACAGAGTGCAACCTCTGGGAAAAGGGGCTGATTAGAGATTTCTAGAAATTGTGCAGTGTGGAATGCTGCCTTAGGTGACCAAGGTTGATGCAAGCAAGCATGTTGGAGCCTTTACAGATGAATGAACACACAAAAGACAGACAGGAAAGCAATCTATAACCAACACTGCAGATTTTCTTTGTATAACCTTTTTCATATGGATTTCTTTTTCACCAATTTAACCTTTTAAGGCATATTTTAAAACTTCATTTTCCTTACTAGATGACTGTTCTACATAATATTTGCAGAACAGTAGCAGTAGTAAAACAGTGACAGTAAATTATCTAGTAACCAATACCTTATGGAAATTATAAGAACCTAAATCAGTGCACAGGATAACAATAAAAAGAAAAAAAAAAGAAAATTACTGTACAAAGGAAGTGGTGCCGATACAAAGGCAATGCCCCACCTACTACTACTACTACTACGACTACCAAAAGCATAATAAATGTTTTCTTAATTGGTATATATCTACACTTCTACAGTATACTAACATTCAAGCTTCATCTATATAAAATAGCCTCTTTAGTTGCAATAAAGCAAAGTTGACAAGAAAGCACAAAATACTACTTAAACGCAGGTGACCTTGTCTTTATAAATAGCCATAATGACTTCAGCTGCTTTGTCACTACCAAAATATCTCCACTACATACTACGGTAATGCGCAAAACCGTCAATCAAACCTTAATTAACATACCATACTTTCTCACTGCATGATAAACAGCGGCTTTCCATTTACAAGCGATTCCGTAGTTTTCCTCGAAGCTGTCGTTATGGTCCACTTGGAAACACAAAGCCAATCTCTTCCTCTTCTTCTTCATGTTTAATGGGTAAGAAAATATCGTGAAATAAGCTGAGTGTGACTTAATTTCCTCTGGGGGAGCTTTCATGCACACACAACCCACCATATCTGATGCCTTTATCACCTCAGTTCTCCCTTCACTACCATCACTGGTCACAGTTAACCCATTTTCGTCTATTCTTATCCTGCATGGCTCCCCTCTCTGTTTATAGAGCTTGAAACTTCCCTCCAGTGGCCAAAGTATCGTATGACCTCCTCCTTCCATGACGACACACAGTCGACTGATATCAGAGTTGCCACTGAAGCAAAATAATACACCTACACATTTGTCGCTAAATTTCATTTACACATCTTTAGCCTATCGCTAAATACAAACAAATGTAAATGTTTCTTTGGTTTCATTGGTTTGCGATGCTTATATTTCTCCTAACCATTTCTATTGCTTCATACTTCATTGCCTCTTCAGGAGCGTAGAGGCCCGGGGCTAGAATACTCGTTTCAGGCATTTAAGACGTAACCTCGGTGGCATTGTTCAAACAATAAGCACCAACCAACTCGTATATAAACCCTAATGACCGTACCACAAAGCCAGTCAGGAGACAGGACGTGTGTGCTGGGCATTCCCCAGGTCCTGTCCTCCCCACTTACTGTCTTTTTAATCAGCCCATACACCACTGACCGGGCTTATGTATGGCCCGGCCTGCACTATATGTGCAGGGAATCTTTCAACGAACGAACGTAAAACGTTAGAGCGTCTAAGTCCACTACATCACAAGACAACCGTTTGCTTGGTTTATGGTTAGCATCAGACAGTAAATGGTTTCCTGGGTTATGGATGTATTGCAGGGGCCGGATTGTAGAAGCCTTGTTTTACAGATGCTGAGGTCAAACTGATCCAAAGGGCGAAGAACACCGCTTTCTGTTACTGAGGAATTGATTCACATTCACCCAGTGCCCGAGAATATAGGTGTGGAAGGCTTTTGGAGTGTGGGTTAAGTGCATGAGGATGGTGTGTTGGAGTGACTGAGAGTCGTATCAGACAGGGACTCATTGAACTTGTCATGCACTCGGCGACTGAGGGTAGAGCTACAGGTGTTATCAGTAATATTTTCTTTAATTTTTAGTGCCTCGTCAATTTTCACTTCTGGGTTAAGCTCAGTTAGTCAAAATGTTTTTCAATGTTACAAAGATACACGTCGAATTCAGCATTTTCTATTGTTTTCTGAGAAATCATTGTTGTGACACATTAAAAGCAACATAATATATCATCAACAATCAGTGAAATAAATTCCAACAAAGAAACCAGGTGTTGCAAAAAAATCGAGACAATTGTTAGAGAAATGGCTAAAATCTCTAAAGCATAGCTAATGCTGTGTAAATATCGGAAGAACATCACCCAGTTTCTTGTCGGTGGACTTTAAAATCTGTGATTAAATGGAACCGCTGGATATCTAGTAAAGTAGGCTAAATTGGTAACCCTGACCCAATGACAAGTGCTCTGTTGACATGGAGATTTAATTTTCGGCGGGGAATTCAAACAACATGGTTTTCTCAAACTTGATCAAACAGTAATCGCTTGTGAAGAAAGCAGTTACTTTATCGACGTTTGAAGTCTGGAGATGTTTACTTTGCTGTATTCAATTTGTATGTGATGTAACTTTTACTAGAGTTCATAATTATTCCAAGTTACAATCTTGTTTTGGTTTAATGTGTAAGCATCATTTCCTCTAATAAGTAATTTTATGAGTAGCTATCTATTCACCAACCGCCTCCTATTACATAAAAGATTACGACAGATAAAAGGATGCACAACAGATAATAGTTTCGTTATAACATGATAAGAACTGATTACTACTGCCCGTGCACTATTGTTTTTTTATCCCTTTCTCCTACATAACTCTTGATTTAAGTCGCGTTTTTGCACGTCATACCTAAATGTAGAGCAAAATTAACAGGAAAATTATACTCTTTTCAGCTTAACTTGGCCTATATTTTCGGCCTTTTGCAGCTTATTTTACGTAGCTCAGTGACAGAAAAAGACAATACTGTGGTTCAGCATCCATTCCGTGGCACTTCTCTGTGACCAGCATCATATTCTGGTGTTAATCTCTTGCTACAGCTTACTACGAGAATGGCTTCAACATCCTTTTAACAGCATTTCTTCATGACCAGCATCATATTCAGGAGTTAATCTCTTGTTACAATTAAGCATTCAAGAGAGAGACAGCAATTTTGGGCCAAGTGAGAGAAGAAAGGGTATAGAAGTGATAAGAGAGTACAAATGACACTGAACTTTGACCTTGACGTATTCTCCTTGGATAAGAAAGTCCACTAACACCTCTGCCTAAGCGATTTATTTTGCCTAGTTCGTACACCTTGTCGTACTCTTCTGTGGTACTTAAATCATTCTGAAATAGCCATACTGTACTCTGAACAAACTACAAAACGATTTTAGCCAGCCGTACCCTAGAGTAAGTGGGTAAGGAAAGGTGTTAGGGAACGAGAATACAGGATCTTGACCTGTGACATTGAACTTTGAAGGATCTGAAAATGGCGTCCCTTCTTCCCAAATCCACACACAAAGTATGTTCCAGTTTTGGTCTAAATTGGTCCACTGTATTTAGCGTAGATGCATTAATCCATAAGGGGTGACAATAAACACATCGCCTCCACGTCACCCTGTTCTGTGTCAGTTAGCTGCCTTCCATCCAACTCATCCCCCATCTCTCAAGTATCTCTCCACTCCATCCCCCCATCTCATCCTTCCTCTTCCACTCCACCTCACACACACAGTTTCCTAACCACAGTGCCACAGCCTGTAGGCTCCTCGTCAGCGGCATAGTAAAATAGGGTAAAAGGAGCAGAGAAACAAAAGTTAAATTAAAATGATGGCACCCGGATTATGTGATCTGGTTCCAAGAAAGGCAACGGAAATTGAAGCCACAAAAGCCAGGATGTTTACACAGACACACACACACACACACACACACACACACACACACACACACACACACACACACACACAGACACACACACACACAGGCATGGAAAGGATTGGTCACATGGAAAGAGAGCGCTTCATAGATAACAGACGAAAGTACAGTAAATATGGTAATGTAAACACCACAGTAAAAATAATACATTGATAAGGACAGGTAACGTCCTTCGTAGAGCAGATAATAAATGAACAGACTAACTGAGTGGCAGCCTAGAGATGGAGTGAGACGAAGAGGTGGCAGAGTCTGAGATGCAGAGAGGAAATTCGGATATCTCTGAGATGCGATGGAACAGGCTGGCAGCAGGTCAGAATGGAGGAGGATGAAAAAGGCTTTCGTTCTGATAATGATAATGATGATGATGATGATGATATTTGGGAGGTCACCACCTTTTACAGTAGGGGCCCCTTAAGCAGGTAGGGGGCTGGGGTAGGGGAGTCGAACGATTCTGGGTGCTGTAAGCCCCATGTGGTAAATATTTTTAAAATAAATTTATTATTTTGTCATATGCAATGAGTAGCAGATACCACAACACTGTTCAATGATTAAATATGTGTAACTAAATGTATTTGGTTCGCGTCTCATCTGAATCCCCAGCAGTAACGAAGTATATGTGAATTTTCCATTGTGCTTCCATAACATAACCTCCCACCACAGAATGAAGCTAGGGTGGCTAAATGTCATCACGTGAAGAGTTTGGGGTTAATATTACGAACTTGGTTACTTGGGTTTAGTCACATGTGATGAACAGTGTCAATAGGTTAATGCAAGTGAACTGTTATCTCCTAACTTTGAACGTAATAATGGATACGTCTTGATTTACTTTATGAATAATCATATATGTATGTATACCCCTAGTGACAATAATGAACACGTCTTATTTAAGGAGGTCTTACTTGAGGGGGTCTTATTTGAGAGGGGGTCTTATTTGAGAGAGGGTCTTATTTGAGAGAGGGTCTTATTTGAGAGAGGGTCTTATTTGAGAGGGGGGTCTTATTTGAGAGGGGGGTCTTATTTGAGAGAGGGATCTTATGTGAGAGAGGGTCTTATTTGAGAGGGAGTCTTATTTGAGAGAGGGTCTTATTTAAGAGAGGGTCTTATTTGAGAGGGGGTCTTATTTGAGAGAGGGGGTCTTATTTGAGAGGGGGTCTTATTTGAGAGGGGGTCTTATTTGAGAGGGGGTCTTATTTGAGAGAGGGTCTTATTTGTGAGGAGGTCTTATTTGAGAGGGGGTCTTATTTGAGAGGGGGTCTTATTTGAGAGAGGGGGTCTTATTTGTGAGGGGGTCTTATTTGAAGGGGGATCTTATTTGAGAGGGGGTCTTATTTGCAGGGGGATCTTATTTGAGAGGGAGGGGTCTTGTTTGAGGAGGTCTTATTTTAGAGGGGGGTCTTATTTGAGAGGGGGGTCTTCTTTGAGAGGGAGTCTTATTTGAGGGGGATCTTATTTGAGGGGAGTCTTAAGGGGGTCTTACATGAGAGGGTCTTACATGAGGGAGGTCTTATCTGAGGGGTCTATACCCATGGGTCATCATTACACATAAGGGATCACACGCCCCCAGACCTCCCCCTTCCCCCATCATTTCAAACCCCGGATTTATTGTTCAATTTGGGGCTTCTGCAATATTTTGTCAAATTTTCAGAGGAGTCACTTAAGAAACAACTATTATTTTTTCATAACCTTTCTTATGATGTCTTTAGATCCATTATAGATTTAACAGTCTCTGGTTTGGATGCAGTGCTTGGTATGTGGGCGCAAGGCCTACAGAATATACGGGCGTCCACACCTTATTACGGTACTTGTATAATAGTGCTTTCTTCGCTCGCTTGAATAGTCATATAAAAGATGATAAAGTGCTAATAATAACAGAGCAATTTGCCGATGAATGTAAATTATCACCGAATGGCTCTTTCTTAATCTATAGCCTTCTAGAATGGCACTGGTTTTCACGAGTTTCCTCATCTAAGCCTTGAAGAGACGCAAATTAGAGAAAAATTGTGCACGAAGGTTCATTATGCACCCATAAATCTGTGTTGCTAGTGTGGAAAAAAGTTGTATTTTGGAGTACAGACCATTGCCAGTTTTCTACCAATTTACGGAAGCAGTTTTATGGAAGAAAAGCAGTGAGATTATGAATAGGTCCCTGGTGAAAAAAGAACAATATGCAGTGGTTTTAAAATGGCTGTAGACATCAAAATAGTAGTGGTCACCAGATGGCTCTTCAAGTCTGGTTTTTGACGAGTTTGCCCTCCACGGTTGTGACGTCACTGTGTCAGCTGTAGTTGTGAGGACTGTGCCACTGTGGGAGCGCTGAATGGTTACTACTGGTTTATTTCTCTGTCCCTCGCCCTTTTACGCAACCCACCAGCACATTGAATCTATCTACGAAGTAAGTTGATGCCCAATGGAAAATAAAATCGATGGGAGTGGAAATAAATGGATAATTGAGGAATTTGATGACGCGGTAGTGTGTTGGAAGTTTGTTGATATGACGGGAATGTAACCTGGTTGCTGAATTTTAGTGTTATTATGGCTGATGTAGACGGAAAATGTATTATAATTTTAATATTTATGATGCCTTAGTACATATAGAATTGAGTGAAACAGGTAATTAATGAAAACGCGGGTGAAATGTGACGAAATATTGAAGTGATGATGCAGGTTGTGAATAAGGTACATACTGTTGCCCTAGAGTATATTTTAAAGTTCAAATGTGTGAATATTATGACTGAAGGCGGTGAATTATACATTGAAAAGTAATTTGTGGCCTTCAGAGAATGGTATAATAATAAATTAGTTATCATTGTACCTTGGAAAGTGTATACAATGGCTGGAATACAGTACCATAGACAATTTATACATTACTGAGTGATAATGATGAAAATTATGGTGGATATATTACCCTACCTGCCATTATTAAACATTAATTTGGAAATGGCCATCATAAATATTTATCACATGGAGACCAGGCCATTATGCTTAAGGAGGAGAAATCGGAGCAGTATGCAGTACAGTGCAGTAGTTCATCATTCAAAGTTGCCTGTTTTGACTATCATATTTACTATTAAATCCACATAAAATGAAGAAAGTGTTCCTGTGAAAGTTCTGTTCATTGTACAAAGCCAATTTTCTATCTTCCTCCAGTTTACAGAGCCATTTGTGTATAAAGCTGTGAAATTGGAAAATATCTCGGACATTACGAGGACTGCCAGTGTAAACTACCCGTATGAAATATCTGTCGTTGGCAGTCAGTGAAAGTAACCACATGGTATATTGTAAATTCAAGTCTTCAGTGATAATATAAATAATTTTCAGTAGTACTTGTGGTCGATAATTTCAGCACATACAACCCTCCCTCTGCCCCTTTTTTCCTCTGGTATGCCTAATACATTATTTGAACCTTGATAAATACCACAGTACTGTACTTTCTTTTTCCATCTTCAGTAAATTTTCTCCATCTTTTCCTGAAGCATTCATTTAGCGCTGAAACTATTAAATATAGTTTGTGATATTATCCTTATACCCGGTTGGCTAAGAACTTTGATTCTGTACTGACGAGGAGAGGGATAGGAGGATTGTGGAATATATGTAATTGAAAATGGTGTACAGAGATGAGTGGCAAATAGCAATAAATTATGAAGGAAACTTTGAAAATATAAAAACATGATTTTACTCTTCAAAAATCTAAAGAAACATGGAAATCTGAAATTCCAAAGGAGATTTGTGACTTGAAAGCTTATATCAAGTGGAAAAAAAGGAAAATTAGAGTATAGGTTCACAGGTTGACCTGAGATGAACTGTTCCTTTAAGTTAGTTGTTGTGCAGTTGTCACCGTGTGTATGCTCACCCTGTGTGTGCTATACAGTAACCGGTATACTGTATATGTTATTCAGGTTGGGCTTAGTAAAGAGTCTGCCGTACTACTCCTTCATAGGTTTAACATTTTTACAGAGTGGACGTGACAAGTTTTGAATGGTGCAGAGTGTGATGCCGAGTATAACGGGGACATATGTGCTGGGTGGTGGCGGTGGCGGCGGAGGTGGTGGTGGTGGGGCGGGGGAGCGGGACGGGGTTGAGGGAGGGAGCAGTCGTGGCGGTGGTGGTGGGGGGGGCAGGGGGAGGCCCATGTCCAATGAAGAATGTGGTATCCGGGAGGTGTGGGCGCACAACATGGAAGAAGAGTTCCACCATATTCGACGCATCATACACCAATATCCATATGTTGCCATGGTGAGTAGTGTGCTGTCTTGATGTCACATTCTTTCAGTTAATAAGCCAGCTACATTAAGTTTTTAATACTGGACCATATTTGACACATGATCCATCAGTTGTTTCAATATTGCCTTGATGTTGTGGTCGTCATACTGTACTTAATCAGGAAGATTTAATTGTAGTGAAGAGAATAAGGCAGATTATAAATTCTCTGGCACCGGAAAGGGACATCTACGCTAGGTGGCATATATATAATTGGGCAGCTCCACTTATTGGTTATACAGACATTCCTCTTTATCCATATTCATGGAAAGGAGGATGGTTGACTGAAGATAGAGGGCAGCTTCAGCCTGCAGTCCACAGGGTTCACTTCAGATGAGCCTGGGGCCACAGGAAAAACAGCCCCAAGTTTCCTTTTTTCCACACCAGGTACAGAACTCTCTAGTGTAGTGTAGTGGCACATCCCATTGGTGAGTTCTGCAGCAATGCTCAGTCAGTACCAGCTCCCGTGATGATGGCTAGACAGGCAGATATGTAAATAGATAGTTACATATATAGATAAATTCAATCTTCCACACCAGGATACGGAATTCCCTGGTGTGGTAGCACGTCCCATTGGTGAGTTCCGCAGTAATGCCGACTATCAGTACCAGCTTCTGCGATGTAATGTTGACCTACTGAAGATCATTCAACTTGGCCTCACGTTTCTTGACGAGCAGGGCAAGACGCCTCCTGGTTACAGCACATGGCAGTTCAATTTCAAGTTCAATCTAACGTAAGTATATATACTGGACGTGAAGATATCATCTGAATGTGTGTATGTGTGTGTGTGTGTGTGTGTGTGTGTGTGTGTGTGTGTTTTACCCACTTTGACATATAAGTTCTGTTTTTGTTGTCGGATTTTATTTGGTTAAAAGTACTGTCTGTTAGAGTTCCTTCTAGTACCTTTAAAGCTAACCCAGCTACCAGTTCCCCACAGTTGTAGCACCAGTTGTATGAAAAACCTTAATATTTAGAACATATCCCTGACAGAGCCTCTGTATATTTAAGACTATGCATTAGTACTACAGTAAAGGCAGTTCACTTTTTGTTTTCTTTTTTTTTTTCTAATTTTATATTGTAGAACTGAGGCACTCCCACAGCATTGAGTCATGGTTTCCTGAAATTTGATAAACTTTTCTTATGAATCTCCTTGGTTACTGCTCCATACTGGTATGTAGTTACGAATCATCTTGGTTACTGCTTAAATCAGCCTTTTAGTCTAATGACACTTTGCTTTCAACTGAGCTGAAAGGAGTCTGGGCTTTATATCAGGTTAGGGAAAAGCATGCTATAAATATACAATACCATTACTATACAGAGTCTTCTTTACCACAGAGAAGACATGTACGCCCAGGACAGCATAGACCTGCTTCAGAATTCGGGGCTACAGTTCAAGAAGCACGAGGAAGACGGAATTGAACCAGTCAACTTTGCCGAACTACTCATGACCTCGGGCATTGTACTGTTCGACAATATAAAGATGCTATCCTTCCACAGGTATTGATGGTGTGACCGATATTTCACTGTTATTTTCACATTGGAGTTCCTTTCAGCAGACCCTTTAATAGAAAAGTTGTGAAATACTGTATATTAAAAGTATATTTGTTAAACTTTTTCGAGTATTACAGTTACTTCCTTACTCATGAACTTTCGGAGATAAGAACTTTTTTTTTTTAAGCATTTAATAAGTTGCTCTTTGATGACATCAGCAAAATACTGTATTCAGTACGTATGAAGACAGTAGTGTAAATGATTTAATTAACTTGAAACAGTTGGTACAAAAGTGGTGTTCCAGTTTCTACTTAAGGTCACCAGTTATTTTGTATGCATTTGGCTTTGGGTATGCATGAATTTTGACTGATAAACTTTGAGTTATGAACCAGCTGTTGGAGCCAAATAAGTTCATAGGTAAGGGAGCAGTTATAGAGGTGTACAGTATTAATAGTATTGTATCAGGTATTTGTACTGCATCCATAAACTCTAAGTTAAATATCCTTGAATGATTCTTTTTATCTCCCTCATCAGCGGGTATGACTTTGGTTACCTGTTGAAGCTGCTAACGGACCAGAACCTTCCATCAGAGGAGAGTGACTTCTTTGAGTTGCTCAGACTCTACTTCCCATCCATATATGACGTCAAGGTGAGACAGGACATGGATATTTTGATGGCTGAATTTTATGGCAATTTTCTGGGTAAAAGAGTGTGTGCAGGTGGATTTTTTTTTTTTATATGAAACAGAATAGAACAGAATAATGTTGACATCCTCATGGTGAAGAATTAATCGATAGCACCTACTGATACTGTCTTTTTGCCTTAACTTGGCGCTGATTTTTGCCCTTTTGATGCAACGTTGGGTCTGGTTAGTACTTGGATGGGTGACCGCCTGGGAACACCAGATGCTGTTGGCATCCCTACATGTCAAGTGCGGTTGGTGGAGGATTAGTGCCCCTCCCTGTAAAACAATTAACTCTAAGCCCTTGGCCACCCCATTTGGGATACATGGCATCTGGCAATGGATGGATGGATGGATGCTTGTTTGATATAGCGTAGTGGCATAAAAAGACATCCTCACATGATATTTGAATGTTGATTTGTTGTAACTCACTATTCAAGATGGGGAGATTGCAGTTTTAGGCCAAGCAAAAGCGAAAAGAGTATAACCTATCTCATTGTCTGTTGCAGTACCTGATGAAGTCGTGCAAGAACCTGAAGGGGGGGCTGCAAGAGGTGGCGGAGCAGCTGGAACTAGAGAGAGTTGGACCACAGCATCAGGCAGGATCAGACTCTCTACTCACAGGCGCTGCATTCTTCAAGATGAAAGAGGTGAGGTGGTGGCAAGAAGGGACTTAATGCTAATAAACTGGAGTAAAGAAAGTGATCATAGGCATTCAGTCACAGCTGAGGGGAAGACATTACTTGGTGGTTGAAGAGTGACATGAGGGAATTAGCTGTAGCCTTTACTAACCCCCAGACAAGGGAATGTTGGTTAAAGTTGTTAAGAGGTAATAAGAATAAATTGAAATGGAAGGTCATTGTACTGTACAGTAATCCCTCTAATATCCGAATGCCCAATATCCGAACATCCCCACTAACCGGACGTAATCCTCCTGGGATCCAATATTCCCAAAATGGGCCAAAAACCGCAAAAAAATCGAAAAAAATCTGACTTTTTTTTCCCTCCCATAATTTGAAATTCCCGCCTGGCGCCGAACAGCTGTTACACCATGGTCCCTTCACCCCTTCCTTCCTCCCCCTCCCCCCTCCCCTGTCAGGTTGCCATTTGGTATTTTTCATTACCAAGTGTGGGCCAATTTGGTAATGAAAAATTCGTTTGGTAATGAATCAGAATAATGCATTACCAAATGAATTTTTCACATGTATGAGGATAAACAGGATGGAGATGGTGGATTGTTTGCTCTCTCTGATTAATCTGCTACCCTACATAGTGTGAAAATAATCAACATGGTGTTAGTTATAAGGAGAGTGATTACATGTATTTCCACTTGTATATATAATTAGTGAAGAATATATGCTAGCTTTACGAATTTGGTAATGAAAAGTTATATTTGACAATGAAAGTTGAGGAGATTGGTAATGTGGCTGTTGCGATCTGGCAACTCTGTTACCCCACCAACATCAACAGTCACAGCTTAACTCCGATGGAGAGCAGATACTCATAACAGTGCAAGCCACAGGTGCTTGTTTTTTGTGAATAAACAGTGAATAAACTGCAATACCTTGCCACTAGAACACACAGGAATTTACAGTGTTGTGCAGTGTTAAGAAATTAGAATTTAGAGTGCAGAGGATTAACTGTGGACTGGAAACTGGCGGTTCAAACCAGTCCAGGAGCAAGGGACTTGTAAGTACCCAGAATGTTTAATATTGTATAAACTCACCTTAAAACCTCATTTTATGGTTCTTTTGCATTTATTTCAGTCTTTTATGTACCTTATTGGTGTGATTTGGGTCTTAAATAAGTGCAATGCATGTCCAGAGGGAGTTGTATAGGTGTTTTTCAGAGTTAGGGTCCATAAGTACAAGTCCATAAGCTGGGGCCCAATATCCGGACAGGACCACTATCCGGACCTGCCTATGGCTCTATTACGTCGGATATTGGAGGGATTACTGTACTGTACTTTGTCGGTCATATCCTTAGCATCAAAGAAGTAATATTTTTCTTATTTTTTCCACTGCAACTAGATGTTTTTCGAGGACAAGATCGATGACGCCAAATACTGTGGTCACCTGTATGGTCTGGGTACGTCGTTCGTGGTCAACGGTAACTCCAATGCTGCGTACACGGACAACGGTCACACCTCAGACTCCACATCTAATTCATAGTGAAGGCAGACCCCATGTACACACCTTATCATTGGGAGGAGTGTTCTTGTTGGTGTGGGAAGCTTTGTGGCACCTCTTCCATACAGAGTTGTTTGCGGGTTACATTTTCACCCTTTTATCTGGAGGACATCATAGGTCTGGTAATTTTTGCTGTCTGTGGATGATTTTAAGGTTATGAGACACTTTCTGAAATGGATTTTATTGTATTAGAGAGTCACCAGGTAGGGAAGGGATTGTATCAATCCCCTCCAGTTTGAAAAGTCAGTCTTAGGGTGAATTAAATCAGCTGCAGATGACAAGAAAAATACCAGATGTCCTTAGGCAGAAGGGTTAAAGATGTAATGTCCAAATAAATCACTGAGGAAGAGGCATAATGAGGTCTTCCTAACCATATAGAATAAACACACAGTCAAGGGCCGTTATTCTCGTGGGCTTTGTGTCTTGTGGCACCTCTTCGTTAACTTTATTTTGATTATTACTCATTATTATTTTCCTGTATCTAATTTACATTTTTATCACCAACGTAGCACGGTGTGGGGAGATGACATAAAGGAGAATGTAGGAAGGAATTGGAAGGAAAACACAGGAAGAGTTGAGATTTATCCTTGTCTAGTTTCATCTATAGCGGCTTCGTGGGAAACCTGACTAGTTTTGCCTGTAGCTTCTGAAGGGAAAACTAGATGGAAGTAAGTCTCAGTTCAATTCACTTTGTCTTCCTCTGCCTTCCTAGTTGTAAAAATGTCTCTAAATGAAGGTGAACGTTAACCACATTGCTCTGATGACTTACTTTTCATTTTATTTCCTACCTTCACATGGTTTTATTCAGCTTGGGAGAATCTTTTCATAGTGAACTGGTTAGAGCAGCCATTGTGAACTGATCCTGTACAAGAAACCCTCCCAGAGTTGAATAAAGTTTCTTGAAGGTAGTAAGAATAAATAAAACGTCATGTCATTGGAGTAAAAAATTAATGCAATAAATGTAGAAATAAAACAGGTTAAAGAGAGGTGCTAGGGGTCATCTTAACTGATGAGAATATGGCTGATGATTGAAGAGAGAAGAGGAGAGGTGTGGGTCTGTCATTCCCTCTCCCTGTTTGCAGTTTTTAAGTGGAGGAGTCAGGGATGGTGTAGGCCTATATGTTTTCTTTTTCACTAGTCTTTAATACTCAAAATTGGTTGGAAAAGATGTGGAAATATAAGCTCTCCCTTGCTCCACTGTACCTTTACCCCCTTCAGTACATACGGGTCGTCTTTTTTCCATTCTTGTTGCTTTTGGATGGTTTTATTCAGCTTAGGGGAGACATATCAAACTGAAGGGGTTAAATGTGGGCTTCATTGATCCTTCAGTACAAGGGGTCTTTGCTGTGTTAAATTTTTCAGCTTAGGAGAGACTTTTAAATGAGAAGGGTTAGATGTAGCCACCAGTAAAGCCTTCTTTGTGAGAGATGTTTCTTGAATTAAAATCACCTGGAGGCAGCAAGAGTGAAATCAAGATGGCTTTGTCACACTGAAGGGGTGGACTTCACTGCCCCCCCCTAGATTCTAAGGCATCGATTGCATCATACCTGACTTGGCCATCCTCCTTCCCCTCCACCTCGCCCCTGAACACCCCTAAAGCTCCCCAAGACCCCTCTTCCCACCTGAGAAATCCCCTCCGCCCTCCCAGTCCCCCACCGCCCTCTCAATCCCTATTTTCAGTGGCTGGTAGGCATCACAGAACTACGCCCAGTAGTGCTTACCCAGACTTATTTTTAGTTCTTATTTTCCCACATGTATATTTTAGAATTGTTATTATTTGCTCTCTCTCTCTCTCCCTGTATCCTTTTAACTTTCGTGTGTGTGTATTTTTTTTTTCCCCCTAATATAGGTGCTTATTTTGATTGAATTAAAGTGTCTCATCCATTTTGGCATGTATTTAGTTGATTTCATTGAGCATTTTAATTTAGCCTCAAAATACGCAACCCTGTTTTGAAGACATATGCTGCCAGATAAAGACCTGCTTATATCAAGCCGTTGGTTGGTTAGTAATTTTAATTATTGTCTATGTAAAAATAACAGTGAGTCCTCGTTTAAAGTTCTTGTCTTTACCTCTTGAGTCTGAGTACCAGTAATGTCCATTGTAGTTTAATTTTCATGTTACATGATGCTTTTATTTCTCAGCAGAAAGTTATTTTGTACAGAATGAATTTACCCAGGCCATGTCTAACATAATTGTTCAGAGTCAAGCCTGAGTTGAATAAAATGCTCAGGACATGGGAGAAATGTATTCAATATTATATTTCCTGGGCTCAGTGGGTCAAGTTTCTGATATTGTTACCTAATCTTTACTTAAAGATCTTCACGATTTATATGGTATAGCTATTTTGAAGTCAAGAGATGATCATTATAATTTTAAATCCTTTGGACCGGAATCGGAAGTTTGTCGCAGCCCATTCAGTTCGATGGTATATTGTTGTCTTTTATTCTTGCTTGCATCATAAAGAAAATTATGTGGAAATAGCAAGGAAAAAAAAAATCCTTGCATATCAGATTCAAGATGGTTATACATTTTTCTTGTAATATTTCACCAATACTTATATTAGAGTTTAAGTGAGGACTGACTGTGTTTCTCTTATCGGTAGAATAGGAGAAATAATGGGAGCTTCTTCTCATTATGTGAATTGACTTACTTTGATGCTATCTTTACTTATCCTGTCACCAGTCACTTTTGCATCCCTTGTGTAGCGTAGATTCCTTCCCTTAACATCTGTTTCTGTTTGCAGAGTTCATAATTGATAGAAAATATGCAGTTAATTTCATTATAAGCATGTTAAATTGAACTTTGTGAAAATATTGGAATGCCCAAGAGATGTACCGTAACGTGTCATTCAACAAGGAAAGGGGTTTTTGCTGTATGTTTAGATTGTTTCACTGTGTATACTTTTGACTTGTTAAACTTAACCCACCAGCTGGTGATATTGAAGCATCATGCAAGATGCAGGTGTGCAAAGACGTTGCAAGTTCACACTGCCTAAATGTTTATTCCTGTGATGGGTGAAAGAACAGATTGCATACACTTGTCCACACACAGTACACTAAGTCCTCACTGTAAGCCATAAGATTTTATGTCATTTTTTGCTGTTAAGTATATAGGAAGTTCTGACGAGGAGCCTACATGTGGTGGCGTTATATATCCCGGCTGGAGTCAAGCAACTGCAGCATCCACCCAGAAGCCAGGCCTCCTCATATTTCCCTGCAGCTTGCCCTGGGAATGACCTTGGTCCACTCATGGCAAGGTGCTGTCTACCACAAGGGAGCACTGTATCCCTACACGGTGTGTGTACTGTACTGTGCAGAACCAGTTGCTTACCTGTGGCTGACAGGTCAGCTTGGCCAGACCAGGGTTAAGGAGCATTAACAGTACTATAGGACATGATGGAAAATTTGCCTATGAATCCATCAAGCATGGGAAAGCTTCATTGATTTTATTCTTGCTATCTCCTGACAGTTTTATTCAGCTTAGGATAGACATTTATGGCTGGAGGAGTTTATTACTATCTTAATAAACCCATAGACCATGAGATCCCATTCCCTTGCTGAAGAAAACAGTCTGTTAGCAAAAAACAAAAGATATTTTATTTCTGTAATGGGTGATAGAACAGATTGCATACACTTCCACATATACAGGATGCTAAGTCCTCGATTTAAGTACAGTAATAATATTTTACCTTATTTTTGCCATTAACCCCCTGTAGGTGCTGTAGAGGGATGCCTTCATGTGGTGGCAGTGATATAAGTGGGTGGCTCAACTGCCTGGGTATGCATACATCTCAGTTCCCTCCATATCCCCTCCAAAAATGGATGGTGAACTGCAGGTGGTTAACTTTTGCCGAGTTTCACATTTCAGTTGAACCTGGAGTTTCAGACACCTATATAAAATTGCTTGGTGGTAAGAAGAATGAAGTAATAGATTTGTCATTGTAGCAAGAGGTTTAAATTCACAATGAAACACTGATTTAACATTTTCATCCAAACTACAGTAACAGTTGTATAGAAAATGTGATTATGGAATGGGTTATGCCATCTGTAAACCTGATTTACCATTTTGATCAAATTTACAGTAAAAGTTGTGTGCAGAAAATTGTGGTACAACAGTTTTTGAAATAATCTGAAATTGGCAAAGCTGATTTAACCATTCTTGTGGAAAAAGTTGTGGTATTTTTGTACACCTTTCTTGACTTACAATGAGGACTGCCTGTACATTTGAGTCATAAGGTCATATGTTTTAACCGTTAATTGTAAAGTGGCGTGCAAACCTCTATAAACTGAAGATCATTTGTGGAATGCGTGTGGTTGTTAGGATTGGTCAGCCAGCATCCCATATTACAGAACACAGTCAGTAGTCATACAGGAGGGCCATATACGTTCCATCATCATTATGTACCTCAAGCTGATGAAACATTAGGGGTTTGCATCCCTCTTGGCAATTTCAGGTTGATGCATGCGACCCTTAGTTTGAGCAGAAATTATGGCTCACGGCAACACAGTGTTTAGACCCTGAGAACTCTTGTCACCGTCATTCCCTCCATGTAAACACTTCACAATACTGCGCAGGAGCTTTGTCATACTGTGTGTACTTAGCCGGGAGATGTATTACAGTAAGTCCTTGTAATGAGACCCCCCTCCCTCTTTTTTATTTTAATGCTGTATTTCTTTCCCACCTTCATTTAACCCTATCAGTCCAGTGCCATTTTATAATCTTGCTATCTGGGTGGTTTTATTCATATTAAGGTAGATTTTTTTCAAGCTGGAGGGAAGGGTAATAGATTTGATATTCCCCTTCACCACAAAAGTTGAACAAAATTACTGAGTAAAATTGTTCCAGGGTCTGATTAAAATAAAAAATACATTAACATACTTGCAAGGTATGAGGTGAAGGGGGCAAGAATAGAGTTTAAATGTATGTTATCTGATTTGAAAGGTTAATCCCACCACCTTCCTTCTCTTCCCCGTTTTGTATACAGTATTGGGGTTAGGTAACATATGACTTGTAAACCCTCTTAATCTAGGAGAAATTTTTGAGATGCTACTGATCTTTCTTATGTACAGTTGGTCCTTGTTTAAGGTTGTCACACTTAGAACTGTTTCCCTTAATGCCTTCCATTTGATGATTTGCTTTACAAATATGATTTTGTCACCTTCAGATTATTTCTCCAGAGTAGACCTCTTGTAGTTTGCAGCCCCAGGCTCATCTGAAAGCGAGCCCAGTGGACTGCGGGCTGAAGTTGCTCGTATCATGCAGTCCTCCATCCTTGTAGCGGATTGGGAGCGGATTGAGGGAAATTTGTACAGCCAGGCAGGTCTACCTCCTGGCCATATTAGTGTCACCACATGAAGGCATCCCATTCCAAAGCTGAATAAAAAGTCTTGGGATAGCAAGAGTTAAGAAAAACCACATCATTGGATTGAAGCAGTAATTTTATTTCTTGTAGTAGGTTGCTGATGAACAGAAACCCACTTTTTATATAGTGTCAAACGGTTCTCTATATAGTTATTTTGCAGTTTGAAATGAATACTTTTTGTGTTTTTAGCCTCTCAGTGATGGTGGAGAGGAATGCTTTCATGTGGTGGCACTGATTTACATGCGTGGTGGAGCTGCCCCGTTATACAGACGTCCCGCACCTCCCTCCCTATGCTCCTAAAGGAGAATGGTGGACGGTCCACTGATTCATACTGACCCGAGCATTGGACTTGTTTGTATGCCTGGACAGAGGAGCTGCCTGGGTATATTAGTGCCACCACATGAAGGCACCCCCACACCACCACCACCACCACCGATACCCATGCTAGACTTTAATCGAGGACTGACTGTACTGAGGGTTATATTCTAAGTGGCCGTGGGCATTTCCTAACACATGTTTCTGAGTGATTTATCTGCACATTACATCCTCAGTACCCTCTTGTACTTTATTAACCAGTTTAGCGTACATAGAAGAGGCTTTTTACACTGAAGGGGATGGATGTAGCGTTCATTAACCTCTACAGTACAAGAGATCTATACAATACTGAATAAAATCATCTAAGGTAGCAAGGATAGAATAAAAGAGGCATCATTGGCTTGAAAGGCTAGATGTAAACTGTTATTTTTAAAACAAGATGAGTAGCATACCAGAAAATGTTAAGGCATAATAAGTAAAATATAAGATAACAAAAAACATAGAGAAATGTGGTAAGGAGTAATAAGCAAAGTAAATCAGTAACACACAAGAGATGTTAAGGTGTAATTAGCAAAGTATAAGAAGATAAAAACAACATAGAAGAATGAGTTAAGGGGTAATATGGAAAATAAATTGCTGAGAAAAGAGTGCTAAGAAACCTCCCATGCCACCTGGAATACAACCCAATCTTGTAATTTGAGGATAGGCATAAAAAAAAATTACTAGAGTGTGTTGTCCTTACTGCAGTACAAGTAACCTGTTCATTGTCATTTTTGTGTCCCCCTGTACTTGCGTCGGGATGGATCCGCACCCTGGCCAGAAGTGTTGTTATCGAGCATCTTTAGGGTCCCTCGAGAGTCCAAAGTACTGTATTGTAATTGTCCCTTGAGAGTCCAAAGTATTGTAACTGATCCAGGGTCTATTGAGAGTTCGAAGTATTGTAATTGATCATCTTTAAGAGTCTTTCTAGAGTCCTGAATGTCTGTCGGTACATTAGTTACCCCCTCCAGCTTGAGAACCAATTTTCTGTTTCATTCTTGCTCTGTTCGGATGGTTTTGTTGAATTTACAAGACTCTTTAACCAGACTAGAGGGGTTTGAGATGGCCATGGTTAGTCCCTTCAGTATGAGAGTTCATAAGGTGAGATAAGATCGTATGAAGGTACCAGGAACAGCATAGAAAAATAATAATAATAATGCAGTAATTGAACTGAAGTAATTTAGTTAACCTCTCGAGTCCATGAACCGATTTTCCGTTTCATTTTTAGTCAATGTTGGAAAGGCATTTTGTACTCTAAGGAGTTTTTTAAGGCCATATCTGACCCACCAAGTTTGAAAAGCATGTCTTAAACCAGGTAACATAGTCTAGATAATAAGGATGAAATGGTTTCTTTTCTTTGTCATTAGCAGGAGGATTAAGCTGAATAAAATCATGTAGAGAAAGCAAGGTAAAATAAAGAACATCACTGGCTTTGAGGGTTAAATTCACTGATCTCAAACAAGCAATTAGTCTCTCGTGGATTCTACCACCTGTATGGCAACACTTCTGGCCGGTTGTGATGTGTACTGAGAAAAACTTAATCACACTTAACCTTTTGTAAACTGAAGTGTGATGGGGGCCACGAGTTTTGTGCCTCTCGCTGTGTTCGTTTTTGTCTGGAAAATTGAACTGGGTGATGAAGACAAGTTTGTGAAAAGGGAAACAGATGCCTGGTGGTTTAGTGGGTTAAGGAGCCCCAACTGGATGTGACTCCCACCATAAGGGCTTGGGGCTTATGGTATTACTCACAAAATGCCACTCAAGCAGGCAAGCGTGTTTTAATTCTTGCCCTGAATGTCTGGACTGAGTGGCATATCCCCAGGTCCCCACAAGCCTGATGGGGCAGTAAAAGTGTGACACTATGATGTAAAGGAAATCTATTTAATGTATGGAATGTGATCTTATGCAAGCCTAGAAGATGAAAATGTTTGACCCCCGGTTCGACAAACTGTGGCGAGGTTTTCGAGCTTGGATAATGATAGTGCATGGCCCAGGCTTGAAAAAGTATGGCAAGATTTTAGGCTTGTCTGATGGAAATGTTAAACTATGGCAAGATTTGCAAGCTCAGAAAATTTGTTTGAATCTTGACCTGGAAAGTTTGGCAAGATTTCAGGCTCGTAGATGAAAATGTTTGACCCCAGGCTTGAAAAACTCTGGCAAGAGATGTGAAGTGTGCCTCTTGCTTAAGTTTCCCACCAATAACTCATTTCTGTAAAGCTGGGATAATAAGTGTTGGACGGACGATGTATAAAGCATTGAGGCTTTTGTTGTTGATGTTCGACTGACAAAAGCATCTTGTGTAGTGAACGTTCAACTGACAAAATGTATACAGAAAATCCTCATTATGTGCTTTTTTTTTTATAATCCTCGTAAATTAAAGACGTTCCATTACCAACCATACAGCTGATTTGCTAGATTCTCCAAATGAACTGTAATATTGATATGAAAAGTTTTTGATATTTTGGTACTCATTACCAGCACGTAACGAGGATTCACTGTTGTCTTGTGAGTGTTGGATAGACAATACATGCAAGCTTATGTTGTAGGTGTTGGATGGACGAAAAATGCAGGCCTGGGTTGTGTATGTCAAATGGACAAAACTTTAAGGCATATGTTGGACATAAGAAGCATTTTGACTTAAGTGTTGGAAAGACAAAACTTGAGGCTTGTCTTGTGAATGTTGGACAGACAAAATAGAAAGGTGTGTTGGAGAGAAGAATAATTACGTCTTAAGTGGACAGACAAAACATGAGGCTAGAATAATGAGTGTTAGATGGATGAAATGTGCAGGCTTGTGCTGGATATATGAAACATGCGAGCTTATGTTTCATTCCTAGTGGTCGAACTTGAGGTACAGTCTCAAATGTAAAGTGTAAAAGTAGACATGGCTTCTGGTTATAATTCTGTTTTGTGAACCATCCCAGATTTTACGGAGTGTGGAACTGAAAACTCGAGATGCGTTAGGGAATGAGGAATAAAAAATAGTATGTAATATAAAGCATAAGATAATATTAGAAATGTGGCCTATAAGAAGAGTTTGGAATTTTAAACATAAAAAAGAGTATGAAATTTAAAACAACAAATATTTGAGAATGAGGAATGGGAAAGGAGTGTGAAATTTAAAACTTATTATATAATTGGAAATGAGGATTTGACAGAGTGTGAAATTTATTGGGAAGGAATAATGTAAATGGAATATGGAGTTTAACAAGATGCATTTGAGAGTAAGAATTCTAGAAAGCAACATGGTACTTAAGACTTACTGAGAGATACGTTTTGGAATGAGATGTTTAAAAGGAAAGCAGAATTTTGAACACAAGATTTGTTTGGGAACGAGGAATGTACGAGAAAGACAAGAGTTGAAGGGACACAAAGAGAGAGAGAGAGCAAAAGAAATCCAACAGGTTTGCAAGCTGCCAATATTTGTTTTTTGACCGTGGAAAAAGAACTGCATTTGTCTCCGCGTATACTTAAACCTTGTATCATTTGTCTGAACTCTGTTAAGCTGCAACCCAGTAGTCATAAGCAGGCTGGCTTATGCAGTACGATGATTATGCTCTTATTTTACTCATTCTATCGTCAGACATTTTTATTCAGCTTAGGGGAGATTTTATGAACCTGAGGGGTTAGACACAGCCTTCATTAACCCCTTCATTTACAAGATCTCTTCTATGTTGGGTAAATCTTCTGGAGGTTTCAAGAATAAGCTACAGAAAGAGAGCATCGTGCTGTGGGGGTTGGCCACACTGTTAAGAATACTGTATAAAGAATTAAATCAGTTTTAACCTGTATGGATGTTGCTTAGTAAATGGTAAAAAGAATTATATTGCTTAAGGTACATTTTATTGTAATGTTTTGGATCATTTGGTTCCCTGTTTTATGGCGATATGTACATTATGTCATTGCTTTATTTTGTAATGCAGAAAAATTAACATGTTAAGGTATGCAGGTGTGAGAATAATTAATGGGATGTGGAGATGATACTGTGGTGTCTTACTACCTGTGCTTGTAGTAGTTCTCCACCTTTCCTATTTTCCCTTTTTCCGGATCCTGCCACAATCCATCTTTAGGTAGGAAAGAGGACCGGGATGATAAATGGAAAGTATGGCATTACGAGATCTAGTTACAGCGTAGCTAATTGATCATGTATTCTCTTAATGATAATTCTCCCACTTTCATATCAGTACTATGCCTGTATTTCTAGATCCTGTCTCACCCCATCTTCAGTTAGGAAAAAGTACCAGGATTATAAATAGAGAAGTATGAAATTGGAGGAACCATCAGTAGCATGAAGAAGTTATTTGTTTATCCACTTCACTAGGTACTCCTACCACACCTGATCTTTTGGTAGCAAAATAGGTCATGAAGAAGATGATAAGAGAGATTATAAAAGTGGGAGAACTGATAACAGCATTCATAGATGAATGTGTAATCCATGTCACTCAAATGATCTCACTTTTGTATTCTCTCTCTCTCTGTACATCCTGCTTCATCCTGTCTGTAGGTGGGGGAACAGGGTCAGGAAGATGATGATGATGATTAGGAATATTGTAAACAGTTTCCCCATTTGTCAGTTTGTAAATCTAGCATCCAGCATGTTCAGTTAGCAGTTTTGTTGTAAAAGAATCTGCCTTTTTAGTATGATGATGTATTTGTTATTTTTTTTTTTAATGAGGGAACTGGGCTAATCCTAGAAATTGAATACTTAGTTGTGGTTGCATGAAATTTAGTGAGTTTTAGTTGTGAAGTAGGAGTCAGTCTCCTTGGTAGCTAGAGAAATCATCCCTCTAATCTGACCACACTCGATCATCAACTGAGGTGAAAGGGGCCACGAACCCTTGTCAGATTCAAGTGCACAGTAGATGGGTTTATTTAGCTACAAGAGTCCTTCCTGAGATGAATAAAAATAATCAAGTGGAAGGGGTTACGTATCTTTGTCAGATTAGAGTAAGGGCGCTGTAGGTTGGTTTATTCAGGTACAGGAGTCGTCTTTAAGCAGAATAAAATACTCAGATGAAAGACTAAAGCCAAAGCATTATCATACTAAAAGGGTTAAGGTTCTCATCCTCATATGCTGTGTGCCAGTAGAAAATTTTTACCATTCCTGTGGTAGGCCGTAACTCTAAACATTGCAGTTTGTACTCACCTCCTTCTGTGGAGATGATAAGAACAAAAGACTTATTAGAACATCACACAAAGTCACATTTTGAGCCAAGGCAGACTTGAAAAAAATATATATATATGGATGGTGGCTTGTCATTGCTGTGTAACTAAAAGGATAAATCTTTGTCAATCATTTTTGTAATTGATATTTTTAAAAGTATGTTTTCTAATCACATTAACCTGAATATGGTGATTTTTTTTTATATTTTAACTGGGCCACGTTACTGCCAGATTATTATTGTTATTATTATCATTATTATTTTCTTTTTTCAACCTTGGAAGACTGTCCATTGTTGTGCTGGGGTTTACAAATGAGTTATTATTATTATTATTATTATTCATTATTATTATTATTATTATTATTATCATTACTGTTTTATTGTCAGTATTATTTTCTTTTTTCAACTTAGGAAGACTTTCCATTGTTGTGATGGGATTTACAAATGCAAGGCAACCCCAACAGTTTGTAACGTATTCCTAAGTTAAATAATGATGTGGCAGAAATATGACTGAAAGAAAAAGGATGTCACCATATTATAGGGAATACAAGGATGTTTTGCAGTTTTCAAATGACTTATCAGATCTACATATAATGATGGTTTCAGATGTGGAATTGGTCAGGAATGATACCCTCAGAACACCTGTTGAGTAGACAGCCTACCAAACACAGTGTCAGAGGTTGTTTTGTATACTTTCCTTTATTAGCCCTGGCACTGCGAACACGGGTCTTATATAGCACTTTATTCTTGCTGCAGCAACATGATATTACCGATCGTAGGCCTTGTCCACGGCAGGTACATGTTGGTGTGTGTTGTGAGTGGGTGTTCTTAATCACCATAATCCACAGAAGTTTTTGCCCTCACCTGCCTTCATTCATGGGGTTCACTAGTATGGGTTTCAATGATGCCGTTCTTCCACCTGCACCCACCCACACCAGCATGCATTTGGTGTATACAGGGCTTTGGGAAAGACCTCTCCTTATTGTATTCATAGGTGGATATTGGGGTCAGGATTGTGATGAGGAAAGGCCTGTGATATTGAAGGTCTTTAAAAAATTCTATTAACCGTGTCACTATGAGAGTTTTCCCCTGTGTTGCATAAAACCATGTAGCAGTATCAGGAATGCAGTGCACAAGCAGTCTTGGTAGTGGATTGGTTAAGGGTATATCAGCACTATATATATTGGAACAGATGGACATGGCTAAATTTCCTGTGATGGTTATCTGGCTTTGTTCAGTACTTGCAGAAATATTAGTCTCTTGTTCCTCACGTAAGATGATGTCTGTGTTGAAATTTATATTAGCTGCCTTCGGATAGTTTTATTCATTAGGAAAGTCCTCTGTTACCGTAGGGGTTAATGGAGACTATATCTAACCCCTCCAGTTCAAAACGTCTCTCCTAAAATGAATAAAATAACTTAGAGGTAGCATGATATTAGTAAAACATGTCATCATAGTGAAGGAATTAAACCTTGGTGCTATGTTACAGTACTGCTTGATGATGATGGTTCTTCCTGTTTTTCTCATAATTTCGTGTGTGGTATTACGATACTGAATTTTGTCATGCATGGTCATTTCTTGTCCAGGTTAACCCTTTCAGCGCAGGGGCTTTTTATTTTTCCTACCACCAGACAAGTACATTTAGTTTTGGAGATTATTTTAATGCTGGAAGGGTTAGATTTAGCCTTCATTAACCCTTCAAGCACAAGAAGCCTCTGTTATGGTAAATAAATTTTGTCTGGAGGAAATGAGAATCAGAAGAAAGATGTTTTTGTATTGAAAGGGTTAATCTGTATTTGGTATATGAGTCTTTTTTTCCATTTGCTTGCATATCTTTTTCTTTTATACTTGATATATTTGTTATTCTGTACATGATGAGAAAAAAAAGAAAACTATCTACACAGATGATTGATGGCTCAAAATTGAATGCTATTGCTGTTTGTACTGTATTTTTTGTAAGCAAATCTGAATGATTGGTGTACTTATGTTTGATAATGCACCTTCTTTGTGATGCATTGATGGAAACAACAGGCATATACAAGTACAAGTTTCAGTTGGGTGGGAGAGGGACTCAGGTTAGCGCTTGAATACCTTATATTCTCTAACGTTTTGGGCAACACGGAACCTGCCTTCAGAGTTTGAACATTAAGCAGAGACAGTTCTTGTTCCAACTCTCTGCAGATGGGTTCTTTGTAGCCAGAAACTTTAGAGAAAGTATTCAAGCTCTATCCTGTCTCTCTCTCCCACCCAACATTCTGCTTGTAGTGGATTATCCACATGAGACTCTGTTGCCTTAAATGTTGGGACTGATTAGCCTAACCCCAGGCCTTTGTGCTCCTGGTGGGGCAAAAGAGGCTGGGATGGTGCATGGTTGGAGGGAGAATTTACTGCAGATTTTTTCAGGTGTTTCATCCATGTTTTAGAACATTATGCAAGATTGTGAAGATTAGTTTTTTGATTGAGTGTAAAGTAATTCTATACTCCTTTTACTCTAACTTGGCCTAGAATTGGCTACTGTCCATGTTTCTTGTTGAATTATTGTAATATTTTAACACTAGAATATGCTGCTAGTGACCAAAAAGTGTTATGGAAAGTACAGTATGTAGATTCATAGCATTATTTCTACATGAAAAAAAACTGCAAAAGGATGCAGATCTGGGCCAAGTTAGTCTAAAAGAACAATAGTTTATGTATGAAAGGTGTTACTGCAGTATTTTATAATAAGTAACTGGTAAATATTGATCTTATTCATGTATTAATATTTCCGCGAGTACTGGTATGCCACACAACCAAGCAGTTTCTCTAGTCAGTTTTTAATATGTAGATTTGAAAACTTGGAAAAAGAAAAGGATAAATTGTTTCTAATGGTGCAACTTTGTGTATTTTAGTAACTCTTTTGTTTTTATTTGTGTGCCTCAGAAAGGAGCAGATATTTAACTTAGTCATTTCAGAGTCATTATGTTCACTGGGAATGATTCAGACGTTTTAAATGTTTGTGTAAATAATTTTAAACTCATCCTTTAGCAGCTTGCAAACCTGCTGTTGAAAGTGATGGCAATGGAAAGAATAGATCTTGTTTTGTAACAAAGATAACCATGCATATTATTTTCCTTGTATGTTTTATTGACTTGCATGACTGTAGGTGGGGGTGCTCACCATCCATTCACTTAATGTAATGCTGCCATCAGGGGACTCTGCACTGAGTGACAAGCCAATGGTTTACTGTAACCTAAGAAACCACCTACTATACCGGGTGGTAACTGTATAACCAAATGACGCCAGGTGGTCTAGTGTCTGATTGATATTCACACAACAGACCTGTATTAATACCTTTGGAAAAGACCAATCACAAATTGACCACTAAATTAATTGGTTGATATTCAGGAAGGGATAATTTCAGATGTTTTTCCCTCAACAGTTTCTGTAATGCGGCAACACAGGTAGGTGGTGAAGATTTGATTATATTCTTTACTTGGAGATTCCCCTGTTGCACATAAGTACTTTCCCCAACATCAAACAGATCTCTGGTGTATGCAGGGAGGTCAAGAGAGGGCCTTTATGCTGTATGCAAATGTAGTGCAGTAGCCCCATTGTCCTCACACAGTTTTTAGATCTCACACAACGGGACAAGCAATTGATCATTCTCACCTGTATGCTCCCAAATAGGCAACACTGAACTGGATGGAATCACAAAGAGGATCCTAGTTTGTGTCTGGCTTTTTTTGATGTGAACAATTAATGTCTGCATCCTTTTATCTTGATAAAGTCAGGGACAAAAGTTTGCCCAATATTCCACGGTCTACTTCAGATTAGGGCATGTTCGTCACTTTCCCTCCTGACATGGCATGCCTTAAAGAAAATCTTTTATTGGCAAAGAAACACACCAAGCTTCTCTCAGCCCTAGAATATTAGCCATTAAAGTGAGAATCAGAATAGGTAAAATATTAGGAAAACCATCCTTGACAGTAAACTCCATTACAAGGTATGAAGAAAAATAAATGAGTGAATGTAACATGGAAGTGTATATTTGTACTGACAGTTACTCAGTCAACTAGGTAAGGACTAGAAATAGTTACCTCTGATAATATTACCTGCATTATGAGTACTCTATATTAATTACAAAGTACATTTTTAAGCACAGGTCTTCACAGCCCCAATAAGCAAGGAACTAAAGTATGAATTACTGAACAACTAAACTACCTTACCTGACTCATTGCAATCACAGTAAGTAAACCTATTACAGTATTGTACTTTATTATAGCTTAGTAAACCATTTTGCAACACACAATGTCTGTTCAGAAAGTATCCAACCTCAGGCTCTAAAAATATAAATTACCTGTTGAGCTAGGATACTAATCCCCCTCAAAGTAGGCTCCCTCTAACATGATCTCTCCACTTGGATGAGCGTTGCTCAAGACATGTTTGAGTGTGAAAATCGCAATCTAGACTTTCTGAAGACTGTCATCACTGGAGACGAGACGTGAGTGTAAGGGTACGACCCAGAAACCAAAGCACAGCCCTCCCAGTAGAAGCATGCAGGTCACTTCTACAAAAAAAAACAAAGCACGACGGATCTGGAGCAAGGTGAAATGCACTTGCATGTTGACAGTTTTTTCCAACTAATGTGGTGTTGTGCATCACGAGTGCACACCAGTAGGTCAGACTGTTGACAATCATTACTACCCCGGCATTCTGTGAAGCAGTTCAGCGGAAGAGCCCAGACCTTTGGAAACTGGCAAGTTGGAAGCTGCACCATGACAATGCTCCTGCTCATTCTTCTCAACTGATTCATGAATTTTTGGCCAAGCACAACAATGTGCAGGTCCGGATGTCTCCATGTGACTTCTGGTTATTCCACTAGCTCAAAACTCTGCTGAAGGATTTCCGATTTGAGATGTGAAAAGAGATGACGACGAATGCCACAAAACACCTGCAGGAGATATTGAAAACCAACACTGATAAACGTTTCAGGCAGTGGAAAAAATGATGGTCTGTCTGTGTCAAGTCAGAAGGGGCCTACTTTGAGGGGGATTAGAGTCCTAGCTCAAAAGATTAGCTATTTATTTTTTTAGAGCCTAAGGATGGATACTTTCTGAACAGACCTCATATATAAATACCTCCCAAAACAATGGTATACACAATATTATACACTACTAGTATATAGGAACATAACTGAGGACATCCTTGTTAAATGTACACGGACACACAAGTATCTTCCCAAGGTTGAAGGATACATAGTGCAAAAATCAACCATCTGAAATAATCACTGGTAGGGATAGGGTTTTTATTGTATTTCACCAGTTGTACATTTTCTTCACACAGAGCTGGGAAGATAGTTGTTACTCTGACTGTACACCTGCTCCAAGAAGTACCAGTGCGTATGTTGCGTGAGACAGTCACAGGCTACTCCTAAAAGCCTGATGATTCCACCTCATGTAAGTAAACCTGCTTTTGAGAGGATGCATCATATGATGTCACTTGCCAGTTTGACTTGTATTCCGAGCACTTAAGGAAACTCTGCAACACCTCTTCCTCATCAATTTATTTTTGGATACAGATGGCTGATATTATTTGTACATTATGTATGCAGAGTCGGGTGACGCAGTATTAGAATCATTTAAGTAACACAGATGAGGATGGTAAGGTACAATTGCAAACCAGATCAGGAACAGGTGTTAGGAAGCTTCCCTAACCAATAAGAATTCGCATCTTTGTACTCAATGCTGTTGTTATGTAAACATTTTGGTGAAAACAGATTAATCTTTTGGGATATCATAAGCTATGCTGATCATATAGGATACCACATCCCTCCTGCAAGAGACTTTTGGTGCAAATTATGTTAGTTTGCACTTAGCCAATTTTGCATACTAGAACAAATTCTATTGTGCTGAAAAATTTGAGATAAATGTAAAAAATCTGTTTCCAGAAATAAACCGTGGATAATAATTTTTGTTTCCATGCAGTAGGTCTTAAACCAACAACCTCTGACCATCTGCATCTTCTACTGCAAAACATCATTCTCCCAGACAAATTAAAAAAAGTTGAAAGGTATGGATCCTGACTATTATAAATTTTGCTTTTAAGAAGAAGAAAAAAAAACATGAAAAATAACTATGTATGTACTGTACATAATTTTATTGAGGGGGGAGGGACTTCATTCACTGTGAAAGAGTAAATATTCTTTCCTTCCTTTTTTGTGTGTGTGTCAGAATGTATCCTGAGGCATGGAAGTCCTCCTGTGGGCTGCATACCTTCACACATCACCAACTCTTCATTAAGACCCACCATCTACACAGAATACCAGTTAGGGCTGTCTCGTTCATGACTGGTATGATGGTATTAGTGAGGGTGTTTTATGACATGAAGGTGAGTTTTATGAGAGATTAGTCTGCTTTAAAGAAATTTAAATGCCCCAACGCATAAATGACGCGATGAACTCCATTTCTAAAACCTGAGCTGAAGATTATAACGATGCTGTTACAAATACAATTAAACAAGAGACTGGGACAGTGATGTGACTGGGGAGAAAAGCAGCAGCTTTCTAATAGTCATACCCTAATTTTTTGCACCTTTATGAGGTCATGGAGGCAACTAAGGCACAGGTCTTAATCTGCTAAGTCAGAACCCATTCTTTTTCAACTGCTATTTTGTTACTTTAAGACAGATTCCCAAGAAGGGGTGTTAGATACAGCCATAAATCCTTTTAATCCACATATGTCTCGAGTAAAATTGTCTGGTAGCAATAAATAAATAAATAAATGAACAGGCTATCACCTGGATTCATGTGGTCAATAACTACACAGACTATTTTATTCATTATGGGAAGGGTCTTGTACTGAAGGGGTCATTAAGGTGTATGTAACATCAGTCTACTGAATAAAATTATCTGATGACAAAAATATAATGAAAAAGACATCTGTGGACTCACTGTACATCCAACATGGCTGAAGGTGATGGAAGCCTAATAATAAGATATCCAACATTTCAGAACTACAAGAGGAACTATGATGTGGCCCCGGATCATCTAAAACGAGCCCAGTGGACCACAGGTTCATAGCCTCAAGATACTCTTCTGCAGCCCACCATCCTCCTTTCAGGGGAGAGGAAGGGAGCTAAGGGATGTTTGTATAACCAGGCAACTCCAGTTACATCAATGAGTATGAAGCCCAATAATTAGATATCCAACATTACAGAATCCTGGGAGAGAGGGAGGTTGAAAATACGGGCAAAGAACTTTGGTCGAGAAAACCACAGGACTGTGGCGATGGCTGTGGTGGTGGCCAGAGATGCTAACAGTCGTCGCTGCCATGCGCGACCGTTGTCTGCTCGTTCAACTATGAGGTCAGCCGGTGCATATTCTGCATTTCCAGATACCTGGGGGGTGTTGGAAAAGGTTACCAGGTGTTTATATACCTTTTCATCTTTCAAATTTCATACAGTTGCCATGGCTGTGGAGTCGTAGTATCTTCCAGTCACAAATTTTGCAAACCAGCCCGATCAAGTCTAATCAGTTCAGTTCACCCAAAGTTTATTGTACTGATTATAAATACTCCCATACACAGGGAGAGTCCTTGTCAGAAACCACTTTCCTTGATTTTCTTTTTTGCATATTAAATCCACAGTACATGGTAGAAAAAAAAAGTATTAACCCCTCCACGCCGGGCTATTTATAGCGCCATTGTTCTCTCACTTGGGGAATTTTTCCAAAAATAGCCTGTTTTCAAACCTTAATATCTTGGAAACTATAGCAGTAAGGGAAACAAATTAAAGACCATACTACTCACCAACTTTTTTTTGCAAATGAAAGTGCCCCCAGGTCTGTAGGTCGATGAGTAATGACATGAGGAAGAGGACTAATTTTTGCTGAGAGAACAGGATGTGTTTGTGTGTCTACCAGTGGCCATGACTTTGGCTTTGCTCTCAATGTGATAACTTCTCCATTACTACACAACCTAGACACAATGGTGTCCACAGCATGCCCTATGGCACTATGAATGAGTCCTTCTCTGGTATCCTTGGAAAGAGGCTTGGCAGGGGTGGATGAGGCAAAAGTTCATGTGAGATGGGAACAGAATTGGACGAGAAGGGATGAGAAAAGATCATCTTACACCTGGCAATGTCACAGAGATGACTGAGGTATGGTTGGCTCAGCTGGCGGAAGTCCCTCCCTAGCTTTTTATGATGAGATAAAGTGGTGGCCATTTCAAACTGTGGTGTGAAAACAAGTGTGGTTCTGACCAACAACCGGCGGTTTGGGGCTAAAGTTCGATTCCTACCTATAAAAATGCTTATCTGCCAGTTTCCTCAACTTTGAAGCACCAGTTGTACAGAGTTTTGTGAAATTCTGAAACTTATCCTTAATTTTGGACAAAGAGTATAGTCTGTGTGAAGGTAAAATACTATATATTTATGTTACTTTAAGTGAAACAACTTTCATTTGGACTGACTTTAGCTGATAGGTGATATGAAGTGTTTAACTGTGGATATTTATGCCAGTGAGATGGAGTTAGGATTCTAAGGGTTTGAAGAGACAGTGAATGATTGTGTAGCCTATTGATAATGGCACACTTTAGATATTATAAAAAAAAAAAATGATGATGAAAGGCCTCATTTTTTTTTTCTTAAGGCTATATTTAACCCCTCCACCTCAAACAGTCTCTGGACTCATGGTGAACCAACCTTGAGTGAAACAACTTTGCACAAAGGGTGACTGCATTCCCCACACTTCATCCCTACCTTATCCAGATGGCACTTGAAGAACTTGACCTCTTCGTGCAGGGCTTGGAGGTATTTGAGTGAGTCGCCGCACTGGTTAGCTAGGCTGGCCACCGAGTGCTGCTCCTGGCCCAGCTGTAGCAGTTTAGGGTCGGCCTCGAGTTGGTCACGCAGGTACCCAATGGAGGCGTGGATGTAGCGCACGTGTTTGTTTATGTTGCCCACCAGTGCTGTTGCCTCAGGGACTCTGGTGGTGGTGTGTGATAATTAATGCACATGCAAAAAAATATAAATAAAACGAAGTAAATAAACTGAATTGCCATCTTATAATCAAGAGATGCTGGCCACAGCTAAACAGAAAGAATGAAGGTCTATCTAGAGGATGTACCTGAGCAGACTTGGGATTAAGATGAGATGCAGCAATGTTAGTTTGTTTTTATCTGAGGGAACTGGGCAACTCCTACAACTATGACACTACCGCTATGTTGTGGATGCATGAAATTCAATAAGTTTCAGTTTTGAGTTAGGAATGAGTCTCCTTGATTACTGGTCCAATCAAACCTCTACTCTGACTTCACTTGGTCACCAACTGTGCTGAAAAGGGTTGGGGATTTTCATCAGGAGAACACAAACCAACTCTTGTACGCTCACGGCAACTTAATATTACGTTATCTGGAAGTCCTTTGCTGCAGGGTTTGGGAGGCTGGATGTCTCCCACTCCTTCTTGTGTATTTCCTTGATGGCCTGCAACAGCTTCTTACGCACACCCACAGCAGTCACCCCCATTGCTTCCAAGTCTTTCTCTGACAACCTCAAGAATGCTTCAAAAGACACCTGTTGTGGAAGAGAAGACAAACATAAAAGCCTTCAGTATGATAATATTATTTCTAGATTATTCTTGCAATCTTGTAATTTTAATAAACTTTGAGAGGATTTTTAGTGGTTCAAAGGCCAAAGCTCTATCAATATCAGTACTCATTAATCAACTGCACCAGTTCCAGTGTAAGGTACCAACTAAACAAACAATGCAGTGATATTTCTTAACACATCCCTGACTTATTATGGATACCACTTATATTATTATTTTCAAATTCCTAACTTGTGACGACTATGGTACACAACTACTTTATCCTTCAAAGCTGTGTGACGATATTTATAAATGTTTTGTTCCTGCTATTCTCCAGATATAAATTCTTCAGCCTTAGGGAGTGTCCTGACCCAGATAAAATAACATACAAGTGTTGCAACTATCAGTCAATTCTTCCTACATTCACAAGATTTTATTCAGTTCAAAAGAGACCTGCCAAACTGGGGAAGTCAGATATAGCCTTCAATTACCCCTTCACTCTGGGTATGTGGCTGGAGCACGTGCCCAGCTCAGGGAAGATGGACGTCCCTGCCCTGCATAGTCCAGAGTCACCTTTGGGCAAGGTGTAACACTCATTACTCTGCCAAAAAGGTAGTAGGTGGATGGTTACCATCATCCCAGGAGGTACTACCATGGGAGCGACCTGGAGCCAAGGCCCAGCAGCTGGCACAACAATGCCAGATGGGGAACTCAACCACATTTACCAAGTAGTCAAAGCCCGGGCTGAGACTACTACTCATACATATTCCATTGCACAGCTCATGCTCTCTGAGGCCATGCCTCTACTATTTTCCCTTCACTTTGCCATGTGGAAGGACCCTGTTCCAACCCAGATGTGATGCTGTCTGCCACAGGAAGGTGGAAACTTGTCTCTGTCTGACAATCTACTCTGCGGCCACTTATGTATAAGAGTAGTTAACCACCATTACCTTATGCTCCTGAAACAGTGATATCATGTAGGACAGGTCCAGGCCAGACAACACCATCTCCAACTCTCCAAATGGCTGATGGGTTGACCTCCTGCTTTCTGAAGATGCCCTGGATGAACTGCGGCTGGCCAGGCTATCCAAGGACGGTGATGGCATGATGTTTGTTATGCACCCACCGGCACTGAAGCGATCCAGGATGTCTGCAATCTGGTTAAAGGAAAGGAAAATGATGTGTGAGAGGGAAGCTAATTAATTCACAACACTTAGCTTTTTGCTTCACATCTATCCTGTGGTAAATAAAGCTGTCTGATAGCAGCAAAAATAAAATAACAATGAGATTTAACCACATGGAGAGGATGGAGAATGAGATGCTGACTAGAAGAGAGTGTGTGAGGTGGAGGGGGGAGGGGAGGAGGAAAAACCAAGGATGAGACAGTGGGATGGAGTGGAGAGTTATAAGAGAAGGGAGTGTGCATCACGGAACATCAACATCTATGAAACAATATTGAGATCAGATGCATTATGTGTTATGACAACGGCCAGAAAGGTGTGTTCAAACCTCAGGGTATCCAGCAGCGAGGGCAACATCGGATGGTCGCTGGCCGTGGCTGGTCATTCTGTTGGGGTCGGCTGAGTGCTGCAGCAGGAGGCGAACCACCTGGCCATGGCCCCGGGTGGAGGCCCAAGACAGAGCACTCCACCTAAAAAAAAATGTAATACTCTGGGAATACTCTTATACCCTTTTACTCTAACTTGACATAAAATTGCCATCTCCATTTTCAGTGCTGAGTTGTAACAATAGATTAGCACTTGAATATAATGTCATTTGAAGTGTTGTGAAAAGGATGCAGAGTTACTGACCCTTTATTGTCCTGCTTATTAACATCCGCCTTTGCCTCCAGGAGCCGCTGTACAATCGACAATCTACCCTCCTTGCTGGCGAACATAAGTGGTGTCATGCGGTGTCGCTCAGCCGCATCAACTCTTGCTCCCTTGGCCAACAGACTCTCCACACACTCAAGTAAGTCAGCCTCACAGTCACGGCTTGACGCACAGACAGCCATTAATGGTGTGAACAGCTCTGGAGAAGGATTAATACACATAAAGATTTATTTTCTCTCTCTGCCTCTGTCTCTCTCTCACTCTCTCTTTCTCTCTCTATAGCTCTCTCTTTTTTTCGTTGCCCATAGTGTCAGTGAAGTGAAACACCAGAGCAATTACCCTCAGTGGATCTCAAGTAAGGGGGTCGGAGAAGACTGGCACCCAAATGTATGTTCATTCATTCATTCATCATCCAGTCCTACTCTGCCCCATGAGAAGCGTAGAAGCCCGGGTCTAGGCAAGTTGGTCCTGACACTTAAGATGAGAGTGACCAGCCTCACTCATCCCTGAGTGGCATTATGTGAGCAATACACCCCAACCACCCTTTCTTATCTAACATAAAAAGAGAGAGAGAGAGAGAGAGAGAGAGAGAGAGAGAGAGAGAAACATAGTGTAAAAACAGTTCAACGTCTGAGTGCCAAACAACAGGTGCCACTTGGGTTGGTGCCAGCTGTGTTTACGTTGACTCGGGTGTGCAGTGATCAGCGTCAGTGCCAAGTTTGCCATACTCCTTTTATTTTAACCTAGGAGCTGGAGAAAGATGCCTTCATGTGGTGACACCAGTATGTTAGGGCAGTGGAATGGCCCAGTTAAATGTCTTTCAATCTCTCTAGACCACCTAGACCCATTTGACCACCAGGCATCCATTTGTTGTAGTGCAGGAGTGTGTACAAAGTGATTTCATAACAGGCTGTGTGTGTGTGTGTGTGTGTGTGGTATTGATGAGGTTAGTGTGATAATGCAACAGGCAGCACTGACCACCTTATCCCACTAAACCACCAGGCATCCAGCTGTAGTAGTGAAGAGGTTAAAGAAGTAACAGAGAGAGTGTAGAGAGTTTTATTATAATCAGTTGGTAGTGAATGTATGAGTGTGTGGTATTTGTGAGGTCATCATCAACAGGTAGTTTCTGAACACCTGCCAAATTTATTATGGTGTTTGAGGTAATACACTCACACCCTCCCCTCCCCTTGGCCCTCTCCTACCCTACCCTCACTCTACTACCCTACCCTAACTCTCATGCTCTACCCTTAGCCCTGTCCTACCCTGCCCTCACTTCCCTACCCTACCCTTGGCCCTCTCCTACCCTACTCTCACTTTCCCATTCTGCCCTCAGTCCTCCTACCCAACGCTCATTCTCCCTCTTCATTAACTTTACCTACCATAGTTTACACACAATTCTCCCCTACCCTAACCTGTTCAGCCCTACACTGCCCTGTTCTGTTCTTTCTTGCCCTACCCTTCCCTACCCTCCTCATCCCTTCTCCTATTCCAACCTGCTCCATCCTGCCTTGCCCCAGCCACACCCTGTCTCCTGTTCCCCCCCCCCCTTATTCCTGCCCTGTCCTCCCCTCCCCTCACCTCTCCCTTATCTTTTCCTCACGCTCTCTCCATCCATCATCCTCACACCCCCTCCCCATTTTTTCCTCACTGCTTTTATCCCCCTCCCTTCCCTCCCTCTCCTCTTATAACTCACTCCTCCCCTCTCCCCCATTCCCTCTTTCCCTCCCCCCTCCTCCCTAACCCCTCCACTTCTCTAACTTCCCCTATCTCTCTGTTCTCCCTCCCAGCCCACTTGTCCTTCCCCATTCCCTCCATTTTCTCCCCCTCACCCTCTCCCTCAGCTTCCCTACCTAGTAAACGGTAGAGAAGTTACCTCACAGCTGAATTTAGCCAGCATTTCTAGCTTATTGTCAGGCCACACGCATGACATATGGTCTTGCAGTGGATGGCTGACTGTGCATTAAGTCTGAGATGGTCTATACTGCATTAACAAATGTATATTATGTATGTGTAAGATGGCTCATAAGTCTGTAATACTGTACAGGGGGAATTATAATGGTCTGTTGATTTTCACTCTCATCTTAAATGTCAGGACCAACTGCCTAGCCCCGGGCTCCTACGCTCCTCACGGGGCAACGTAGGATTGGATGATGGATGGATGGATGGAATGTTATTTAGGTTTGACTCATATCGTTGCTTTAAAACTTTTGACTTGAATGTTGGGAAACTGATGAAAAAGCACATTACAATATATTCTTAATGAGACATCCAGCCTGTACAGTCCACAACTGTAGGCTTCTTTCCTAATTTGTATATATTGGAAGAATTTCCCTATGCTTCCTGAGTTTTGACTCACCCTGTAAATCAAGGGTGAGATGAAGGGAAGGAAGGAAGTGGTACAGTATAGGAAGAGTTGGAGAGAGGGCAGTGCGATGGCACACACACACGCACACACACACACACACACACACACACACACACACACACACACACAACTGTAGGGGTTATTGGGACATGACACAGTATATGCAAGGTTTATATTCTTTATTTTACTTCTCCTGCCAAGGGTTCTGTGCCAAGCAGCTGTCAGACACTCACTGCTCAGAGGCAACATATACGCAGGAAGCTTTGGTTGGCATCACCGCTATTTGCAGTTCAATTTATGATGCTCAGATGCGGATCAGGAAACTTAATGATTGTACATGTGTTACACTGGCAGACACTTAATTATGAAATGAATTTGGAACCTACCTCACTCCATCTTAAAGTGGATATGAGGGTTTGGGGGAGTATTATGTGGCTGATATGGCTGACACAATTGGTGAAAACTTGGCAAACTCAGCAGAGCAGAAGGTTATTCAGTGGAGACCTCCATTCCCCCCCCCCCTTTTTCCTTTTTTTTTATACCAAGGATGATGATGATGATGATGGATTTTTCACAAATTCATGGGGTAGGGTGGTGACAGAAGCACAAGAAGCAATACAATAAAATACACAGCACCTGCACTCATCATTCAGCATTACTCAACATCCAGGTTTCAAAGTTAAATGTAAAGCCAATCCCCATGGTCGCTCATTCTCTCTCTCACACACACACACACACACACACACACACACACACACACACACACACACACACACCTCACCTTTATGCATGTTTGGATCAGCACCATTGTCTAGTAGATACTGCACCACATGAGATTTTGCACTGGAACAAGCATACATCAGACAAGTCCAGCCCGATCTCAGAATCTGGTCCACGGCAATCCCTGTAAAAAACACAAAAATACAAAATGTTTATGATGTTTGTCTGTGGATATCAGCAAATTTAATGATCATACTCTGTGCTACACTGATGGATGTACAGTAATTATGGAAGCATTTAAGTCAGGCTGTATTTATCGACTATTCTGTGTGTTTATTGATATTTCTTTTCACCTAATGGAACTGGATCACTCCCACACCTTCAGTACTACACATATACATCAAACTCTGCATAACAGCAATCTTCTATCATCCAACCCATCTTTGCCCCATCAGGAGTGTAGAGGTCCAGGGTTACTCAGTCCTGACATTTAAGGCAAAGGTGTCCAGCCTCAGGTTAGAGTATATGCACAACAGCACTTCTATTAACACCTATACTGACACCATCACTAACCTTGCTTCATCAGGGACTTAATGATGGGCAGATTCCCTTGCATGGCGGCCATCCTGAACTCATCCATGGGAACTGAGTATCCCTGGTGCATCCTAACCTCCCGCCACGACCCGCTGCGGAATGGTGTGGGGCTGCGGCTCTTCTGGGAGTAACATGATGGAGCTGGACTGGAGGCTGGGAAGAAAAAGGGTATCATAAGGTAAAACAGGGTAACAAAAGATACTATATACCTGTAGCAATAAAAGGTAACATGAGGTATAGTTCACTGACTTTGACTAGGTGAAGATTTTCGTCCTTTCACTGCCTAGTTCCTGTTGATTACTGCCAGGATAAAATGCTACTATAGATCAACACCCATTCCAAAGTGCTTCTTCATGACTAGCCTCATATATTAGTCTTATATCTAGCTACAGCACAACATTCGAGATGGGGAGATGGCAGCGTTTACACTTAGGTTAAAGTGAACAGAGTTTGGGGGAAAAAAAAAAAAAAAAGCAGTCCATTACCTTTAGGACAGCCATTAAGCCACATAGGTAAGAGTGTGCTGGAGTTGCCATTGGTGTGTGAGTCAGTTCTGTGTGTTGAGTCCCTCCTGCCCACTCCATTGCTGCCACCATTGCCCACCATCCCATTACTGCCATTCTCACTGCCTGGTGTCAAGTCCCCAATGCTCTGTTTTGATGGGAAACAAAATCACGCTCTTCTAGAGAGAGAGAAAAAAAAATCTTGATCTGTTTACCATCCATCCACTCATCATCCAGGGATGACACAGACGGTTACTTAATATGAGAAACTATTGCATGTGAAACTGAGTTAACTGAAGCCTTAATCTACTTCAGTATTAAACTTATGTCTGACTGACTTTACTTCTCACAATATATTAATCATCTTTGCTGGGTAGTACTGTATAACAAATCATACTTACATAGTCCAAAGAAACATAGTCTGAAGTAGGACTGTGCATATTCAAGTAAATGGTTTCAAAATCCATGGTCAGCTGCATCACTATTCAGCCACTTTTTACTGTTAATCAATGTCCAATACAGTACATCTGAAGTGTACACTACAGTACAAGTGTAGGGGAATTAAAATTCAGATATATTATACTTCCACGGGCACAGAACAAACACTGGCACACAGTACACACAATATGGTAGAGATTATACCTAACACACAGCATAATCTATGACACAGTTGAAAGGGTCTGACAGGGTGGTTCAGCTAGAATGTGCCATTTTCAGCACTTGTTCTTAATCTCATGTGAACACAATGAAGATGTAATTGCCAACACAGATACACCACACAAAGTTCCACCACACACCATACATCAATTCACACAGTGTGGCTTTCACACAAATGAAACAACCACAAATCTCCAGTGTGCAGAACCTGTCTTCCAGCAGCCAAATGCGAGCACTGACACTGTTACAGGTATATATGTAACTTGATATCACAGAAATTGGAAATGAAATGCAACAGTGTTAACCAATGTTACTATGGGCCAAAAAGTTTAGTATGGGACATGACTACCAAATGCCTACAGACAAAGCCAACCGGGCAGCACAGTTACCACATACCGACTAACCTGTGGTGTAACGAGGGCATGAGGTGGTATGGCATCTGGTGATATAACGTAATGGAGGGGACTGGGGAGGGGGAGGTGATGGGAGAGAGGGAGGGTGGGGGTTTGGGAGGTGATGAGAAAAGGGTGGGGGAGGTAGTGGGGAGGAGAGAAGAGAAATGTGGGTGGGGGAGGTAGAAGGGGGGATGGGGTAAGTGAAGGCAGGGGGTATGGTAAGAGGCTATAATTCATGATAAGGGGCAGGGGCAGGAATGAAAGAGCAGAAGGTATGGTGAGAGAGTAAAACATAAATACATAAATGAAGTACAGGACTGTCCCTCTCCTGGATCTTAGCGTATGAAAAAGGCAGAGTGATTTTGAAATACTACAGTAGTAAGGTTCAGTAATGTATAACCAGTTTCAAGAAAAAATGGGGAAAAATATTGTAAGGGAGAGGAAATGACACAGAGGCAAGGTTAAGGGTACAGTAATATATTGGTAGTCGCAAAATAATCATAACAGAGAGGAAGGTAACCGAAGGAAAGGAGGGGGGGAAATGGAATCTATACAAAAACAAAGATGCTAGACCATGTGGAGAGGATAAAGAATGAGACTGGCAAGGAGTGTGTATGTAAGTGACCCTTAGAATGACACATCCTATATATACTCTTTTCACCTTAACTTGATGAAACATTGATTGAGAAGCGAGAGGAGAGGACGCAAAGGTGCGGTTAAAAAAATAGCACTTTGACAGGCATCAGTAATTCATGTCAAGGTGTGAGGTACGGTAACCTTGGCAATAGTTCAAGCCTTGTGCTAAAATACACAGAGGTAACTTTAGAGTTTATAATGCATGCTGTGTTTTGCAATATTTAATTTTTTCTCTTTCTCTTTTTTTATCTGTTGTACTGCCTGGAAAACTATATAATTTACTGTAATAGCCATGTGAGGGTAATGTACACTGAGAGATTAACTAGGAGAGTATGTGAGTATGGTGGAGGGGGGAGGGGAAAGGGGAAAACCAAGGATGAGGTCTATTTTATCACCAGACACCTAACTTCCATATGGGGGGGGCCACAAACAGATCACCTCCATGTCACTCTGTCCTCTGCTGTCAGGTTGCCCTTTCTCCAACTCACATCCCCTCACTCATATTTCTCCTAATCTCTCCACTTCATCCTCAGTATCCCCTTCCCCCTTCATCTCACTCATATACACTCATCAGTCTCTCCCTGCATTCTCTCCACTTGTACAGTACTTTATATATAAATGATGAAGACTAACCTGTGGGGCAGAATCACCATTGTAATAGCCAGAATCCTGTGTCTCTTGAGTTTGTGTGTCTCCTCTGAAAGTATAAGAGCATTTCATTCAATGGTAATTCCAATTAATTATTCTTACATTTGTCAGCAAGGAATACTGTTGTTTGAAGTACGTTATGTGCTAGTTTAAAATGCCCCAAACTATGCCTTTGATAAATACTGACATACTCATACATGCCTGGTTGGCATATAAAACAGCCCAGTGGCTTTGGGTCATTTCTAATTACTGTATTACACTGTATATGATGTTTAAAATAAACTGGAAAAAAATGGAATCCCAGGGGGTGAATTATGTACCTACAAAACACCATACCACTCACCTGGTTATGGTTGGGTCAAGTACTGTAAACATATTTTGGAAGACCCAGACTGACCCCAGGTTAGAGATTTTTAGTCTTTTGTTGTTGCATCATGTTAGAAAAATAAACTAAATGGGATCAACCACGAAGAGGCAACCACTCCCTAGGTCATGGTTGGAGTCATGTCAATTAATTTTGGAAGACCCATACAGGCCCCAAATTAGTGATTTCTGGTTATCTGTAATCATACCATGTTAAAAAATGAACCAAAGTAAACTAAATGGCCAAGAATGAAGCCACACTCACTTGGTCATGGTCGGTGTCATGTCAATTTGTTCCTCTAATGGTCGTCGCCCTCGCCTCCTGCTGTTATACTCAGGTCGCAACACCCTACTCTCCAGCTCCAGCTCATCCTCTGAAGAATCGCTCAATCCCGCCGGCCTTAACATGTTGCACTCCCTGAACCCTTGCCAAACTCAACGTGGTATTTTAAATACCCACGTTTATAGAGGATCTTTTCCCGTTCCTCTTAAATATCAGTTCCCTGTGTTAGGGGAATACTGTTAGTAGAAATTGTATGTTTGATCCTTATTTTGTTCAGTTCAGGAGTCACTCTTGTATGACTGTATGGTATTTGGTTAGAAAACTGTTAAGGAAAAGGCTAATGCTCAACTTCAATTCAGGAATGTTTATAATTCTTTGCTCAGGCCAATGTTTACTTTTGTGACGTCATGGTGGGAGTTTTCGGCCTAAGATGTCTCGGCAAATGGTGTTGCATCTCTTCGTATTATACACGTACATATTTTTTGACATGAAAAAGAAATCGTCAGTTCTGTGATTTATATATTTCTAAAGTACAGTTTTATTCCACGTGTATTTAAAATGACGTTTTCTTTAAAATATTATGGTAAACTACATTAAAAATCTTTAGCACTACCTAAACTCATAATTATATGGGCTTTCGAGGAGCGTATGCAGCATTTATCAACTGGAAAGACTTTATTGAGTGCAAATAAGGCTAATATGTACATACAGCTGGCTGAATATGTAAAAATCATTGTGCAATGATCCGTGTCGCCCTGTTCTGTTCATGTTAAAGCATACACAACAGTATAGATCTGTGTGTGTGGTGAGCACCAAGGAAATACATATGTCTAGCAAACATGGACTGCATTTTCGTTGGTTAGACTTTGCAGTATCACCTTTAGCGATTAAAGTTTGCTTGTTGTCTCTTAATATCATCTTGTATAATACTGATGCAAACAGTAATAACAACCAAGCAAATATTAAATCGCCATTGAAGAAGTGCTATGTATTTTGTCACGTGATCCTGAGTAAGCAGGCATATCCCGTGATCATTAACTTCACATACAGTACTTTTGTTTCCATGTTCTTCGTGGAACATCATCCCAGTTACGATAGGAATTTGTAAAAGTTTTCGTAGCAGCTCTAGGTTTATATTTGCAGAAGAATTTGTTTGTGCGACAGGAAGAGTGCAAAATTTCCCCATGTCTCCGGTCATTCGGCAAAAAAAGACATCATAGCTACAGCCAAAGTCAGGACAAATTTCCGTGGTTAGGACATGAAATAAATCATAAATTTATTGTGAATTAGGGCCTGCGAAACATGACGCAACATTACCCAAATTTGAAAGACCCGCTCGAGGAGAATATCCCATGGAGTCAGTAAACATTCTTAAAAGTAAAATAAGTGTGTTATCTGTATAATTATCAAGAATATGGATACTATAAAATAGAGGCCGGTAAATTATTGATCTCTGAGGGTTATTTGTTGATCTTAGAGTGATATGGAGTTATTTCTTGGTGAAAATAGAAGGTTCCAACAATAATGGGGGCAGAACTTAGTGTTCCCAATCTAGCGTTTTCTCCGCTTGCTCTGGATAGAATCACCTCTGTTTAGCGGTGATATTTTCCGTCTAGTGGCAGGCTCTAGTAATATTGTACGCATTTTTTCGAGGCTTAGGATGTATTTTAAGTGTTTTGGTATGTTTTTCTTTGTGATTTAACAGGGGATAGTTATATATAGCGTTAATTAGCGTTTTTTGAGAGCGCCTTCAGTGGTATTTGGGTTTGGCAACCACGAGAGGGTCGCAGTGCGTAAGAGAAGATCACCAGAAAAGTTGCCCTGTGAAGAATGCCTTCTGCCTCCGTGAAACTGGAAAATCAAGGGTCGCAGGAGGTCCTTGATCCCTTCCACAAAGTTATGAACCTCGTCGAGAAGAAAATCCGTAACTTGGAGAAGCGGAAGGTGGGTAATTATGGCGGAAAAAGGGGATAAACAACAGGGTGACGATGACCAAGGGAGGGTGAACAAAGCGACGGCCATGTTTTAGCTGAGTCCATGTGCGTCTTTTCCCGCCCTCATATCTGTCAACACCCCCTCCCCCGCCCACACGCCCACCCCTCTGGCCCTATTTACTCAGGGCACGGGAGGGGTTGGGTGTAAGGGCGTATTAGTTATGAGGTTGGGATGGGTACCAGTGTATGAGGTGGCCGTATTGAGTTCACCACCAGGCTACCATGACCACCAGCCACAACACGGTCATTTTACCGTCAACTCTTGGGCTATAGGGGCTTCGTAACACCGTTTCTTTAACGATTTAGCTTGTCTTGCCGTTTTTCCTCATCAGCCAGGAGTTGAAGGCTAGCTGTGTATGTACATAAACTTGGCTTTTTTATTAACCACAACTCATTTTGCGGTCACCTCGTGCACCAGTGGGCAGGAGGAGTCTTCGTAGCACCATTTCTTTAGCTATTTACTTTTATCAATACTTATTTTGTAGGATTTTTACATAATTTCGTGACATTTCTGTGCCATGACTTGCAAATTAGCTCTTCAGATTTTTTTATATTACATTAATGTCCCTTTATTTTGAATGTCTATCTATCTACCTATCTATCTATCAGTCTATATAATTTCCTCATGGCTTTATATGTGCTTTGAATATTTTTTACAGTAATGTTTATCAGAGGTATCCTATTTTGCCATTCCTCCCCCCCTCCAGCATTAAAATTAGGCATTTTCAAGAGAAAGGAACATCAAAAATGATCAGAACTAATGGAAAACCATCGGAAAAAACAGGTACAGTAACTAATAGAAGGTGGGTCAGTTGGCACAAATGGTCTATCTATCTATCTATAGCCCGACGCCCTAATCCCGCAAAGGGTGGCCGCAGACAAAACGCCTCCAAGTCACTCTGTCACCCACCATTTGACTACTCTCCCCCCAACTCACCCCCCCCTCAGCATTAAATTATCTGGTGCGGTAGCCACACCCCCATGCTGTGTTGGCAAGCACTGTAGTATTCAGGATGAACAGTAAACCCATGAAGACCCATTTCCCAAGAAAGTGTTTTTAGAGAAGCTCCCCCTCCCCTTACAACATGGTTAGCTGTTTGGCTGTCTCCTCATGGCATTGCAAAAGGAAGCTTTGGAGTACGGTAGCATTTTAATTTTTTTTAATGGCACATTTTTATAATTCCAGACTGTGGACAGAGCATTCCCAAAAATAATATTCCCAAGATTTTGTTGTGGATATGGCTGAATTACATGGGGTTTGGGTTAGGTTGTGGTCAGTTTGGGTAGGTTAATGCCAAATGCGCTTGTTGTGCCACTTGCTTTCCTGATCAGGCCCATCATTATCAGGGAAGATCGTACAGTAAAACCTCACTGTAACGGACTCATTGGGCCCTAAGCCATTCTGAGAAAAGCGAGATTCCTATAAAAGTGACAAGCAGACTTTCCCCCCGGCTAATCCGCACTGTTTCCGAATCGCACCAACTCCTTTTTTTCATTACAACTGTTGCTTCATTTCTTGTTGTCCACTGCATATCCAGCTGTCAACATCCTCAAGATCCTGACCCACTCCAATGCCTGTCCAACACCCATCATCAATGACAACCACCCAGTGCCCATCCAATGCCCATTATCAAGGTCATGACAACCTACTCAAACATCCTTATCCTTCACCATCCCCCTGCCCAAGCTGGACTGAGGTCAGGCAGTCCGGACTGCTTCTGGCTTTATTGGACTTTTCCCGATATATAGGAATTTAGTCCAGTATGCTCCTCGGGTGTGATAAAAGCAAATTCCGTTATATTGACGTCGTTATATCAAGGTTTTACTGTATTAAAAAAAATCCTATGACGATCAGTATCAGAATTGACTGAATTATGCCAGAATATCTCAGGATAACATAGGCTTCATGTCCAAAACCATTACAGGCAACATCTTCTTACTGTATTTACAATTTATCTTACAGTACTTACTCTACCTTTTATTAGTAGCCGGTTACATTAGTTTTATCTATAACATTTTGACCACAGCAGTTATTTATCAAGTATCATTCTGAACTGATACCACCTTGTCAGGCTCCCTTGCAGCTTACATTGTATTTGTATAGTTATAAAGGCCCCAACATGCTTGCATGCTTCAGCCTTGGTCACCTGATGGTGGCTCTCCTCATTGCTCGATTTCTGGCAACCTCCTTATTCAGTTCTTTATCCATGAGGTCACGCTCTGTGACCTTGTCCCATGTATTTTTTGGTCTGCTTCCCACAGCCCTACCCCCGATGTTTACACTTCCCACTGTCCACACCCAGTTGCCATCATCCATCCTTTCCACATACCCAGACAATCTCAATGTACCCCACCTTATCACAACACAAGTACACTTCAGTCCCATCCTTCCTCTCAACTCATCATGCGTAAACCTAGCCCCCCAGTGCCTCGCATTCAAGGACGCATTACATATCTATCTACTGTAATCATTGTCATTTCTGTACATTTGAGCCTGTGTACAGAAATGCAGAGTTGTAACAGTAGAGTAACAGTTGGAGCAGTTTTTCTCAGCTTGACCTAACCACTGGCCTCTCCTCAACAGAACAAACTCGAGCAGTATCGAGTAGACTTGAGGGCCGGGAAGGAACTGAATGAGGACCAACAGCAAGCCGTGAACAACTATGACAGTGTCCTGGCGAATCTTGAGCTGGTTCGAGAGTTGAGTAACCAGTTCAACAACATCAATGCAGAATACAGCAAGTACATGAAGAAACAGCTGAAGCGGGAACAGGTGGAGAGACAGCAGGAGGAAATAAACAAACTCAAGGAGGTTCTCAAAGTCCAAGTGAGTGTCAACCTTCCGTTTTACATCATCTTCATTATTGCCGTTATTATCCATACTTTTCCCACCCCATTGTCGAGATATTTGACAGCTTGGTAATGTGCTCACTAATGTTGCTGCTAAGTACGGACCTCATCACAAAATCTTCACCGCTAACATTGGCATTATCTGCTACATGTATATTCAGTGATCATAATACTTGTATTCTACATTACCTGGGTGTATAGGGTTAATTAATTGTTGGTGATTGTGTTATAATTACTGATTTACATGGTTAAAATATTCTGTTCAGTGCTTCAGAATGTTCTACAAAAGATCAACTAAGGTACATGGAATAGTACAATGTACCACCACATTTTGTTTTAGGGTTGGGCTTATGATTTTTTGTAATTTGCGTGTTTTTCTTGTTATGTGTTTGGTCATTATTTTGCTGATTAGCCACCTGTTTAGAATAGTCTGTTTGGTGCTTCCTTGTGTGTGATTCCTTGAATTATTGGTTATAAGTAAAGGAGCATTGTGGCGTTGATGTGGATGTGAATGAAGGTGTTAAAGGGAATGATTATGAGATGGTTTGGCCTTGTGGAGTGGATGGAGAATGAGAGACTGACTAGGAGAGTGTGTGTAAGTTAGGAGGAGGGGGAGACCAAGGATGAGATGGAGTGGGTACATAAATGAGAGAGGGTGGTGTGAGTTGGAGGGAGTGCAGCCAAATGATGGAGGACAGGGCAACATGAAGGTAGTTTGTTTGTAGCCATCTCATGCGAGATTGAGGTGTTGGACAGTAAATAATGAGATTATTTATTGCATATAATTCCCAGGTTTACAGGTTTAACTAATGTGTATATTGTTTCAGGATGTGCTACAGCAGATGGGTCAGGAGGAAGTGCGGACGGACTTTCTGGCTGGTAGCAACGGTGCCCTGCAGATCACATCCGAGACCTTGGACAATTTGGATGTACTGTACAAGCTGATTACACCCACCAGACCCGAGGGACAGACCATAGCAGACTTTCAGGTACTGACTGAGTCCAGGGACTTTTAATCAACCCTGGGAGGGAATGAGTCTCCTGTAGTCACATCATCCCTCCAGTCTGATAATACTTGGTCATTATCTGAGTTTAAAAAAAGGGGAGGGGGTTATGAATCAATAAGCCTTTGTTAGTAGCAAGGTAGGGACTGAGTCTTTGTGGATGGTAGTCAAATTAGCCCTTCAGTCAGATTACATTTGGTTATCAACTGAGCTGAAAAGTGTTATGGATCACATGTCAAGTGCAAAAACATACTCGTTAACCCTGAGCCACGTATATTAACAGGGTGAGTTGAAAGGCGCAGCAGAACACTTGCATAACTTGTTGGAGGCTCGGAACAAAGAGGTGGCCAACAGTACATACAAGGAGCTCCTCAATGTGGTCGAGGAAATTGCCAACTGTGCGTATCCTGAAGCCAAGGTGGTACCGCCCCAGGAAGAAACACCGGTCACCTCTGATGTGGTTAGTATCTGGGTTGTAGTAGTAGTAGAAGTATAGTATAGTAGCAGTAGTATAATAGTAGTGTAGTATAGAATAGGAGTAGTAGTAGTAGTAGCAACTCAAGGCTTATTTCAATGTGAACTGATGGACCGCAGGTTGATGTTGCCTTTCTCTGGCAGTCTGTAATTATTCCTTCAGTTGTAGAGGGAATTGAGGTACATATCGCATAACCAGGCATTGGAACTGCTCAGTTATACAGTATTGATGCATCCCTCCCCAGCAGATGTTGTAATGTTGAGGGACATTTAATTTTTTATAGTAAATGAACATACTATTGGTTAGGTCAGTATAAAACTTTGCCCTGACCAAATAATATAACCCATATAGACAATAACTGCAACATTTAGTCTTTGTGTTAATCTGGAAGTAGGGTGAAACATGACAATGTTGATACATACAGTAATAAGCACTTATTTGTTACGGTATCTAATCAGGCCCTGTGAAAGATGTGCAGGTTGAAAATTCCCTTCTTGAAATTCCATTAGCTGTTTACGGCATTTCCATTACTAAGTAAGGTAAACCATCCATTCATTCATCAAATACACCAATATTGCTGCTCAGCACATCATCCAGAATCATGGAAAGACCAATTGTCCTAAAGAACATCTCTTCTGACACCCTACTGTCAACCACTATACCACTACATCAGCAGGAATATAAGCAGATCATTTGACAGTGCCAGAACATATCCTGATACTCTGGATCAGAAATATAGAAACCAACTTTCAGGTAAACAGACCCAGTTACAGTACCCAAGCCTAAATGTTATGAATTTTTTGCATGCGGCATTGACAGGAAGGTGCTGAGTACACAAACGGTCTGGGTGAGGAATGTGAGGAACCTGCTGCTGCCACTACGCCCGCCCCAGCACCCGTGGACGCTGCTATCACCAGTCCTGTCACTGAGGGTCCGCCCCCTGGCCTCACCCCTGCTGTTGTAGCACCCTTGCTATCCCCCACCCTGCCACAGGAGCCCCCCTCTGCCGTCCCAGCACCCACCCCTGCTGCCCCTCCAGTACCCTCCCACACACAGGATGCTCTTGTTGCTGCCATGGCACAGATGAGCTCATCGGGAGTTCCTGGTGCAGCACAGGGAGCAGCTGGCCTGCCCCCAACACCATCATATTTCACACAGGCACCCCCACCACAGCCACAACCACAACCACAGCCAACACCACCACAGCCTCAGCAGCAGCAGCCCCCACAGCAAACACCCCTGCAGCCACCACCACCACCACCACAGCTACAGGCAATTTCTCTGAGTGATTTAGTGTCCCCAGGTAGCTTTGACTTCCTGCAGGAGAGTCAGGTTGCCCAGGACCCTCCCACAGTGTACATGGACCCAGCGGTAGTTTCTATTGGCAGTATCAAGACAGAGCCCGTCGTCCAGCGGTCGATCTCGCCGGTACCACCACCTCCCCAGCCGCCACAGCCAGTCGCCCCCCTCGTACCCACACCCACCCAGGAACCCCCTCATCCATCCAGCATTCCCACACAGACATTCACCAACCAAAGCTACGGTGTGGGGCCTTACTCCCAGGGGGTACCAGTTTATCCCAGCAGCACGGTGGTAGATAGTACACCCAACCCACCCCCACCCATCCCACTCCCACCCCAGGCCAGAACACAGGAGAAGGTAGAGTTCAATCCTGAGGCCAGACCTTGGACTGGACCCCAGCAGGTCTCCCCACAGCAGAGTACCCCAAGTTTGGCCAATGTACAGCAGCCACCAGCACAACCACAGCAACCATCACAGCCACAGCCACAACCGCCCTCACAACCACCCCAGGAGGACAGCTGGGGTCAGGATATACCAGTGAATGGCGGGGATGACAAATGGGGTGGCAACGAGAGTGGCAACTGGGGTGATGAGTATGATGAAGGGCAAGGTAGTGGAGCTGCTAATGGCCACGGAGGAGACTATGATAGACAACGAGGTGGATACAACAACAGAAGAAGTCGGGGAACCTTTGGGAATCGCGGAGGCTATCGAGGCGGCCGAGGAAACTACCAGAATGGCGGACGAGGCGGCTACGGAGGTTATGGCGGAGGCGGTTACCGAGGGGGACGCGGTGGAATGGTGGGTGGCCCCCCCAGGGGTGGCAGAGGGTTCAGGGGTCAGGGGCCAAGGGGTAACTTCAGGAGTCGAGGTGGTGGTGGTTATGGAGGCCCACGAGGCAACTACCAGCAACAGCAGCAGTAGCACAGTTTGTGACGCGTGGACTCGCTGTGAACCGTGACACGTGTGTTTCTCTGCATTGCACAATGTGTACTGACACCCTGCCACTCAGGTGCAGGCTGGCACCTAAACATACTTAGCAGTGAACGGAGAGACAGTATATAGGGCATTCTTGACGGGACAATTTATGTGTGATAACTATAAAAGTGAAAAAAAATAAGCCAAAAAAGAGAAGGAAAACTAAAAAAAAATGTGAGGTCGCTTGATCTCAGGAAAAAAAAAAATCACTTTAACTATTCCATGACTTATAAAGTTATAGAAAATGAATTTTTTTCTATATAGTTTTTATGGAAGCAATATTCCTGGAGTGTCGGGGGAGGGGTGGAGGGTAGGGACATGCTCCGCTCTTCCCCTGGGTGGGCAACACCGTCACTCGCATTATCAAGCTGTCAACGCTTCCAATACATTATCATTTACTGCACCCTCAGAGTTTTTGTTCCCTATCTCATTAACTTTCTGAGGGTTAGCAAGAGCCAGACCAAGAGGAGGGACTGTAGTGTTTAGCTTCATTTACTGCTTCTTCGGAATTCATGACCTATCCAAATTTCCGAGGGTTTATTGAGCCGAGCCAAGAGGAACAGTTGTATTCTGTGGCTCCATTTACTTAACCCTCAGAGTTTTTATTACCTGTCTCACTTATTTCTGAAGGTTTATAGAGCCAGGCCAAAAGTAAGGATTGTAGTGCTTGACTCTTTACCACACCTTCGGATGTTAACTCTTCCCGATTATTTATGAGGGTTTATCAAGATCTGGGGTATAAGGAAGGATTGTAGTGTTTGGCTCCAGTATTATTTAGTTTGAGGTTTGCCACTGCTGCAAGTACCTTTTACCTGTCCCAATCCCGTGATGTATTTTTCCACATTATTTTTGCTGCTATGGGATAATTTTACTCTACATAGAATTTCTTACTGAAGGTGTTATTGAAGGCTGTACCGTATCTGATTTTAGTTCAAATAGTATCAAACCCTTTCAGTTCAAGAAATTTTTCCCAATTTGAATGAAATAATCTGACATGGCAAAAATATAATGAAAAATAGGTCGCAGGATTCACAGTACAGTATTTACGTATATTCAACACAAAAGCTTTTACTATAGTTCAGTTACGTCACAGTATACTGAACATACGAAAAATGTTTAGGAACAAGGAACAACTAGGATTAAGTGTGAATGCTTGGGTGCTCTTTTTCATAGCTGTGGTGAGTGAAAGAGTCGGGTGAGAGACCGGTTCATATGTTTGCCAGCTAAGGAAGCTCCCCTGCACCTTCCAGACCAGATTATTTCTGCATATAATACCTTACTAGTCTTGTGTGTGTTATATATTGTGCAGGATGGTCCATATAATGCTCCTCTTAACTCAACCTGTCAATTTCTTGTATTGTGGAAATGGCTCAGTCAGCTCCTGATTCATTAATTTTCTGTGCCCTACCACACCAACAGAGTGAGCCAATCCCACTGCACAAGATCCTGTCTGGTGAGTGTCTAGTGGAGTGCTATTTACAGTGATTCCCTGTACTGTATATTAATATGAAGAAGGTATGCAGTGTTCTGTGGGAGTTTCCAGGACTTCAGGAGGATAATCTAGGGCTAATTTGAGTATAAAATGCTTCATCAACATGGGTTCATTTCAGGTCATTGCGGTGCAGAAGTGACTTATGTACTAATTGGGGATAAAGATCACCATAATTAACCCAAAGTTGAAAGTATATGTAGCCCTGTAACTGTTGAAAATTGAACCCATGTTATTATTTTTCTTTTTTCTTTAGGCCTTACAGTGACCAGTTGAAGTTTGTCAAAAATCTCACAGGACACGTTGTATATACCATACAAGATAGCGTGTTTACTCCAGCAAGGCAAAAATCTGCAGTCCTTTTCAGCTAAGTTAGCAAAGTGTAGCCAGGGTGGTGCTGCTTTGACTAGTAACCAAGGAAACTCAATTTTGTCATAACTAAGGCCAATTGTATTTCATGGTAGTGACCCAGTTCAGGCAGATGAAAGTGGACCAACTATAGTAAAGGTGTCTTATGCACAACAAATCACTAAGGAAGAGGTGTAAGGAAGTGTTCTTAGCTGTCGAGAATGTGGACTTTTTATACGATTCGTATAGTTTTGTTTACCCCACCTCTCCTCGCCTGACTTCATTATGGTCAGTATTTTTTTTTTTTTTTTCTTAAGCCCCTTTGGTCTTCTGGTGTACTTTATTAATTAATTCTTGCTGCCTCCGGGTGATACTCAGTTAACTTTGGTTAGACCTCTTGTAGGGCAGGGGTAGGTAGTCAGGAGTGAAATAATATCTAACCTATGTGGGTATGTGGAAAAAAAGGGTAATTGAAGGTTCTTACCTTTAGTTTAAAGACTCCATTGTTAACTATGAGTCTGGGGACACCAAGAATAGTGAGAAAATACATCATGAGACTGAAGGATTAACATTGAGTCATATCATGGAAGTAATTGTTTGAAAGCTCAAGAAAGCTGTTTCTTGACTTTAAACAACATTTAATTTCTGTTGGTTATTTTCTTTCCCTTACTCAGTTTTATGTACGGTATATTAGTAAAAATCAGTTATTAAATATTAGTTTCAGGTTAACCAAACGTGCGTTTATTTCTTCAATAGGCTTAAAACTTTCCCAAATTCCTGTGACTCGTTGTGAGAAGTTAACTTTATCAGTCTGGCAACATACTTGTGTCACCTTAACTTGCCCCAGATTTCTTTCAGTTTCCAGCAGTGACAAAGACAATATCACAGCTTTACATTCTTTCCATAGCACTGCTCCACGACTATAGTAGTTTTACAGTAACTTGGCGAAATTTTTCTTTCTCTGTCTATTTCACAAAGCTCAGTGCCAGAAAGAGACAATACTGTGGTTCTGTGTCCTTTGCACAGCACTTCTTTGTAATATGCAACTTACTGTGGCATTAACCTCTGGTCACAAAAAAAGTATTGAGGATGGAGAAAGCAATTTTAGGCCAAGTTAGTACAAAGGGTATGGTATCATTTTCTAGTGTTAATCTCTTGGAAAGACTGCATTCAAGATGGGGAAATGGAAATTTTAGGCCAAGTTAGAGTTAAACAAGTGTAGTTTATTCTTGCTAACTTAAGGTCCTTTTGATTTAGGAAGCTGTCATCCAACCCCTCCAGTTCAGTGTCCTAAGCCATATAAAGTTGCTTGGTGGTAGCAAAAGAACAAATAAATTGTTGTCAGAGTGATTGGGTTAACATTAAATTGGTGCAATAGTTCATGTTCTAATTTGCAAGGGGAAAACACAGCCAAAGTTGGTGGTAGAGTTAGGTTAATTGAAATGTGCTGCCAGCTTTAGGAAGCATACATGGAGGAATAAGTCAAAAAGTTTATTACATAAGATGCATGAATTTTTATTTTTTAAATTGAAGCCATTTTTGCTTTCACACAGCTGTTAAAAAAAGGACTATGAACAATACTGATTTATGCTGAAGAGAAAATTATTCAAGTTTCAGTGACCAAGATCAGCTTTCAACAGTTCCCTCGTAGATTACTGCTTGGGCAAGGTTGTTGGTCAGGGCCACTCTTATGTCATGCTCTTTCTCCAAGAATGAGTCTGCTGGTTCACTCCCTGTTCCATTTTGTTTGTCCCTGTGAAATAGAGAGGGGGAAAGGGGCGAATTTAAGGTTCATCGTGAGTGAAGAGGTAAGTTCAATGACAAATCAAGCTGTATGTGTTGTCCAATGGCAAGTGGTTTTCGGTAGCAACAATGGTCAACACTTGAACAATCTGCCACAGTAGGGAAAAAAAAAAAAAAGCAGGTTCCCTTTTGTGCCCTAGCATCAGCTTTGCCTCTGTGAGGCAAGGATGTGTGTGGGCAGTGGGGTCAGCGTATTGATCTCATCCCTCCAGTCCCTTGTCAAACACCATGTATTATGTATATATTCAGCCATTACAAGCATCATGTCAATAAACTGATTATTATATTCTATTACTAATGAAGTCCTTTTTAACCTCCACTCTGCATACAGAAGTGAGGCCACAATTTTTTTTCCTCCACTTTATGGCAAGGTAACTATTCATTCAGTTATGCAATGGGTCTTATGGCTGGAGCTAGTAAAAAGTATTAGGACACAGATCTAACTGCTACACAGTTTCAGGAATGCAGTCTCCTTGGCTGTCAAAATACATTTTTTGAAGCCAGCCCTTGAACAAAAGTAAAGGTGACAAGTGAGATCATACTTAATTTAAAGAAACCATGAGATTAATGCGATACAATTTCAACATAGTTACCTGCTGGTGGTGGTTGCAATGTGTAGGCTGTTGAGGAGGTACATGAGTTCATAGGTCTGCTCTGATGAGATGACTGGCTTGTCACATCTCAGCAATGGCAGGGCATCAAGCAGCAATGTTGGCCAGAAACTGACAGGGAAAAAAATGGTGCATCATTCCAGTTAGTCATTAACTTGATGAAACCAGACTATGGTACCTGGTGGTTTAGTGGGTAACTGGGGCAATCCAGATGGATTGAGCCTGTAGGTTTATATCCAGAGGGTGGTTGGGGTTTATTGCTCATGTAATGCCACCCAGGGATGACTGAGGCTGGTCACTGTCTTAAATGTCAGGACCAACTTGCTTAGCCCTGGGATCCTATGCTTCTATGGGGCAACACAGGCTTAGATTATGTATGTACAACTAGAATATCAATGAGATAGGTGGGTATGATGAGAGATTCCACATGGCATAACAGGATGTTATGTGCTGCTGTGGTCTAATGGGTTAGTATGTTGCCCTAGAAAGGTGATGTGGGTTTGAGTCCCATTAATGGCTGCCTGGGATTTTTCTAGTTCTAGTTAAAGTGCTTCAGCAAGATAAGGATCTTTCTATGGGGTGGCTGGGGTTTACTGCTCATAAAACTCCACCAAGGCTAGCAATTTATGCCTGGACTGAGTAGCCTATCCACAGGTCCCTACACACCAGATGTTGCAATAGTGGACTGGATGAGAGATGAATGAAAAGAACCAAGTTCAACTGATGTAGTGAAAGACTTGAGGTCACTGGTAATTTATACAAACTGAAGGACCGCAGAAGAGTCTTCATCAGTGAGTTATACCAGCCACGTCAGTTCATAATCGACAGTCACTTACTACTCAGGTGCCAGTTTGGACGAGATGAGCGACACCAGTAGAGTAGCAGCTTCCTGGAACTTCTTATCTCTGTACAGACTGTGGAACTCTCTGTATTTACCTGAAAAGAAAGAAAAAATAATTATCTTCCTACTGATTAAACTATTTACCTCTGTAAATTATAAACTGGAACTACTACCCTGGTGCACGTAAATACTGTCCAGTACTTTCCCCTTTTACGGAACACGTCTCTTGTGCACACAAAGATTAAACATGGATGGTCTAATGTGAAGCTGCTCCAACCTTATGTGGCCTGTTAGGGTCTACTTCCAAAGCATTGGAGGTTATTCCTCACATAATGCTGCCATATTCTTCTAATGAGCAACAGTTATAAGACATGAGCTGCAGAAGTACAAAATTCCCTGCCAAGTGAAGGTGGGCAGTCTACAGTACAATACAGTGCTGATATACGAGGTACTGTATAATTTACCGCCATGAGGTTTGTACGCCTACCAAGGAAGGTGAGTGTATCAGAGAGCAGCATAGCAGGTCCCAGTTGATCCAGCAGGGGGGAGGGCTCAAATTTACCTTCCTCTACATACCTCAGCAAAATCTGAAAACCAAATAAGTATTGACATTAAGAAAGAGTATAGCTGTACTGTATATAAGTTCAGTTCAATTTCTTCTGCCACTGAAGTGAACTGAGGGGCTTGGATATTAGTGAAGAATTTGAATGGGTCTAGACTTGTATCAGTGTGAACCTTGGTGTGGAGAGGGATACCTTCATGTGGTGGCACTGACCAAGTGGATCCTTTGCTTGGTTATATAAGTGTGTCACAATTCCCCATCTCCTAATAGGTGAATGGCAGACTGCAGGGAAAGAGCAACTTCAACCCACAGTTCATTGGGTTCATGTTCAGATGAGCCAGGTTTTACAACTGCTGCTACTAGTGTGAAGCTCAAACAATATTACCATGTTTACAATCACTTCGGTCCGTCATTTTAGTGATGATGAAACTGGAAGGAATATTATATGCATGGTGGCACCAACCTTGTGTGCAATATGTGATGTAAAGGCAGCATCTCGTGACCGCACCCCCCACCAGATGGCAGACCCCAGCCGATCCTGGTCCAGGGCCCTCCTTCCCATCACCCGACACACACTCATCACTGATGACACACAGGCTTATTAGCTACATAATCACTAAAATGGATACATAAAAAAGGTTTGAGCATCCTTTCTGTTATTATGATGCTTGGTGGTCTTACACTGACCTGTATCCATGCCCATCTTGCAATCATACTCATCATTATCATAGCTGCTCCTTTGCAATGTGTACAAGCTTGTATTCTACAGTTTAGTCCGCAGACTAATTATCTGCCAGCCTACATGGATACTCACCAACATTATCAAACTTTCGTTCCTTCGCCATATGAACAACCTTGTGTGCCACAGAATCGCTGGTGAGGGGTTGTCGTTCTAGCACCACTTGAGCTGTAGCCACACCTGCCCCCCCACAGTGGTCCAGGTACAGTACGCCCACTTGCCATAAGCTGCAGTGACCACTCAACACCTCACCATACTCAAGCAGAAGGGTCTCTCGCAGGTCTTTGAGGAAGCTTACAATTAAACGGCTCATTAGTTAACTCTTGTACAGCTTTTAGGATTTAAAACAAAAAACAAACAAACAAAGAAACAAAAAAAGCTCTCAGGTCTTTGAAGAAATTTGGAAAGAAAATAGTGACCTGCTTAACAACATGGCATGAGCTGTAAAATGAATAAAATTCTTTGGCAGCAACATAAAATATATAAGCTGTCATATTCAGATGGTTAAAACTAGAGCACAACAGAGGTACTGACTTCAACTCTGAGCGCTGTCCAAAGGTGTGATAGAGGAGATCGGTGAGGTGAGTGGTGAACCAGGGGTTGTCCAGAACCTGCTGACACTCTTTGATCACCTGAGAGCAAAATATACAGAGAGTAATGGTACCAGCCAATCCTATATTACCTCCTAGGATGTAATGGCCCAATGCTAGGTTAGCGTAATGCACAACACATTAGGCCACGAGACCAACATATGCCCACATCAGTATAATTAACAACTGCAGCTTGAAATGATACCTGCGATAAATCATAACTACAGCTTATGGAATGGAATGTAACTACAGCTTGACATTTAAATTGTGGGACTGGTCCTGTTCCATCAGATACCTGCACTCTGACTATAGACTTACTATATATACACACTGACCTGATGTGTGTCTGACTCCATAGCTGCCAGAAGGATACGGTCAAGGGGAGTGACAGCAGAGTGATCGCCGACAATATGTTCAATGGCCTCACTGGCAGCACCAGCCAAGTGGAACAGCTTGGCCGTTGGGTTGGTGAACAGCAGTGTGGACACCATTAAATGGTACCATGTGTCCATCAGGTCCCACAGCCCTCGGATGGTCTCCAAGTCACCACACAAGATCTAGGAATTGGGAATAACACAACACATCATCATCATCATCATCATCATCATCACATACGTACCATATCGATCTATGTCCCATGGCTCTAAGATTACACCAGGGTATCTACACAGGATGCATTTATGACAGAATATTATGAGTTACCTTGCACACAGTGGTAAGCTGGTGACAGGTTGCAAAATGTCCATCCTCCAAGCGACGCTCACACTCACCCTGCCAGTGTTGCCACCGCATTGTGAACTCGGCCACCGACACACCACCGTACACCTGATGCAGACAACGACTAGTGACAGCACCACTTCACAGGCTTACTTATAACCTTACAGTTACATTATGGTTCTCAGGGTTTGCAGAGGAACAAACAAATGGAAAACTGCCAGATTCAACTCTGAAGAAATTACATAACAGAAAAATAACTAAAAGCTATAGCATTATATTTGTCTCCACTTCCTCCTTGTTTCATGAAATCTCGACCCTGTTTGTCAGGTTAACAAGGAGTGGGGAGATCCAGGGCAGTTTTTCTTTTTTTTAATCTCCGATGTGAATCTGATGAAAGGAAAACCTTAATGGAGAGGATTTTCTTTTTTCCTTAACCCCTTTGCTTCTTTCTTTCAGATAATCATACCAAAGTGAAAATTTTCTTCATAAACACTGGTGGTGTGTGACAAACCTGGTAAAATGGCATCTTTCTCAGTAGTTCATCAATGGAGAGGAAAGGGTCGGTGTCGGCGCGTGGGTGACATGACAACATCTGACGTACCTCATCCATACTGCCCTGTAGCACTGACCGGTAGATCTGAAAATAGCATTATCATTCTCATCACTAACATTATCATCATCACTATCATTGTCAACCAAACATTATCATCATCATCATCACCAAAATCATTACAGTAAAACCTCACTATAACAGATTAATTGGGGCCCAAGCCATTCTGAAAAAAGCAAAAGTCCAATAAAAGCAACATCTGGACTTCCTTCTGCTAACCCTGACTTTTTCCGATAGACATCAGTGCGGATCATGCCGATAATTTTTAAACTGTTTTCACTACCACTGCAGTACTGTACTGTATTATACATTCACTACAATAATCTACTATCTATTCTATCTACTGCCAGACGCCATAATCCCATAAGGGGTGGCCATCTGACTTTAAGTAAGTTGTTTTACGAGGAGGGACACTAACCCTCCACCAACCCACTTGTTGACACGTAGGGAGCACGTATGGTTTGGTTATATGGTTACCACCCAGCGTTACAATAATCAAATGGTATAATATATAACCAGTAATAATACTGTGGTGTACAATGATAAACATGTCATTTATTTACCTTATTGTGGTGAACATAGCTGAAGTGGTCAGGCAATCTGGACTGCTTCTCGCTTTATTAGACTTTTTCTGATATATAATAATTTAGTTTGGTAACTCCTCGATTCCAATAAAAGCAAATTCTGGCTACTGAGTCCATTAGTGTATACTGACGTCTTACTGTATTATCATATCACTATTATCATCATCATCATGACAAAATCCTTATCGTTATCATTTCACCACTACCCTCCTCCTTCCCATCATCATCATCATCCATGTATTATCATATCACTATTATCATCATCATCATCATGACAATATCCTTATCGTTATCATTTCACCACTACCCTCCTCCTCCCTACCATCATCATCATCCACATACAAGAGTGAGGTATGATCCAAAACATGCAAAGATAAAATACCGTACATGAGTGCAAAAAATAATCAAGAGCATGTACGCGGTGAAAAATCCCTAAGCATCCCTACGTGTCAAGTGGGGTTGGTGGAGGATTAGTGCCCCTCCCTGTAAAACAATTAACTCTAAGCCCTTGGCCACCCTGTTTGGGATACATGGCATCTGGCAATGAATGAATGAATGATATGCCACTGTACTGTAATACTCACAATTTCCCAATATGCTGGATGTTGGTGCGGATGGTCTGATTCAAGTGTGTCCCTCTTCTTCTCCAGGCTTACAGGGAAGTGTGAACGTATCCACATGACGAGCTGGTTTAATACTAACCCACCTGTACGTATGTATCTATATATTATTATTACTGTATTATCATTAACATCATGATCATCATCCTAACACTATTAAAATCAACATCATTATCACTATAAACATCCTGACTCTCACTCATCATCAACCCTACTGAATCATCAATATTACCATCACCATTCTTATCCTTAGTATATCATCAATTCATCTCTAATACACCATCACCATTTTTCATCATACTAAACCTAACAAACCATATCACCATCATCTATCTGTCTATCTATCTGGCCTCGGTTAAATACAATCACCTGGCGTAGTAAAACCAGAACCAATAATGACATCCTGACATGTAATGGACAAAATAATGTTTCATAACAATGCCTTTACTGAGGGGGTAAAATAAAGCCTCAAAACTCACCTGGCTTTGTATCAATAAAGAGAATTTCAATCAGGCTCAGAATAAGCTCCATCTTGTACAGCACCTGGCCATAGGAATACAAGTCATTCTCTTCTTCCATGGTGCTTTCAAGGATTCCATTCTCCATGCAGGCCTGGATCACTGACCTGGAAAACAAAACAAACTCTTTTAGATGAATTAATTGATCTGGAGGTAGCTGCTATAAAATGTAAAATGGCATCATTGTGGTGGTGGGGATATATAATGCTCTTTCACTGCCATCACAGACGAAACAGTAAAACGAAAGTATGTTGGAGGAGAAAGTGGAGTTACCCGGTACATGAAGAGAAAAACAGATACCCAAGGTGAGGAAATGAAGGAGCATTGTGGTGTCGATGTGACCCTAAGCATTAGGAAAAATGCTCTGCGATGGTTTAGGGTTGTAGTGAGGATGGCGAATAAAGGACACACTAAAAGAGTGTATTAGAGTGATAAGAAATAGAATATTGTTGTGATGGGGCTGATATGATACTAAATCTAACCTGTACTCTCTGCACTTCTTCACCAGTGTGGGTCTGTGGTTGTCTGATCCAGCCTCCTCCTCCTCCTCCATGGCCTTCTGTAGGGAAAGGAAGGTGCACGTGGACTCGTTGATCAGCTTCCTGGCCTGCCGACCCCACAGCCACGAGTATGACTCAACCTGGTACAACTTGACTGGCTCCTTCACCTCACTCTGGCCTGGGTAAGGTGTAACAACATTAATACGTATGAACACTGAGTCTGAGAGATCATGAGTGTGACAGCACATGCTGATATCCAACTACAATGTTCTTTTTCACTAGTTTCAATATCCACCTGGTCTTCATTGATTCAAGCAATTACGTGGCAACTTACCTTCCATCCCAGCTGCTCGTGATTTGTGTGGGAATAACATGATCGGATTACCCAGGCCTGTCACAACGCCATGCATCCTCTGTGCCAACAAAGGGTCTGCGATGTTCTGTTGATTTACAATAGAGATGAGACATTGGATAGGACTGATTTTTATGAGTGTTGTGATGAGGAGGGATTGATTGAGATGGTTTGGGCATGTGGAGAGGTTGGAGGATGACAGTTGGGTGTGGAAAGTGAGAAGTGTGAATGTTGGGGCTGTGAGAGGCAGACCATGTCATGGGACGAGGTCATGGAGTGAGGTCTTGGATAAGAGACTGAACAGGGAGGCTGCCAGAGATCGAGCAACATGGGGAACTGCCATTAGATGACCAAGGCAGAGGCATGCAACCATGTTGAAGCCTTTATAAACAATACGATACACTGCGGTAACAGTAAAAGGTGTATACTGTAGTCACTATATTCTTATCTCCTCTACTACCATAACATGTATATACTGGGTCTGTCTGTGTATGGTATATATATATTTTTTTCAGTTTATTCTTGCTAGGCTGTATTGTGAGGTAAATTTGTGTGTAAAACTGTAGAATATTGGCTGCCTAATGTTTTTTTTTTTTTTTAAATGCAGAGAATGATTTTTCATACTTGTTTGAAACTGCCCATATTCTTTATATCCTCCACACTAGTCTCAAGAATCTGCTGTCTTCACATACAAATTTCAGCCAAAAGCACTAAAATATACAGAAAAATATATTAAATTTGACTAACTACAAAACCTAAGCTAATCTAGACCCAACTTTGGCCTCAGTACAAAGGCGGGCGTCATGTTCACGAGACCTTATTCCTGTTAAGTTTATACATGAATCTTAATACATGGGATGGACTTTTCTTGAATCCTCTAATGAACCAAATAAAACACTGTCCTAACTGTAAAAAGAAGCGGTCATTTGCCATATTACCCATATATTCTCGTCTTTTGAAGTTAGGTCCATGTTGATGTGTTTACTGTTTACGTTTTCCGTACAATCTGGCCCTAAGGACTGGGAGATCCTAGGGTTTGATTTTATTTCACTTTTCTTAAATTCATATTAGTTTATTTAGGTTTTGGCAAACTTCCTATATTGTGAGGGTGATGGAAGGCTATATTTCGAAGTCTATCCCAAGCTGAAGAACAACTGGAGATGGCAAGAGTAAAATCTCTCATACAACAATAAATATTTCAATTCTCTTTCTTTTGCTAGGGACTTCCAGTGAACATTTTATGGTTAAGGAATGTAGGTTGTCGAGAAATGCAATAATGATATCTCATGAAGTGAGGTTGTAGAGGACCATACAGTGAAGAACATCCTGTAGGTGTTGCATAATTTTACACATGATTTATATTGTGCTCCTTGCTAATCAACCAGCGGCCTATCTTGGCTTAAATGGGAATATAGTAGCCAGCATTTCGATTACAGGAATTTTTGAAATCCCAAAAACACGCACATATTGACGGAAAGCGACAGGGACTCGGTAGTTTACAGCAGTTTCCTGTGTCGTGATAGGAAACATATAAATTTTTTTTTTATATGCGCTCATATGCTAGTATTCCCTACTATTAACCACCTGTAATTAATGCTACTTTTGGTATATTTTGATCTAAGAAGGAAAAACGTTTAGGGCTGCATCGCTCTTTCGTGATCAAATGAGCATCACTGATCCTTTGGTAAAGACACTATTAATAATATTTTCTTCATAATTGTTAAAATATAATTATATAGAATGCACTCATATTTTATTTTCCACAATATCTTATTTATTAAATAACTTGATTGTGATAAACATTATCTCTCATGTGACCACGAGGTACTGGGCCTTTTCACCTGCGAATACGGAAGGGAGAGGTGAGATGCTCGATTTGAAATTTTTATCCGCGCTCATCGTATGTTATATTGACTTTGAGAGTAATGTTATAACGTCAGCTTTTATTTTGAGATTTAATTACACGATTTTTTATGAGGTATTCTTGATTTTTTGTGTTCTAATCTTGCTTTGACATCGTTTTTCAGGAAGGGTCCTCGGCAATTCACAGCAATCATGGTAAGCAGTTTTATTTGCTTTTTTGGCTTTTTTCCACATGAAATATCGTTCTTACATAATGGAACTGACGTTTGAATAACCATAGATTGTTTCTGAGGTATACTAATGCTTGTTTCTTTATTGCAGCCGAAGCAAATAATGGAAATCAAGGACTTCCTTCTGACGGCGAGAAGGAAAGATGCCAAGTGTGAGTATAGTTCATTTTTCTGGCTTTTTAATATATTGAAGTTTATTTCTGATGACCTGATGATACTTTTGAGTTTCATATTTACATTTTGAATTGTTTTACAGGGCTTGTGAATATTTTTTGGTTGTAGAATAAGTATAAATATTCTTTAAAAATGCAGCTTGTTGAAATTGCAAAATTTTTGGAAATGTTTAAAAATTTTTTTCGTATATTTTTACCCATTATTGTCCTTATTTTTTTTATATTTTGCGGGGTTTAATTATTTATTTTTATTAATGTATGCTGAGGTTAGGTTCCGAACGATGCCTAGGTTAGGTTCCGAACGATGCCTAGGTTAGGTTCCGAACGATGCTTAGGTTAGGTTCTGAACAATGCCGAGGTTAGGTTCCGAACGATGCCGAGGTTAGATCAGAATGAAATGGCCATTGTTATCAATTTGGTTAGGCTAGATTTTTTTGTTTTTTTTTATGATTATAATTTTATTTTCAGTTTGATAGTTATGCTTCTGTAGAATAACCAGGAGCTTATTGGAAATTTTGGTGAAATGATTGTTTCAGCCTCTAACAGAATTACGAGTGTTTGATCCATTTTTTCTGTATTAGAAAATTCCAAGACACTTTTCTTTATGGTATTTTTGTGGCAAATTATTTTATTTTACTTTTGAAGGTAACCTAACCTAACCTTCAGGAGTAAAATAAAAATAATTTGCGATGAAAAGGTATAAGAATAATGTCTTAGAATTTCCTTAAATAAACTCGTAATTCTGTTTGGGGTGAAACGATAATAGAACCGAAATTTTTTGTTTCCTGTCTTAGTTTTTTTGGGCTATTTTGTAAGATTTTTTTTGTTTTTCTCCTCTTTTTCAAGTTTTGGTTATTCAAGAAGACTAACATCTTATTTTGGAGTTTCCGTTTATTTATTTATTTATTTTTTTATTGCAAAACTTCATCTCATTAACCTTTTTGTATTTTCAGAGTCTGTTTTCAAGTTCTGATTTCTATTAATTTAAAAGTGATGGAAAACATTTGCCAAACTGAAGAGGTGGACTCCATCTTTGGGTGAATGGAAGACAGACGCCAATTTTAGCTTGCAGTTTTTACGCGAAATTATGCGTCATTTTGATTTTTCCAAACTAATTCTAAATTTTTTTAATAACCCGACCCAATTTATCCTAACGTATATTAAGCTGACCTTGTAAGACATCCCAGCCTAGCCTAATCTAACCTTTTATGTATTAGTGTTTTAACCTTACCAAACCTATCGTATATGAAATCATGTTCTGACCTGTCTCATATGTAATATTATATTCAAACTTAACATCCTTTTTGTACCGTAATTGTATTTTAACCTAACCAGACCAGTCCCTTACATAGTTGTAGTTTAGCCTAACCTAGCCTCTCCCTTTTATAATCATATTTGACTGGAACCAATTCCTTACGTAATCATATTTTAGCTTCCTGACCTATCCTGTATGCACTGTAATTGTATTTTAGCTTAACCTAACCTGTCCTTTAAATAATCGTATTTTGGCCTAACCTAACCTGTGCTTTATATAATTGAATTTTAATCTAACCTCACCTATTCCTTATATAATCGTAGTTTAACCTAACCCATCCTATCCCTTACTGTATGTAATTGTATTTTAACCCAACTCTGGCACTTAGGTAGTCATATTCTAACCTGACCTCTCCATAATGCAAGCGTATTTAAACCTAAGCTAATCTTTATGTAATTGTATTTTAATCTAGCCTGATTTATCACTTACATAATTGTATTTCCTCAGTTTATTGGTGGATCCTCTTTACACTCAAACAGTCTTCCTGAATAATTATTGTTTATTATTTTATTTTATTGAATTATTTATTTATTTTTTATTTATTTATTTTTTATAATGGTTCCCTCTCGGGGAAGAATATTTCAGTTTTATTATACTGTGCAATTTAATCAGATTTTTCATGCTACTACTCATAATTGATATCATGATAAAAGTATGGTTTTCTCTTGTATGTCATTTGTTCACTTCTTACCCCCATTTCCAAAATGACTGGTTTTTGAGAGGCTGCATCCTTCTGGTAATCAGTAAATTACAAGCAATTATAAGTTTCTACCATGACACCCTGTAATGTAACATAGACTGAACAATTCAGTCTTAACCAATTAAATTCCAACCTAATCTTCATTATCAACCTTTTAACCAAACAAATTCCAACCTAATCTTAGTTATCGGCCTCACAGTCCTGAAAAACTGGTGGGGCTGTAAGAGTGCCTGTCGCATACAGAGACTGTGGCATAACTAAGTTGGCAGACAGCAGTGCAGCTCTTGATTGCTTCGAGTAAATCACATCTTGATTGCCACCTGGGAAGATTTAAAAATGTTTTTTATTATTGATATCCAAAGGAAGTATCGTAGAATAAAATGTGTTTGCATAGATGAATTTTGTATACATGCAGTATAGAGTGCCTCTGAAATACATGGATTATATATGGGTTGACACAGGAACACTTTTTAATTGTACAGGCGGGTCTCATTGTACGAGCATCTGCTATACGAGAATTTAATGATGTGAGAAAGAGCAGTTTGACCCAGATTCCATGATGTGAACAGAGTATATATGTTAACCTTACCCTATTTTTACCAGAAGTTATGTTCTCTGGTATATGATTGAAAAAAAAAAAAAGAACCGTTATGAGTTAAGGCTAACTGAGCAGCCCTCGATTAACGTGGCCCACTCGTATGGTGGGACATCTATCTATCTATCTATCTATTGCCAGACGCCTCAGTCCCGTTTGGGGTGGCCACAAACAAATCGCCTCCAAGTTGCCCTGTCCCCCGCCATTTCACTCCCCTGCTCCCAACTCACACCCCCCTCTGTCATATACCTCTCCACCCCATCCCTCCATCTCATCCTCGGCCTCCCCCTCCCTCTTTCCCCCTCCACCTCACTCACATACACTCTCTTCGTCAGTCTTTCACCCTCCATCCTCTCCACATGGCCACATGGTGGGACATGCTTGTATTTTTTTTTTTTTTTCCAGAAGTTCCCCTGCCAGGAATTTCCAGGAGTTTTAAGTATTTCGTCATTGTTTTGTATCTTAGTTTTCATTTTTTTTTTCCCCCAAATGTATTATGCAATTTAACCATGGATTTGGCTTTAATGATTTTACTAATAACTACTTGAAAATGAAAACTACCAGTTGATATAACATTGTGGCCATGTACAGCCATCTCGTCCTATTTGTGGGGGTTATGGTGCCAAAATTGCCATGAATAGCTAAAACCCTGAGTACTCTAAGTGAATTAGGAACATGTACCTCGTGGGGTACGATTTTCATTAGCTTCCTAGTGGTAAGCGGATGAAAGCCAGCCACCGCCATCATTGTATTGTACAGGGCTCTTGTTTGGCGAGCCACAGCTCGCAAATGCGAGCATTTTTTCCCTTCGGCGAACAAATTTTACATGCAAGTCACCTTTTGGCGAGGGGAAAATACATCCACTTCAAAACCCAGTAAACTACAAAATAAGTAAATCACACTTAAATGAACAAAAAAGCACATCGTGATCGATTATTAAGTCTTCCCTTGTCACCACCGTGAATATTTAAAAGATTATATTATTCTAATATCCATCCATCATCCAATCCTATGTTGCCCCATATATCACAATGTGTAAAATAAACAAATATATTGCTCGTAAAATATTACGCCTCGTAGTTAGTTAGGCTACTAAAAATTTATTTGGTTTGTAAATCTGAAACCTTAGGAGCGAAATGGCTTGCAACCATTGGCAGTTAACAAGAGCCCTGTTGTACTGAAAATATAAAGTAACGGCTTAAAAGTATGTTACAGTAGTATGCGTAATATTCTGTGGTCCTCACCATTCGGCTGCTGTTGCCTCATGTCATTCCACTGCCACATCTTGTTCTTCAGTGTCTCCTCTACTGTTTATGCTTTTATTAGTGATGATTTCGTGATGACAGTGAAATGGTAAAATGATGGTGATGAAAAAATCTTCCTGTTTAGACACTTTGCAGCAGCTGAGGCATGTTGAGGATGCTGTGAGTCCATTATACAGTGATAAATGCATGCAAACTTTGCAGTTGTGCTGGTTGGTGGACGTAGTGGGGTGACGTGTGAGAAGAGTTGACTATGGGAGGGAGTGCGCGTGAAACTCGAAGCGGTCGGTCACAAAAATGTTTTATGGTGCTAGATTTGTGATTTAACCACCAGAAAATGAACCTTATTTGAATTTGTGAATGAAAAACCTGTGAGTAATAAGGGATGACGAGTCAAAAGTGTATATTGGTTTGGTCTGGGTATGTTTGAGTATTACAGGTAGACGTTTATGCCATTACTTAAAATATGTTTACAAGTAATGCAGTCTGAGAAACATGCTTCTCTTAGGCCCTTACTCAAGATACCTGTTTGAGTATTACAGGTAGACGTTTGTGCCATTACTTAAAATATGTTTACAAATAATGCAGTTTGAGAAACATGCTTCGCTTAGGCCCTTACTCAAGGTACCTGGCCTTGATGTCAAGAGCACGACAAATTTTTGTCGCGTCTAACCTGTCTTTCTTATCCAAGGTTATTGAGCAGGCCATATCTTGTTCAATTCTAACCACTGCTGCAGCATAAGAAGAGTTGTTCAAGTAGTTCAGTCGGCATACAGAAAATATTATTCAACTGAAACTGCATTAACAAGGGTTCATAGTGACTTGGTGGCAAACACCTGTTATGGACTGTCCTCTCTCCTAGTTCTGTTGGATCTGTCTGCAGCTTTTGACATAGTAGATCGTAAACTGTTGTTGGATTATTTGTATTTTTATTGCGTTCGTGACAGTGCTCTGTTGCTTCTTAGTTGTATCTGTCAGACAGGTCTCAGAGAGTACTTGCTGATTATGCCAGCTCAGATTCTGTTCCCCTTCTGTTCGAAGTCCCCCAAGGATCAGTTTTGGGTCCAAGTCTGTTTACAGTCTACACAAGCAGTATATTGATGCTCACATTTTCTATCATTTTTATGCTGATAACGGTTCTGTGTTAAGATGTCAGATTTCAACGATATCGAGACTAGGCTTGAATCTCTGTCTGATGTTAAAGAATTAGATGGCAAGGAGGAAACTTACGCTAAATGATGGTAAATCAGAGATCATTATCATCAGAGGAAACAGAAGGGGTGACGACACTGATAATGCCCTGGCATTGAACATTGGTGTGTCACAGCTGCCTCCAACCAGTTCTGTTCAAAGTCTGGGTGTTCAATTCAGAGTTAAATTACAAAGAACATATTGGTCCATTGTTATTGGGTGTAACTTGCATATCAGAAATCAGTACTTTGTGTGAAAATTCCTGAATAGACGTTGCCTCTTAACGTTGGTCCATGCAGTGGTCTTTTCTCGTGTTGATTATTGTAATTCACTGTGGCTTGGTCTTCTAAATAATTTACTAACAAAAGTTCAGTCTGTGTTAAACGGGGCAGCAAGGATTATCTTTGGTCTCTCTCTGAGAACCTCGACTACCCTGTACCTAATTGAGCTGCATTGGTTACTCTACCAGTAAAGGCTAGAATTGAATTTAAACTGTGTCTTATTACATTCAAGGCTCTTAGTTTTGGTGAAATTGTTGAAATTCCCATCGGCATGGCCGGGTGCGATGTTCCTTAGTGATGATGATTCCTACCATTCCTTGCGTCTTAACAAGCCTGAAGCCGTTCACCTGTCATCTTTCTCTGATCATTATTTTGTGTATAGAGCCACTAGGTTATATAATAGATTGCCGTTGTCTATGAGACAACTCTCTTCTGTTGAATCCTTTAAGAGAGTTGAAAGCCTCTCTCTCTTAAAAATGCTATATCCTGGAGAGAGTTACTTTGTTGGATGATATGGGGTTTAATTATTGTCACTTTCACATTTAGTACTGATGAAGTTTTGTATTGTATATGAGAGATGTCACAGTTCTTGTAATTGTTAAAGTACCGGTTGTGTGTGTGAGTGTGGAGCGCTAGTGAATTCCCAGTTGAAGAACTGGCGTTTTTGAGAAACAAAATACGTACCCGATTATTATTAATACTGTTGTTATTATGGTGGAAAAACATTAGGAAAATACTCACAGGAATCGGTTAAAAAAGAAAAACTTTCATATTATTATTACTATTACAACGATTTCATTCAGCATTAGAGAGTTTTCTATTGAGGGATGGCTGAGTAGGATTATCAGGAAATTGCAAGAGTAAAATAAAAATCTGTCATTGGATTGAAGGAGTTATAGGCTGTGTGATAAGACCTGTGTACCTGAGATGTATGGGGCAAGTAGTTGTGTGTGTGTTTTGAGGCTGCTGATTGGCCGCCGATGACATCATTGAAGTAAATGCATTTATGTATTGTAGTGCAACATACCGACGTAGGTGTACATCATGGGTGGATATTATAGTGCAACGTGCGGATGTAGGTGTACGCTGTGGGTAGATAATTTGCTTCAAACATCACTCATCGTTATATAAAACTTTATAGTCAAGTTTAATTTTCTTTGATAACGGTAAACTTTTACAGCTAATTGTGACCTATTTAGCTTCGGAAATTTTTCCACATTTAATCTGGCTGCTTGTGTTGAAGGCAGTTTAAAAATATAAATATGTGTTAAGAAGTGGTGTAGATTTAAATTATTGGCTGCCAATCAGCAGCCACGATTCAAACACACTTTACTCGCCCTGTACATCCCGGCTGCACAGGTCAGTCAAATAGGGTATAGTAAATCCTGTACAGCACTTTAAGCAAATACTCTGTCCAACACTGGAATAGTCTTTTTTAGTGTCTGCGAATTTTCTGTTTCAGCTCCAGATCACTTATCAGTCCCTCTTCAGAGAGAGAGAGGGAGAAAAGGGAGGGGGGGATAATCAGTTGCCCAACCAGACCCAATCATAACCACTTTATAGACGTACTTATGATATCTTCTGTGTCGTGGTCCCATTTGGGCCATGAACCTCGTAAGTATATGCAGTCCTAACCTTGAACAGTTATGCAGTCCAAATATATAAATTTTGGTGCAGTATTTTAGCTTGTTGCTTGTTTGTCTTGGTAACTGGCAAGCATGCAGGAAAAAAAAAAAAAAAAAAAAAAAAAAAAAAATTTTACATTTCGTACACACTGCAGTAATCATGGCAGAACTAGATTCGTATTAAGCCCGTGGGCTTCCCTCTCCTCTGTTGTGAACAGAAGGTTCAAAATGATAGGTGGAAAACAAGGTTGGTACTAGAGATTGCTCAATTGTGAGAAGCTTCGTACTGAAATTACTCAATACTGTAAATGACAACTTGTGATGCGAAAAGTGGTGGTTGCCATATTTGTCCAGACTTTATTGAACTGTTTAGCTGTACAGTAGTTCTTCGTTTTGTCCAAGGGTGTATTTTTGTATATTATTCCTGCCATCTCCAGTTTTTATTCAGCTCAGGATAAGCTTTTCAGTCAGGAGGTAATAGGTATAGTCTCCATTAACCTCCTCACATGAATACATCAACCCTAAGCTGAACAAAGCCATCAGGTAGCAGCACAGCGGTAATTACGGTAAGCCCTTCATAAGTCGAACTATATGAGGCTCTAGGGTAGTCCGACAACGAATTTTCTGGCTAACCGGAAATAATTGGGAAAAAACAATAACAACAATATTTGCAAATTATTTGGGGTTACTTATTTGTTAACACTAAACCAAAGAAGCATTTAAAAAGCAATAAAAATAAACCACCTGCCTAGCCCTGGGCTCCTACACATCTCTTGGGGCAATGTAGGATTGGATGATGAACGTATAAAATAAGCAATGAAAACAATTTTGTGCATGTCATAGGCTAGGCAAGGATAGGAGGTTGCATTGGTGGAGGGGTGCAACAGTCATTTATGTAAATTTCTGCACATATTTACTTCACTTTACAATTAATGAAACTAAAATGTAACACTTAGAATATAGTAAACTAAAATGTATGACTTGGAGTTTAAGAAGCTTAGCTAAATGTAACTATTTGAATAAACACTGTCACACCTCGGTCAGAGTACGATTTACCAGAAATTTCGCTTTCTGCAGGATCGACTCTTTGATGTTTTACTGTATCTGTAGCAACATTGCCTGCACCTCAACATGGAAATTCCTTGACCCTTCTGTAACCCCTCCTGGCTTATAGATATTTCATACATGTACACTGTTGCCTATGCATGTTTTGAAGTGTAAGATGTGTTAATGACTTCCCCTGTCTTCCACAGCTGTAAAGATAAAGAAGAATCCCGAGAATGTTAAGTTCAAGGTGCGATGCTCAAGGTACCTCTACACCTTGGTTATCCATGACCGTGAGAAGGCCGAGAAGTTGAAACAATCCCTTCCTCCTGGTAAGCCAGTGTGATAAATAGATGTGTCTTATGTGTAGTCAGAAGTAGAGGAAATATAATGCTTTCTTTGAAGGTACTAATGTGAAACCAAATCTGTGTGTGTGGAATAGGTATGTTTAGAGCATTTAGAGGGGGAATATTAATGCCACTGTTTTGTAACGTATTTTCTTGGGTAAGAAATTTTTTATTCCCCCACCACTGGATATTATTCAGCTTTGGAAACACTTCTGACAGGAGGATAACATTGTGCCTCTGGTAATCCCTTCATGACTAGAGATCCATCCTGATTTCAAAATAATAGTCTCGTTTTGTCCTTTGACCTCATGCTCCTCCTCCTCCTTCCTTCCTCTTTCTTCTCCTCCTCCTTTTCATCATCATCCATTATTGTCATCGTTATCCTTCTTGTCATTGTCATTGTTGGTGATACCAAGAAATGATACATCTCTCGGTAGACTGAATAAAATGAAGGATGTCGATACAGTGAGGGGATAAAGCAGGTACCAATACCAGATTTGTTGTAATGAAAGTATCAGTTTGAACTTTTTTACTTGTGGTTGTTTCCCACCTTAGTGATGTTATGAATTGTTCAATTTTAAATGGATGCAGTTATTCCAGGGTCATTTACTCTTCACAGCTTTTTATAATCCCTTCCAGGGTCAATCATTTACTCCTTCCAGCTTTGATAATCCTTCCAGGTCATTCATTCACTCTTCACAGCTTAATAACCCTTCCAGGGTCATGCATTTACTCCTTGGTTTATAATCCTTCCAGGTCATCCATTTATTCTTCCCAGCTTGTACAATCCTTCCAGGTGTTATTCATTTAAGGTGTGGTCACAGAGATGCTTGCTCTGGCTGAAAATCACCTGTGATATACAGCACTGCCATGCTGATTTTACGGGGATTTGCAGCCTGTTTAGGTCACATGGAGATAAGCAGAGTTTTATACTTTCATCTTGTTTGTTTAAATTGTTGTTGAGACTGACTTGTACAATGATAACCATAAATCCTTAACTACACATACACATACAAGCAGCACTGGAATGGATGAACACTTTGCACTCTTTGCCATACTCTCAGAATAGAAAAATAAGTGAAAGAAAGGAAGGCCTGATGTAGTGGTGACTCGTAGTGTAACCTGACCAGCCCACTAAGGTCTTTTAGAATGCCTACCTCTGAATAACTAATTGGGCTGTCAGTTAACATCAATATTTAATTCCAAAGTAACATAAGGCTGTATCATGTCAGTCTTCAAACTGCCTTTAGAAAAAGACCTACAGAGTTTAAGAAGGCACTTACTATCCCTGCCACTGTACACCATTGAACCTGGTTTATTATTCAGAACGTGAATAACATCACACCCTCAATAAATTTAAAAATTGGGTAGAACTTCAGTGGACGCTTTGAAAGCCGTTGTCAGCAACACGAGACAAGCAGGATCGTGTTTCCGAACTCTTGGCACTTCTAAGTCTGCCAGTAGGTGATGTTAACCAACCCAGGCCAGCAATTTTCAACTGGGATCAATGCCAGTGTGATCATGCCTTTACTCTTCCTTTCTTTATAATATTGTGTGTTTTCCTTCTGTGATGCACAGTTTCATATTCTTTGGTTAAGCATTTTTCAGTTGTTTGTTTTAACGCTACCATTTGCTGCATATTTTTGTGCGTTCTTTGAAGAATTTTCCAACTGTTTCATTCATGTTTATTTGCACGTTTTATTTCTTGCTTTGAAGTTTGGTTCATCCATGTTTCCAAAGCTGTTAATGTTAGTACTAACTCATTCAGATTCTGTTCAGAGACCTGTATATTTAATGTTTCACTGCATTTGTGTGTATATATCTGTATAATGCCATGGCATTCTCAGGGATTACTCATTTTTGTCCTTTGCCAGATTTTATTTCACATTTGTAGCAGAACAAGATAATGTTTTGGCTGTGCTACAACCTTTCCATAGATCGTGACTAGCATCATATGCAAGTGTTATTCTATTGCTGTAACTCAGCAGAGAAAATGGAGAGATGCCATTTTAGGCCATGTTAAAGTAAAAGGAGTACACTACGCTATAGTTAAGAGGGAAATTTTGATAGGAAGATTTTACATGGCATGTAACTACAGTACTGGTGCTTTATCCCACCTAACAACAGAATATATTGGACATTACCCCCCCTCTCCCTCTCCCCAAATGCCTTCTCACTCATACATGTTAAATTGTAAGTTATTTCTGCCTATTAGTGGGGGTGTCCATACAGTTTCTCAGCTAACTTTAGTGAGGGAACAACATTGGCTTTCAACATTTTTTTATTTTTGTAGTAGGTGGGAGGACACACCATCCACTCACTTGGTGTAGTGTTACAGTGGAGTGGCTGTACACTGGATGACAAACCATGTGGTCTTCTGTTAACCAGAAAACCATTTAGTGCATTGGATAGTAACTGTAACCAAACTGATGCAGCCTGGTGGCCCAGTGGTTTAGGGTGCTCTGTTTTAAGTTTTAATACACCGGGCAGTGTATTATATGTCATAGTAGTTTGGAACTAGGTTTGATAAAGGTTTCGTTAACCCATTCATTATAAAAGATTTTTCATAAATTGAAGAAAATTGTTTGAAGATAAGAAATAAACACCAAAAAAACAAAATATTAGTGTATTGAAAGGGTTAAATTAGGTTTGTTTTTGTAGGAAGAAAAAAATGCATGGGAAGTTTCTTCTCCATTCAGTCATAGTCCTTCCTGTAACAAGAGGTATGATGAGTGCCTTCTTGTAACCATGATTCTTAAGTAGGAAGATTCTAGTGTCCTTCCAGCTATTCAAAATCCAAGTTATTGTGGCCCCAGATTAATGTGAAATGAGAACCCAGTGGATTGCAGGTTGAAGTTGTCCTCATAGCTACTGTCCACAAACCTTTTAGGGGAGAGGATAGTGAGGAACATTTGCATAACCTGGTAGTTTTGTTATAAAGGTCTTTGAACTTGGCGTCCCTTATCAGCACCAAAATCTTTGTTACGATGGTTCAGATGTAAATATTTTCAGTGAATCCCATCCCTAATTTGCCATGTTAAATTTTGCTTTCCAGGTCAGAGGTCTGCACTGACTGATGGCTGTAGTTTATCCTTGAAGTAGTTGTTTTATCCTTTAATACTTAAGTTCATCCTCTAAGTACTGTACTGTTGTTTATTCTCAGAGTAGTCAGACTGTTATTTATAACTCCCAGGGCCGTATTTATGCTCTAGGTTGCTTGTAGATAAGTGTGTTATGCCTGAAACAGCTACCAAACACTTCAGGCTAACTGACTGATACCTCCTTCTCTCCTATGACTTTTTAAATATTACCACCAGATGGTTTTATTATACTTAGGAGAGACCTGTACTAGTTAAAGGGTTAACATCAGTTCTGTGGTACTCTCGTGTGGTACCTATATACTGAGCCCCCCCAAATGTCTGTGGCACGCTGCAGTAGCTGAGTGTCAGTTGATGTATTGAAGACGCCTAGGGGTACGGTATTGTGCAGAGAGACCTGTACTAGTTAAAGGGTTAACGTCAGTTCTGTGGTACTCTCGTGTGGTACCTATATACTGAGCCCCCCCAAATGTCTGTGGCACGCTGCAGTAGCTGAATGTCAGTTGATGTGTTGAAGACGCCTAGGAGTACGGTATTGTGCTTGTATGATACCTTTGTGTTGGCGTCAACTCCAACACTGCAGAAGAACACGATGATGGTGTGATTCTCTGCAGAAAAGAAGGGGTCAGTGATAAAAAATGGTTTAGTGAAGATGTATTATGTCCTCCAGCTAGCTGGAAAAGTCTCTCAAAATGAATATAATTGAAGGTAACAAGAATAAAATTAAAAGGTCATTGGATTGAAGGATTTAGTGAAAAAAAGTGAAAAATGAGATGATCTTTAGTAATAGTTAATTATTGTGGAGACTCAGACGTAAGAATTGGTTAGGATCCTATATAAATACGACCCTTAATTAATGCAAACTTATTTCTTTTCAGGCCTTCAGGTTAAGGAGTCTAAGTAGATGAATAAAAAAGAAAAAAAATTGTAAGAATTTGTTTGCCTTTCCCTCACAGCAATGATACCTACATGGCTGTTCGTAAATTTAGAACTTGCGTGTTGTGGGGACGGCTCAATTTGCTGGTGTGAGGTTAGATATTCAGATAGTTGTGAAATTATCTACCAGCTGTGCAGTCAGTGAGTCGGGGAGGAAAAAAAAAAAAAAAAATTGTTTACTTTTGTTTTCAAAGGCTTGAACATGCAGGTGTCGACCATGGTTGCCTAATGGTTGCTTCCCAATTCAGTCCCTTATCCCTGAGGTCACAGTGATCTCGTCCAGTCAGGTAGTGCTGACTGAGGCGTCCCCACAACACATGAGCATTGTGACACATTATACGTGGACCACTATGTATAGGATATCATTGCTGGTAGTTCACTTTGCCATATTGCTTTGAAGTATTTTACGTGTTTTTGATTTTTATTCATCAGATAGCCTATTTTTCTCCATGTGGATGATTGGATATTGTGGTTCATAGTTTGTATTGCTATCTCATTTTTGAAAATGTTATGATCATGACATTTTATTAATTTATGTTTCTTGTAGATAACTTATGTTCAGTGTTATTTGTGTTTCCATTAAGAATGATCATAGAATTGTTATATGTTTATATATTTACAGTAAGACCTCACTGTAATGGACTAATTGGGGCCCAAGCCATTCCGAAAAAAGCAAAATTCCGATAAAAGTGACATATGGACTTTCCCCTGCTAATCCGAACTTTTTTCGATATATCAGACATTAGTCCGGATTGCACTAATGATTTTTAAACTGTTGTCGCTACCATTGCAGTACTGTACTGTGTTATACCTTCATAACATTAATCAGATGTTATAATACAGGTATATATATAATAATACTGTACTGCACACTGATAAATATGTCTTTTATTTACATTATTGTGGTGAACATAGCTAAAGTGGTCAGGCAGTCCAGACTGCTTCTGGTTTTATTGGTCATTTTCCGATACATAGGAATTTAGTCCGGTAGCTCCTCAGTTCCAATAAAAGCGAATTCCGGTCTATTGAAGTCCATTATATTGAGGTTTTACTGTTAAAGAATTCCTTTGCAGTATCCACGTGTTCTGTGGTAAGTACAGTTAAGTGGTTTTTAATTAACTAAATGTTTTAAAAGATTGTAGTCACAGTACAGTAATCCCCAGATTATCCGATGCGACATTACCTAGCATGTGTAATTAACTGACCAGGAAAAATCTGGGTGAATTAATCTGACCATAATTTACGGCATTAACTAACAGTGTGCAACTAACCACACAGGAATAAAAAATCTTTTACAGTACTATGGTATGGTGATTGCAGTCTATAGTAGCTCTATAGTTTGCTGTAAAATACTGTACTGTTTATCTGGAAGTCTTCTGGGGCTTGCTTTTCTTTGGATAGTTATGCAGTACGGGACGGTTCTGTCATATGGGAAACTGACGATTTGAGAATGTGCAATTTAGATCCAAATTCAGTGATGCAAGCAGGGTCAGTTAACCTAACCCTTTTTTACCCCTAAGTTACGGACTGCTATACAGGTTTGGCGGTCTTCTTTTCGTTTTCTGCTACCTGAACAGTCCTCCACTAACATATCCCACTCGTATAATGAGACCTGCCTGTACTACATGGGGTTTTCATGGGAGTTATGCCTCCTGTAAAGGGACCGGGAGGGGTAGTATGGTTTTATCTAAATTATGATGGATAAGCAGGGGATTACTGTACACCACCTTGCATTTTAATGTTGGCTTTACATATTATTTGTCTTTCACTCTAACATTTATTAATCAGGCTTTTTCAGTAGAGTAGAACAGGTTTCCCAGCATACAGAAGCCCTGAGCTGTTATGATTGCTGCTTGGCTATGCATAACATGCTTAATCATTTAGTAGTTAATATGCATCTCCCAAGGAATGTAGTCATGTATTGTTTCCTGCTGTAGATGGTTCCTGTTTTGTACTTTATCTTGATTTTTTTAGTGTGTTAATAGTTCTCCCTTTTATGTGCTTACATTGCCTTTTGTATATTGAGTTTTCCTCTTTTTTGTGCTTTCACTTCCTGTTTTCTTTACAGTGCATTTGTGGATAGTTCTTCATTTTTGGTGCTTTCACTTCCTTTTTGTCCTTCAGTGTATGTTGATAGTTCTCTCGTGGTTTCACTTCCTTGTTTTCTTTACAGTGTGTGTTAATTGTTTTTCCTTTTTTGTGCTTTATGCTTACACTTCCTTGTTTACTTTAGATGGGAAAAGGTCAGGGTGAACGATAAGCTTAAAGGAATCTCAGCTCTGAAAGCTGATTTGCATGATAGGTTTTGAAACATGTTACCTCTCAGATGTCCATGCATATTACAGTATTTAGCTTACTGGTATCGAATGCCCAAGTTTAGTAAGGATGTTGGGTCAGCACTTGTCTGCACGATTAGTATTTGAGAGTCATTGCCATGCTTTGAAATTTCTTGTAAGCCAGTTTTCAGAGACAGATGACAGCCAATACAGTTTGTAGAAATTAGGCCCGCTGTTATAATAGTGATTAGTTACTTATTTTATCACAGTTTTTACAGGTTTTATAAAGTGCATATGTTTAAGCTAAAATGGAACCAGGATTTCAGGGTGAATGGGTTGGGGTGTGTGTTCGTCTTCAGTGTTCATGCTTTTTTGTAGTAGTTTGCTTACACTCTTATAATGATCTGTAGCATGGGCCAAGTGTCTTAATGCAATTAACCCTGTGTTCTGCTTCTAATGACTGCGATCCATTTTACTGGGTGTGTTGTTGGCAGTTCTCTCACATTTAAGTACTTTTCTCTTACCTGTATACACTATCTTATTTTTAGGTAGGAAAAAGGATCAGGATGCTCATGAAATCCAGCCTGAGCATGGATGTCAGCTAGTCAACATGATAGCACACTATTGAGTTATGGTTCCATCCCTCACCTAGCTGAAAGAAATCATGGAAGCCAACTTTGAGACTAGTAAAAGGTATGGGGGGAGAAGACGGTTCAGAATTGTTTAAGTAGTATTGATTATTTATATTTCTTATATTTCTCTTTGAAAGTTGGGTTGAAACTGGGATGTGTCATGTCGCCATGGTTGTTTAATCTGTACATGGATGGGGTACTAAAAGAGGTACAAGGTAGGGTAGTGGATGTTGGAGTGGCCCTGGTGAGAGAGGATAGTGTTTGGAAACTCTCTGTACTGTTGTTTGCAGATGATACTGTATTGTTGAGTGAAGACGAAGGGGAGCTGCAAGGCTTGGTGGATGAGTTTGGGAGTGTGTGTAAGAAACGGAATCTAAAGGTGAATGTAGGGAAGAGTAAAGTGATGGTCTTTGAGAGAGGTGAAGTCAGTGAATGTACAGTGAGGTTGGATGGTGAGGAATTGGAAAATGTGAGTACGTTTAAGTACTTGGGTAGTGTGATGAGTAAGGATGGAGGTTTGGAGGGTGAAGTGCTTGAAAGGGTACAGCAGGGAAGAAAGGTTGCTGGTTCCTTGAAAGCAGTGATAAGAAACAGGGAAGTGAAAAAGTTACTACATGACAGTATTGTGATACCAACTCTAACGTATGGAAGTGAAGCTTGGACGTTGTTGGAAGACACAAGTCAAGAGTGAGAGGAGTGGAAGTGTTATTTAAGAGGAGCCTGTGGAGTCACATGGAGAGACAGGCTGACGAATGAGGATATAAAGGAGCGTTGTGGTGTGGATGTGGATGTGATAGGAAGCGTTATGAGGAACACACTGAGGTGGTTTGGCCATGTGGAGAGGATGGAGGGTGAAAGACTGACGAAGAGAGTGTATGTGAGTGAGGTGGAGGGGGGGAGAGGGAGGGGAAGGCCGAGGATAAGATGGAGGGATGGGGTGTGAGTTGGGAGCAGGGCAGTGAAATGACGGGGGACAGGGCGATTTGTTTGTGGCCACCCGAAACGGGATTGAGGCGTCTGGCAATAGATAGAGATAGATAGATATTTTGTGCGTGTTATTATCCCTCAAGGTAGATTTACATAGTTTACATACCATGTGATAGTGACTTGAGGGCCAGATTAATATGGTTTGGACATAATGAGAGAATGGAAGATAATGGTGCAGAGGGTGAGGGGTGTAAATATAGAGCGTAGGTTTGCGAGAGGCAGACCAAAAAGACCTGGGAAGAGGTCATTAAGTATGACCTCAGGACATCGGAGTGATTAAGGGAGGCTGCCAGAGATAGAGCTGCTATTAAGTGTCCAACGCCGACAACACAAGCATTTATGGATCTTTATGTATGAAATTGTTAGTTGCTGCTTTAAGTGCATGCTGTAGTTTGTTCATAGGTAATTCTGGTAGATTTTTCTAAAATTTAATGTATGAAGTTCCCCCCGCCCCCTACAAACTGCAGCTTTCAGGGCTCATTACTCGTGTACTTAAAGCACTCGCTGCGTTTTTAGTAATCAATCAAAAGATGTTCAGAACGGACGCCCTCACAGTTCACACTCGTCAGGTGCGGCGTACAATGCCCCTTTCTCCAACTCGGAACTCAGAGCAGCTCTAACTGCTTGCGGTTCTACTTGTGAGGGACCTGATGGTGTACAGTACACTACATCATGATAAAACATCTGTCCCAGACAGCCCTTCACTTTCTTTTTTGGAATATATAATACTATATGGTCCACTGGGAGCTTTCCTAATGAATGGAGACAGGCCTACCTCCTACCATTCCATAAACCGGGCAAATCTGGGTCGTCACCTGGAAATTATCGCCCTATTGCTCTTGTTAGCTGTCTGTGCAAGCTGATAGAACGGATGGTAAACTCTCGCCTAATGTGGCATTTAGAATCACGTGGTGCGATCTCGCCCTTAGAATATGGATACCGCAAGGGGCAGAGTACCCTAGATCACCTGATGAGGCTAGCAACCTTCATCCGACAAGCCTTCGCTAACTCAATGGTGGTCATACCGGTAGCTGTGTTTTTTGATCTCGAAAAGGCTTATGATACAGTATGGAGGTACAACATTCTCCGTGTCCTAGAACACTCTGGAACTAATGGCAATATGGATGTCTTACAGAACTTTTTGTGGCCGAACCTTCCGTGTACGCCTTCAGAATGTCTTATCCCGGTCTTATGTACAGCTTGAGGGTGTCCCACAGGGATGTGTGCTTAGTGTTACTTTTTTTTATCCTTGCAATAAATGATATCGTTTCATCTCTCCCACATGGTGTTCGTGCTACTTTGTACGTAGATGATTTTGCTATATATGCAGCTGGAGGGGATGTCTTGGCCTAACGAGCCCTACGTCAATCAGCTGTAGATGCTGCTGCAGGGTGGGCCACGGATCATGGCTTTAAATTCTCCCCCACGAAATCCTGTGCATTAAATTTTACGACCCGTCATTCAATCACTCAACCCCCTCTTACAATATATGTTACTCCCCTGCCATATCGTTTGTCAGCCCCCTGGCCCTATCATTGATTCTTGACTGACTTGGTCTCCGCATCTCTTGGTCTCCGCATCTCATTTCCCTCAGACTTCGGTTATTGCAAACTCATAGTCATGTTTCCTGGGGTGCAGACCATACAACTGCTCCGTCTCCATACTGTCTTGGCTGTCAGGTTAATGCATCTGCCTCAACTTCGTCCCTTCAGCTCCTAGATTCTGTTCAACATCATGGTTTACGTCCGGCATTGGGTGCTTTTCGCTCCACCCCGGTTACGAGCCTATATGTCGAGTCGGGTATGCCCGCTCTGTCCTCCAGACGTGACAAGCTGACTCTCCGTTACCACATTCGCCTTCTCCAACACCCATTTGCAGGTCTCCCTTCCTCTGTTAAGCGCCTATCCCCTCCTTTTCCGCCCTCGTTAGCTTCATCTTTTCCTTGTAGGGTCTTCAGTTTACTTGCATGCTTTTCTTTCCCTGCTATTTCAGTTCTCCCTCTGCGAGATTCTATGTTCCCGCCTTGGCTTCTTCCTCGCCCTGTCTGTGATGCCCTGCTCTCTCGTCCAAAGCCCTCTTCCACCCCACAGGAACTCTATCATCTTTTAATGGACCATATGCGTTGTCACTCCTCAGCGACCCTAGTGTACACAGACGGCTCTAAGTTTTCTGTGGGCTCGGGTTCTTTTCCCAGACCATACCTATCAGATCCGCCTTCCACCAGTTGCCAGTATTTTCACTGCTGACCTGCTGGCCACTTTACTGGCCCTTCGTGTTATATACCGATCAACTTTACACACTTGTTATTTTCACATTCACTTGGTGCACTACATGGTATTCAGTCTATCCGGGCCAGCATCCCGCTAGTGTTGGAGATACAGGAATGGTTGTTCCGTATTACCACCAGATTGAAGTCTGTCTCCTATTGGGTCCCAAGCCATGTTGCGATACCGGGTAATGAGAGGGTTGACTGCTTGGCACGTACAGCTGTCACCTATCACTCTGTCACACCTCGTCCTATCCCGGCAACTGATTATTTCCCGATTGTTACCCGTCTTCTTGGCCAGCGATGGCAGGCAGAATGAACGTCTACAACTGATAACAAACTCCGCTCCATCACATTCTGTCACTCCCTGGCAGTCGTCCTCCCATCGCAACAGGCGTTGGGAAACTACCCTAGCCTGTCTGCGGCTTGACCACACGCGGATCACACATGGCTTTCTAATGTCATGAGGCACTTCTCCAATCTGTCGATGTGGCCAGGTTCCACTCACGGTACACCACCATCTGCTTGACCGATCTCGCTTCCACGCCGTGTGCAGACGGACTCTCCCGTTCCTTTACTTCCTTGGACGTGCCCCTACCTTAGCCGATCTTCTTGGTGAAGCCCCTGTTTACCATCACACACCTCATGCGCTTCCTATCTCAAACCCGATTTTGCCTCACATTTAGTGTCTTCCTCGTCTTCCCCTCTACCTTTATTCCACCATAGCGTACCCGTCATTTTTTGCAGCGGTTTTAGTGCCATATAGTCCTCTTGGGCTTGGTGTTAGTCCTTATTACTTACTTACAGCACTCGCTCGTCATTTACCAGGTAACACTTCAAAGGTAAAGTACATTCCAGGCAAGCATTCACAGCTCGTGTCCATGTAAAGTACATTCCAGGAAAGCATTCACAGCTCATGTCCATGCTTACTTCCGTTAAGACTGGATAGAGTGAGGAAATCTAGTTATGTTTGCACACTCTTGCAGAAGTGATGAAATCCTTGAGCAGTCGTGTTTTTTTGTTTTTTTATATAATATATATAGAAATGAGGCTGTTGAGATCCTTGCGAGATAACCTACAAAGTCTTTGGGAGTTAGAGTTGCTCATCGTCTCATTTCCAAGTCGGGCATCACATTTTGTATTGGGAGCTGATGTTTGGACATTTTTTATAGTGACCAGTGAAAACTTGATACCGTGTACAGTACTTTGATACGAAGGTTGTGCTGTTACGATTTTGTTTGTTAGTTTCATAAAAGTAGCAAAGTCCAGACGGCCCAAGTTTGCCCAGTCCAGTGGGTTACACTTCCATTAACTCATCATTCAAGCCCCCGGATTATTTTTTTCTTCCCCCGGAAAAAACAGCATTGCCTCAATCGGCAGCTCGATGGTTACGGAATGAGTTCCTTGGCTGCCCAATTCTGTAATACTGAGTGGGTTTGTGTGGAATGGAAGGTGTGAATTAGCAGTCCTACGGTTTCTGGTGTAAAAGATTCAACGGTGAAGGTTTTTTTAAATAAAAGATGTGAGATGAGAGGGAATGAGGTTCATGGATGGGGTGTGTGACTAGAAGGTAGGTTGAAGTCATTATTGGAGTTAGGAGGGAATTGGTTTGTTGAAGGGTGAATGGTGGATAGGATTGAGACTTAGTATTAAGGTGCAGAGATGCTGATTTGAAGTTAGAGGCGGTGATGATAGGAATGTATGATAGGTTTGTGAACACTGAACTGTGATAGAACATAGATCAAGGATTTAATTTTGATTGGTGATACTGTATAAACTAGAGGTGTGGATGATACTAGGTAGTGATAGGTATGTTTGAGGATAGGTTTGTGAGTACTGGGTAGTGATAGACCAAGGATTTAGATTATATGATGGGCGATGCTGTATAAACCAAGAATTTAAATGGATCTTGGGTATGATACTGTATAGTGGATTATTTTCTTATACCTAAGGAAGATGGCCATGCCGACTGAAGGAAGTTTCAGGCAGCTTATGAATGATGAAACGAAATGGTGCAAGATGTGTAGTGATAGAAAAGATGTTCTTATAATGAGCAGGACGTAACAGCGTTGCGCAATATTTAAATTAGTGCACAGGTTAGTGGCAGAATTAGGCAGAGGGTATACTGCACCTCCATGGCTACAGCACTTGGAGATTGTTAGCAGTGAGAGATAGTGTTAGCGGGGTAGAAACTAGCAGTAATGTTTGAGTTCTTAGCAGTGAAAGGTTGGATCTTAAAGTCAAGGAGAGAAGTTACTGACATTGCAGGGTAGGTGCTATTGGCAGTGCAGGGTAGATGATACTGGCGGTGAAGGGTAGGTTATACTGGCAGTGAAAGTAGGAGCCATTTACTGCATGTTAGAAGTTATTGGCAGTGAAGGGTAGGTGCTCCTGATAGTGCCAGGTAGAAGTTACTGACTATCCGGTAGAAACAATTGACAGTGCAAGTTAGAGGCTATTAACAGTTCAGGGAGGTGCTCATAATATCTGCAGGATGGAAAGCTGCAAGTACAGCATAACTTCCCAGTGCAGGGTAGGGACCTTGGTACTTGTCACTGATGGATGATCAATAAGAAGAGAGGATTAGGTGAGTGCAGGTTAAGAGAAAGCTGAAAAAATTGAGATACGGGAGGAGCGTCCCTCATCAGGGTGCCAGACCAAGGTATAAGGGGTTTGGTTGGGTTTGGGTGGTGCTGCTGTGGGGTGAAAGCTCTTGGGTTGGGGATCAGCAGGTTAGGATGGGTTCTCGATTGTCCACTTGCGTGGAAGGAATCTGCCTCAGTACTGTGTAACCGATAAGGGATAAATGGGAAAGGGTTGGCTCTGACCCCGTGGAACCTGCGAGGTGGAAACCCTTTAAGTTGCTCATACCTCATCCTACTGTGACCCACCCTGAACTGGATCTTCCAGGTGGTCCCCTCCCTACTGAGAGTTTACACTGCAGTAGGGTCCCGGCCGTTCCCCCTCTTGCTTCGGGTTTATCCTGAAGTAGGAATCCATCCTTTTTTGAGATGGCCCCAGAGTAGGGTTTTCTCTTGGATTTGCTGTTAAAGGATATGTTAGGATACAGAAAGATAAGAATTTCTTACGAGAAAGGAAGTATTCGTTGTTAAAGGAGTGTTAGGATACAGAAAGATGAGCATTTCGTAGGAGAGAGAGAGAGGAAGTGTTCTCTGTTCAAGGATATGTTGAGATAGAGACGAAAAGAACTGCCTAAGAGAAGGATAGGAAGTATTCGCTGATCAACGATAAGTTAAGATACGGACAGATGAGAATTTACTAGAAGTATAGGAACTGTTCGCTCTTAGGATGTGTTAGGATTCAGAAAGATGAAAATAATGTCCAGGGAGATGGATAGGAAGTATTTCTTGTAAAAGGATATGTTAATATACAGAAATATGAGAAGAATATCCAGGGAGAAAGGAGGAAAGTATAGATGATTAGAAGAATCGAAAAGGATCATATCGAGAGGATAAGTTGGATGCATGAAATTGGTTGAGTGAATCGGGAATGGTTGCTGGATAGGAGGGGAATAGGATAAGTGTGGTAGAGGGCAATATGGAAACATTACTTGAATGGAGAGGGGATTGCCAAGGCATTGACTAAGCAATTGATAGGTGAAGGTACGAATAGGAGGGAGAGAATTAGGGAGGATTGGCAAGGCATTAACTAAGCAATTGATAGGTGAAGGTACGAATAGGAGGGAGAGAATTAGGGAGGATTGGCAAGGCATTAACTAAGGAATTGATAGGTGAAGGTAAGAATAGGAGGGAGGGAATTGTGATTGGCTGATTGGATAAGGGTGAAATAGGATGAGGATAGTTAACAGGGTGTTTTAAGATTGTTTATAGATAGAGAGGGCTGACAAACCCCTCGTTGAGTGATAGGTGAAGGTAAGACTGGGTGGGAGAGAGAATGGGGTAAGGATTAGTTATGAAGGAGAGTGGAATTGGGTTGGCAGGTCCTCCATCAGGAGCCTGAACGATTGGTTCAGGCAATTGTTTGGCCCCAGCCCTGAGAGCGCAGGACCCTTCGCCACCCACAACCCTGGACGAGAACGGACGCCCCTGCGTGTGATCCCGCGGCCTCTTGGTACAGCGGCCCCCGGTGGTGCCTAGTCCCGTCAGTAGCGGAGCTGTGCCGCCCCTCCGCCCGTGCACGTGACCACCAAGGCGCCAGATTCAACTGGAGTGACAATAATTGCCTAATGTCAGTGATCAAGCAGTGCAATGGCAGAATAGTGAATTGACCCTTGAGTGGAAGTCAGTGATAATACCAAAGTGGTGGAGAGAAGAATAGATACAGTGAATAGTGTATGTGACCCAGGGGACGGAATAGTGAGCCACCCCTCTGACCAGATTCAATAATGACATCAAAGTGGTGGAGTGAGTGACAGTAACAGTTTAAAAGCAAAATACGAGTCGAGGGTAATGAGGTAAATATTCTACCATCAGAAAATATCTCGTAATACTAAGATCACAATCAGACCCCAGTGCCTTAAACAACACTCCCCAGTGAGAAATAACCTTAACAACTCCACACACACAGAAAACCTGGACTTCCCTGATTAAGGATGCTCTGTCTCAAGTGCTATTCACTGTGACCCAAAACAGTATCCTGTGAGAAACTGCTAACCCTATCTACAGTAGACATGAGAGTTTATAATCGCCCAGTGTACTTGTGCCTGTAACATCTACTCGTTTCCCCGTCTAACTAAGCAATACACGTGTAAGCGTGTTGCCTGGAGTTTTTGTGTCCTGCCTCTCTACTATGTGTCTAAGCCCTGGTCTCGAGAGAGAGCCCCGCTATACGCTAAGCGTTTACGGAACGGGAAGCCGAACCTAAAACACCTAGCATTACAGGTACAAATAACAAAAGTTATGTTGTGTAATATCCAAAATTAATGGAAAGTGGTTGTAAGATTCTATCTAAATGGAAGGAGGTTGTTGTAATATGCAAAATAAATGGATGTAGGTTCGTGGGAGTCTCAACCAAATCTCGCTTCAACCACCGCGACACGAGATATCATTCCCATGTTGAATGAAACCGCATGAAGGTAAGACGAACATTAGTGAAAGGTATTATGGTACAGAAGATTGAAGAAGTTCGCACTGTAACACATCCACCAAGAGAATGAGAATACGACTTATTTTTATCCAGGAACGGTATTACGGTAAGTCAGTGTTGTAAGTAGCCTGTTTTGATGGCTTTAATTATTTATTTATTTTTTTCCGCGCAATCACATTCATAGTAATTAACAGCAAAATTGCCAGTTAACCCCATTAGCCAGGTGACATACTTTATATTTTACTCTGCTAAATGCAATCACGCCCTTTGTAATTAACTGCAAAATTGCCTGTTAACCCCTGTCGTCTAATGACCTAGTTTGTGCTTTAATTGGTAAATGCCATACGTATTCACCTATGAACATCCTCAGGTTGAAGAGGTTATATCTTCGGCAGTTTGTTTAGATCAAGCATTACTTTTTTTTTGTAAACATTCAGGACAAGCCCCAACACCGTAGGGGACGTTGTCGCTGAAAGCCAAGCAGGAAAGGTTCATGGGGGCAAAAGGAGTAAATATCAGGTGGTTTTACGACTTGTAGGCTTATATTCGAACTTTTTTTTTTTTTCTTCACGTGTCCGACTCTGGGCAAAGGCTTCAGGGCCTGTTTCTTGGGGGCAGTGACTTATCCCAAGGCCCAGTGGTCCTCCTGCACCTCCACATGTCACCACTTCGGCGCTAACACCCACCGTCCATACTGAATACATGCTAGGGCTGTCTCATACAAGACTCGTGTATTGCTTTGCCATGCCCTCGCACCGCCCAAATTAAAGCACCATTTTATTTTTATCCCTTGCTTATAATATTAGAATTTCAGTGACATGGCCCCACTTCCAAAACTCCTGGCACGATTCCACTATGATTTTTACACAAACCAAACCAACAAAACTTTTTTTTTTTTTTTTTTTTTTTGGGGGGGGGACACTGCTCCGTAAACGTTACAGTATAATTTTAACTTGTGTCAGAACATACAGATACATTCTCTCTCTCTCTCTCTCTCTCTCTCTCTCTCTCTCTCACTCTCTCTCTCTCTCTCTCTCTCTCTCTCTCTCTCTCTCATACATAAGAGAAGTGTTTTAGGGTCGTTGGTTTAGTAAAGTCACAACGCTTCCGCAGTATATTATGCAAGACATGTTAATATTTTGTATGTTACTCATATATCTCTTTATTAATGACATTGCTGTAGAATTCTCCTCCTTACTGATTATTACACCCGTATTTGCGATAGAGGCGAAATCGAGTTGCATACAATAGGCGTGTGTGTTAGCTTAATAAGTTTTGCTCTGGTTTGACGACTTGGTGAAAAAGTTGAGTGTCTTCCAAGGGGTTGACTTTTTCACGAGAGGTCAAAGGTCAGGGTCACCCAAGATCACATTGCAAGGTCAGGTTAAGCAGTTTTTGTCCGATTTAAGGGTACGTTTGTGGAAGGGATGAGAGTAAAGAAAGGATAACGTGATTAGACTGCGGAGTGAGTTAGTGGTCAGTGGCATAGGGTTGGAGGTTTGATTCTACAGGGGAAAATAGGGGGTTTAACCACACACACACACACACACACACACACACACACACACACACACACACACACACACACACACACACACACACACACACACACACACACACACACACACACACACACACACACACACACACACACACACACACACACACACACACACACACACACACACACACACACACACACACACACACACACACACACACACACACACACACACACACACACACACACACACACACACACACACACACACACACACACACACACACACACACACACACACACACACACACACACACACACACACACACACACACACACACACACACACACACACACACACACACACACACACACACACACACACACACACACACACACAACTACTAATTTTCCTAGTGACCGCCTTATTAAAAATGCCTGTAGTGAACATCATCAGCCGAAGTGTCTCTCTCTCTCTCCCTCTCTCTCCGCTCAGAATTGCATTACATACGGGGAAAATAGTTACGGCCTAATAGTAAGATAAAAGCATTCCCTCGTTAGTGTTCATCGTTTATTTCGCTTATACAGAAATATGAATAGCAAATTGGACAATCTATCAGGATTCTAATTTTTTATTTATCTATCTGACAGGGCCAATGTAAAAAGCTATTGATAGGATAAATTTAACCAAAATACTATTTCATCTATGAATCTATTTTCCAGTCTTGTTGCCCCGTCATGAGTGTAGGGACCCGTGGTTAGGCTGCTATGCTCTCTTCACCTTAACTTGGCCTAGATTTCCCTTCTTTTGCAGCTTATTTCACGTAGCTCAGTGGTGGGAAAAAAGTGCTACGGCTCTACATCGTTTCCATAGCACTTCTTGATTAGCACCATATTGTAGTGTTAACCTGTCGCTATAACTCAGCGTTCAAGGTGGAAAGATGGCAATTATAGGCCAAGTAAGAGTGAAAGGAGTATGGATATTGAAAGCGGTGACCAGTTGATGATCCATGAGTAGCAGTGTTATGTGGGCAGCAAATTTCACCTTTCAAATACAAAGTAAATATTGATACGGTAAGGAGTAATTAACATGGCGATTGCATTTTATAATTTCCAACATGACAACGTTTAATTAGTAAGGGTTAATGAACATGGAGAAAGCGTGGTTAATTAATGAGGCAAGTGAATATTGATAGACGGCTCGAACCTGTTTGCTGTGGTAATTACTGTGGCTGTTGAGGATAATTAGGAATGCTAGGTTATTTTTTTTATTGGTTATGTACCGGTATTATATTTGTTAAGGCCTCACTGGTACCACTTAATAAATTCATGAGAAACTTGTTTTTATTTTTATTACTCGAGTTCATTGACTAACTAGGAGATTTTCGTCCTTTTGCGGTGCGGCCTCTTTTTCGTTGCTTGTGTGTGTGTGTGTGTGTGTGTGTGTCGATTTTAGCTCCCCACCAATAAAAAAAAGTGGATTTTCTTGCTCTCCTTGTAAATACTCTTTTCACATCATATACAAAGCTCTTTTAGGCCCAATATATTTCCCAAGTCATATACTACAGTTTACTCCCAGGCTCCGCACTCCCAGGAATTTATTAATACCTTATTATTCTTACTAATTTACTTTTTATAACTACTACTACTACGACTGTTACTACTACAGCTACAATTGCTTCTACTGCTAGTGAATGAGATAGATACAGAGCTTACGTTGGTATTTTATTTAGTGGAGGAGGTAAACAGATATATAGCGAAGTACGTAGGTAAGGATGGACCTCGAAGGAGATAGGTAGATAGTGAGGGAGGTAGATAGGTAGCAGAGGCGCGATAAATGAAAGATACCGTAGATAGTGTACAAAGGAGTATATAGGAATCCAAACAGCAACAGACCTTATTGTCCTTTGAAGGCTGTTTGTTACTGAGTAGACTATGACTACGAGATCTAACTCTACGTGCTGAAGGATAAGGATAGTAAAGGAAGAAGGCTCCCCCCGCCTCCAAACCCTCCAGTTAAAACCGGCAAGAAAAAATAGTGGAGGGTAAAAACTCAATTGATGCTGAAAGCGATAGATAAACAGCTCGATAGATGCAGTAAAAGTTAAGCAGCCAGAGTCTCAGGAGTTAAGACCTGTAACTACTATTACTACTACTACTACTACAATAGCATCTACTACTAGTGAATGAGATAGATGCAAATATAGACTATGGTGGTATTTTAGTGAAGGTAAACAGATAAATAACGAAATACGTAGATAAGGATCGACAACGAAGGAGATCAGTAGGTAGGTAGGGAGGGAGGGAGGTGGTAGAGGCGCGATAGATGATGAAAGATATATAGTGGAGGGTAAAAGCTTAATTGATACTGAAAGCGATAGATATACAGCTCGATAGATGCAGTAAAAGTTAAACAGCCAGAGTCTCAGGTGTTAAGACCATCCCCGTTAAGCACACATACTGGGGTAAAGTGCCCATGAGCAGGTTTTACGACACCCCAGAGAGTCATAAAAGGGAGCCAGGTCAGGGGAGTCACCACGCAGGAGGAAATGCTTAAGTCCCCCCTGTATTTTCACTGGTTCTCTGTAATTTTGAGATCTGTAGGCAATCCAGGCCCAAAATGTTGCTTCTCTTGCTTGCTTACTTGATTGATTGATTGATTGACAGAAGCATTGTTGTCAAGATACCGTATAGAGAGCACATAGACAACGAGAGGAGGTGGTGGGAGAGTTGATTCTGTTGGATAAAAATGTTAAAGTTTCCCCAGTCTCTTCCTTTTGTGTGTGTGTGTGTGTGTGTGTGTGTGTGTGTGTGTGTGTGTGTGTGATTTTGAGGTAATGGAGGCTAGCCATGTTCGAAAGAGATTGGTTGCTTCTGTTGATCGATTGATGGAATGATTGAAAATGGAATTAAGGTAAATTGATTGATTAACTGAAAGATTTATTGATGTTTCTTTAATGCAAACCTTCCCAACGCTAGATTCACAGTCTAAAAACACATTCTGCAACATCAGATCAACCCACATAGGACAAACACAAGCTGGTATATTTATAGAATACGTAAAAGAAATAGAGGAACCTGTTAAGTATTGACCCCAAACGTTTTCCTCAGGAATATAAAATAATCAGGGAGAGAGAGAGAGAGAGAGAGAGAGAGAGAGAGAGAGAGAGAGAGAGAGAGAGAGAGAGAGAGAGAGAGAGAGGCTGCAATGAATCTGTATATTTGTGATTTATTTTTGCTGTGTTATAAAGTTAAAAATTAATGAAAAAAGCTAATCCCTTTCCATGTAAATGAGAAAAGGTAATTTTTTTTTCTCTCAGCAGTTTTCACATAGAGTATTTTTAAAGAGCAGTTAGGAGAGTAGAAAAATCCCCCCCCCCCCTTTAAATGGATAAAGATGTAATGGAAATAAATTTATTCTTTAACCTCCCATGTCAACTCAGAGTTCCAACTGTATAATAGAAACCATTGTCACCTTTTTAAACTTTATTTTTACGACGTGTGAGATATAGCCACGAAAAATGGAAGTTACCCCTCAGTACATTTATATATTTATTTACGGGGGGAAGTTAAGCTTGTAAAATTCATACATGATTCTCTGGTTTTTCGTTTCAAGGCATATATCCAACTTTTAAATAATAGGTAGTATAAATGTCACTTATATTTCAGTGTTATTTCTTTTTACGATTTGTTAAATATTGCGCCTAGGAAAAATAGAGAAGTTATATTATTTTTATTGAGAACAAATATATGAGGAATTTATTTTGAAGGGCAATATCCGCTATATAATGAAAACATGTCTTAATTATTTTTTATTTTTATTTTTGGTCTTATTTATACGATGAGATGTGGCAGTTAGGGAAAACAAAGGCTACCCCTCTAATTCCTCCCCTTTCCCTTATTTGTTTATATACAGGTTTATTGGGACGATAAAATATAACTAATGCTTTCACCTTTCATGTTAAGTTTTTCCACATTTCAATCTCTCTCTCTCTCTCTCTCTCTCTCTCTCTCTCTCTCTCTCTCTCTCTCTCAGCAGAAGGATAATTAAGACACTTATATATTTCTCTTTTATTTTTCTCCATAACATCTCATTGTAAAAGCATCATAATTAACAGTCATGGATATTCCCGTGAAGTAAGAAGGTTTATTGATATTTTTATGCTCATTATTTTATATTTGTAGAGAGGATGGGGAATGAGAGACTAACTAGGAGAGTGTATGTGAGTGATTGGAGGGGGAAGTAGGGGGAGACCAAGGATGAGATGGAGGGATGGAAAGTGGGACTAACTGGGAGTGTGAGTGAGGTGGAAGGGGGGAGGGGGAGTGAGTAATGGCAGATGAGGTGGAGGGATGGTGTGAGAGATTAACGGGGAGAGGGAGGGGGAGACCGAGGATGAGATGGAGGGATGGAGCAAGGTAATGAGAGAGGGGGGTATACAGTAAGTTAGGGGGGGGGGTAGCGAATTGGCAAGGGACAGGGCGACATGGAGGCGATTTGTTTGTGGCCACCCCTTACGGGATTAAGGCGTCTGGCTATAGATAGATAGTAATAGGTAAAATACAGTTAACCTTATTGTTTGGTATGGGAATGATAAAATAAATCGCTTAAGAAATGGTGTTAGATATTATAAGCCTTCCAAACTGACGAGAATACTGCTTCCAAACGCACCATTACCGGACGCCATCTCTCGTAGCGGATTTATAACATGAGATATCGTATTCTAGATAACATTAGAAGCTTCGTAGCGCGTGTTTCTGAGCAATTTATTCTGGATAATACAAACCGCGATGTTGTCTTTTTTGTTGTTTGTTTTTGTTTCCTTCACCAACTTTGCGGAGACTTTTGTCATTTTGCTGCATCTCTCTCTCTCTCTCTCTCTCTCTCTCTCTCTAAACCTGACCAAGAGTCCTTGCACCCCAATTTCTCCCCTCCACTTCGCTGGTATCAGGCAAAATAAGTCGCACAGGAAAAGGCGCTACGGAGTTTCTTGTATCACTTCGAACACACCTCTTTAATTCACAGCTGTTCTTAAATCTAGAGGTTTCAGGTGATTAAAATAAAATTAATTATATTACCTTAATTAGCACGATTTTTTTAGCACTCGTGAGGTTCCGTAGGTGTGATGGAGGGACGATGATTGTGGTTGTGGTGGTGGTGTGGTTGTGGTGGTGGTGTGGTTGTGGTGGTGGTGGTGTGGTTGTTGTGGTGGTGGTGTTGTGGTTGTGGTTGTGCTGGTGTTGTGGTTGTGGCGGTGTTATGGTTGTGGTGGTGTGGTGGTTGTGGTAGTGGTGGTGTCAGTGTTGCCAAAATATCCAGCTTCAAACTTTGGCGGGAAAAATTTTGTCTCGTTTGAAGTCACTTGCTATGGCTTGAATTTATTTTGAGCCCTTTTATTTTGTTTTTATTTATATATATATATTTTTTTAGTGTAATTATAATGTATAGGATTGGTGTATTATAGTTTCATCTGTACATAATGCTAATTCGTTCATGAAGAGTATTTACCACACATTTCAGAATTGTACACACACACACACACACACACACACACACACACACACACACACACACACACACACACACACACACACAGTTTCATAACAGTTACTTCTGTGTATATTACAACGTCGTTCATTAAGCGAGTATTCACTGTTTCACGCACATGATTTCATTTCCAGGTTGAAATATATGTTTAATCACATAGTTTACCTTACACACACACACACACACACACACACACACACACACACACACACACACACACACACACACACACACACACACACACTCTCTCTCTCTCTCTCTCTCTCTCTCTCTCTCTCTCTCTCCTTCCCTTAATTTACTTTCTTCCTTCCCTTTATCTTTCCTCCATTCCTCCTCCTCGTCAATAAGCTTAATACATAATTTTATAAAGAATATTCTGTAAAAATCACTCCTCTAGAAACTCACCTGGCAGGCATTTTTGTGGCGCAGGGACGGCTCAGACTGCTGGTGTGGGTGTAGAAGGGGGAATGAGGGTAGGAAATGAATAAATGATGATGGATAGACAGCTGGTGTGGGTGTAGAAGGGGCAATGAGGGTAGGAAATAAATGATGATGGATAGACAGCTGGGGTGGGGGTAGAAGGAGCAATGAGGGTAGGAAATGAATAAATGATGATGGATAGACTGCTGGTGTGAGTTTAGAAGGGGGAATGAGCAGGAAATGAATAAATGATGCTGGATAGACTGCTGGTGTGAGTTTAGAAGGGGGAATGAGCAGGAAATGAATAAATGATGCTGGATAGACTGCTGGTGTGGGTGTAGAAGGGGCAATGAGGGCAGGAAATGAATAAATGATGCTGGATAGACTGCTGGTGTGGGTGTAGAAGGGGGAATGAGCAGGAAATGAATAAATGATGCTGAATAGACTGCTGGTGTTAGTTTAGAAGGGGCAATGAGGGCAGGAAATGAATAAATGATGCTGAATAGACTGCTGGTGTGGGTGTGGCAGGGGCATTGAGGGCAGGAAATGAGTAAATGATGCTGGATAGACTGCTGGTGTGGGTGTAGAAGGGGCAATAAGGGCAGGAAATAATTGATGCTGGATAGACTGCTGGTGTGGGTGTAGAAGGGGCAATGAGGGCAGGAAATAATTGATGCTGGATAGACTGCTGGTGTGAGTGTAGAAAGGGGGAACGAGAATAGGAAATGAGTAAATGATGCTGGATAGACTGCTGGTGTGGGCGTAGAAGAGGCAATGACAGTAGGAAATGAAGGAAATGAATTAATGATGCAGGATAGACACTGGTAACGTTGACCAAGCCGTGCCCAGAACACACGAGAAATCACCCCACAGAATGGAGTAGGAATGTTATATATGCACATCACTGTATATCCTAATTCATTATACAATTTTTCATTCAACGTAATTATATATATATTTTTTTTATATAACATTCAACATTAACTTATCATACCCTTTCTGTCCTGTAAACCATTCTTGAGTCGTATATACAGCTTGTATATGACATTTCTATTAATATTCAACATTCACTAATGCACTGTCCTTTCAATCAAATGTACAGTTTCCACATAACATTATAAACAACATTCAGCATTCACTTTTCATACACTTTCCCTCCTTTAAATAATTTTTCAGTCGTATGTACAGCTTCCATACATCTTTTTTTCTCCAGTAACATGCAACATTCACTTATCATACACTATTTAAATCATTCACGGATCCTATGTACAGTTTCCACATAACATTTTTTTCTAGCAACATTCAACATTCACTGTTTCTCATCATCATACACCTTCTACAGCAACAAGGAAAGAACACCTTGATCACAACAGTCGATGAGAATGTCTTGTTGATATAACCGAGCACAGAGGCCATTGAATTCGTCCACTCCTCTATATATTTCCTGGATTATTTCGTCACACCTAGATTTCCTGATGCTTATGTTCGGCCTTTATATATGACATAGTTCACTCTTTGCATTTGTCTGATTTTTTAAAGTTCAGTGTGTTACATATATTTTTTATTTTTTTATCTGTTCCTCTGATTTCCTAATACCATATGATTTAATCCACTTCATTTTATATCTTCCGAATATAAGCTCGTTCATTTTTTTTGTATTCATGTCGTCCACGTATTTAACTTTTCTAAACGTAATTTCATCCGCTTCGTTTTAGATTTTAAAACCTTATTTCGTTCACTCGCTATTTTTTCTTAATCGGATATTCCCCCTGGGGTAGGTGGGTACAGGGGAAGTAGAACACTACCCACGTATTCCCTGCGTGTCGTAAGAGATGACTAAAAAAGAGAGAGTGGTGGGGCTGAGAATGCCACTGCCTTCTAGAGAGGCTCTCCCACATACCTTGCATCGCCTAATCTATCTACGCCACTCTATACCGATGCTGTATCTATCTACGCCACTCTACCGATGCTGTATCTATCTACGCCACTCTACAAATGATGTATCTATCTACGCCACTCTACCAATGCTGCATCTATCTACGCCGACTCTGACAAACCCGAATCCTTTATCAGAAATTCATATCTTTCAAGTCACTACAGTTCGGAGTGCTGAAGCTGCAGTTATGATTTTACACCGTCATTCACTACACCGTCATTCACTGCGATTTTTACCGTCATTCACTGCTATTTTCACCGTTTCCTCACGACCTCTTGTCCTTATAAAACTCGGAAGGAAAAATTTACTTAAACAAGCGTCTCTTTCCCGGATGCTGTTGCCGCCCTGTATGTTTTATTTTTTTCCCTCCTGCTTTCCACTTGCGTAACACATCCTCCCCAGCGACTTATCGTGCATTACACACGTTTATAATTATGGTCTTTATTATGTATCAAGGTCTCAGAAGGATAGTAAAATCGCCAGAGGTGCTGAGAACCCTCCTATGTCAACGATACCTTAGCAGGCGACATGGAGGCGATTTGTTTGTGGCCACCCCTTACGGGATTAAGGCGCCTGGCAATAGACAGATAGATAGACTATAGCTGTCTTTCTCACTGACTTATATTTCTCAGTGCCTGTCCATTACTGATTTATTCTATGCCCAACACTTTAATACTGTGTTATTTTAATTATATCACTTTTAATGTTAATAAGCTTCCATAAATAACCAAAAGAGGATATCAGGGTTTCATATAGAGAATAAATCGCTAAGGGAGAGGTGTTACGGAGCCTGCTGTCCCTGTCTTCTAGCCTTGTCGCTCCTCCCGCCGCTCGATCTGAAAAAAAAACAGATGAAATTAAGTGAAATGCTGATTATTCGGGAAAATTATCAAATAGTGTGTGTGTGTGTGTGTGTGTGTGTGTGTGTGTGTGTGTGTGTGTGTGTGTGTGTGGGTGTGTGTGCAGTAACTTTTTTGCCTTCAGTATTCGTTAAATGTTTTTGTGTCCGACGGTACAGTTTTTCACCACCACCACCACCTTCATCGTCATCCTCCTCCTCATCATCATCATCATCATCATCATCAATCATCAATCATCATCATCATCATCATCATCATCATCATCATCATCATCATCATCATCATCAATCATCATCATCATCATCATCATCATCATCATCATCATCATCCATACGTTTCCCAGCTAAGTATGGTACATTTATTCTCGTGTTTTCATATTTTTGTTGGCGAATTAATTTTTTTCCATTGGTTTTTATTCTGTATGAAATATTAACTAATGCATTTTTTTCTAGTGTGTATGAAGTATATATATATTGTGTTTTTCAGATAGGTAATTTATTTTTAATCAGGATATTCTATGCCCATCTCTCAGCATCTATCTGGATATCTGTCTCGATCTATCTATCTCTCTGTCTATCTATCTCTCCTATGCAATTCTCTTCCATGTGTAAGTAGAGATTATTTCTGTCTGTGTCTATCTATTTATCTGTCTTTCTATCTATAGCTGTTTATCTATCTCCTATGCAATTTTCTTCCTTATGTAAGTTGAGTATATCTAACTACCTATGTCTGTCTCTCTGCCTATCTTTATATCCTTTACAGTTCTTTTCCATAACTTGTCTAAGAACAGTTTGTCTGTCTACCTTCTACCTTACTATCTGTGTGTGTGTGTGTGTGTGTGTGTGTGTGTGTGTGTGTGTGTGTGTGTGTGTGTGTGTTTTCCCAGTAGTAATTAGCTCGCCTCTAATGTGCATTAAGGTTTTTGCTTTTATGGTTTATATTTTTCTGTTGTGTGCGTGATGAACTTTGTGTGTTTGATTTTTTTTAATTTCCCTGTGTTTTTTTTTTCTTTTTTGGTGTTTTGGTACTCTCTCTCTCTCTCTCTCTCTCTCTCTCTCTCTCTCTCTCTCTCTCTCTCTCTCTCTCATTTTCTCTTCCTCTTTAGTCATCCTTCTTCCTCCCCACTATCTCATCCACTTTCCTTTCCTTCTTTTTTTCCCTTTAGCCTCTCTCCTTTTCTCCTTTCTTCTCTACCTTTCCTCTTACCCTTCTCAGCCCCTCCTTTGTTTTCTTTCCTTCCTTTCCTCCCCTCCTTCTTTCCTCCCTCCTTTTAACTTAATTTCCCTCCTTCCTCCCTCCTCTGGTACCTTGAGAAACTCCTTCCTTCTCTTTCTCCCTCCCCATTTCTCTCTCTCCCCTTCCCCCTTTAGATTCTCCATCCGTCTCTCCCTCCCTCCTTATTTCTCTCCCTCCTTCCTTCCCTTTTTCCCTCCCCATTTCATTCTCTTCCTCCCTTTTCCTTCCCTATTTCTCTCTCTTCCTTCCTCCTCCCTCTCGCCCTCCCTCCTTTCTTCTCTTCCTCTCACTCTATTTACCTCCCCCTCCCCCCCTCCGGCTCAGTCCATCTTTACGGGTAAAAAAGAACGCTTGCCAATCCCTCGTCTTACCCTCTGTCAATATGCACGGGTTACCCCCCCCCCCTCTCTCTCTCTGTCAACGTATCATTTTATCTATCTGTCTATCAGTCTGTCTAGCTATCTATCTATTTTTCATTTTCACTGTCTACCTGTCAGTTTATCTATCCTATCTATCTGTCTATCTGTCTGTCTATCTCTCTGTCTAATGTTTAATTTCTGTATTTGTCTGCCTGTCCTTTTAATATCTAAATCTGTCCATATGTATATGTCTATCTACCTTTCGACTTATCTATCTATCTATCAGTCTATCTATCTATCTATCAGTGTCTGTCTAATGTCTCTCTCTCTCTCTCTCTCTCTCTCTCTCTCTAATGGCAGGGATAAGCATATGATTGAGGGAAGCCTGAAGTAATGGAGAATCGCTTGAGTGTAACGGACGGGAGATAAGAATCTAATGCATTTAAAATCCGTCTTGCAAGTTGAGGGAAAGTGAGAAAGAAAGTGAGAAATGAAGTGAAAGTGAGAGAGAAAGATAGTGAATGACGTACTAGATGTTAGAAAATAATAACTATGCAAAATTCGTACGTGTAATTAAGCATTGTATCTGTCTACCTGTCTGTCTCTATATCTGTCTGTCTATCTGTCTATCTATCTGTCTGCCTGTCTATTTACCTGTTTCTATATCTACATGTACCTGCTTACGTACCTGCCTACTCTCTCTCTCTCGCTGTCTCTCATAAAGACAGTATTAATAAGGGCAGCACCGGCCAGTTATATATATCAGAAAAAGAAACGAATACACGCCTGCCGATCACCCTTTCGTTTTGACCCTAATCACCATCATCATCATCATCATCATCATCATTAACCATACCCACCGTCTTATCATTATCATCACCATCAGTATCTTCATTATCATCATCATCAGTATCGTCATCACCACCACCACCACCACCACCAGCATCGAAGATATTGTATAATAACAAATACAGTATAACTTTGATATCACTGCGTTTCAGTTAGTGTCAAATTATTCTCATTGGTCACTCTCACACCAGCAAGTAATTAACAGTATTGGGCAGTTTCATCTTACATGTCTGCTGGTGTGGGCGCGGCGGTGGGTGCAGGGGACGAGTAAGTGATTTAGGGTAGACACTGATGACGTTATCTGCGTAACTCCTTCCCTTCCTTCTCTCTCTCTGCCTGCCTGTCTGCCTCCCTCCCTCCCTGTCAGTCTGCTGTCTTGTCATATTCTCTCTCTTTCTCTCTCTCATAAACGGGCTTTCATTTTTATTCATTCTCACCCGCGCATTCTAGCACTCCATCTCTCCGTCTATCTGGTATCACACTCATCAGGTCATTAGCAGCATCGGAGGCAATTTGTTTGGCTGCGGTGTTGCAAATTGGCTATTGATGGTGGGTTGATTGGCAGCCTGATTGATAGATATTGAATGATAGATAGCTACTAAGTGGCTGATAGATAAACAGATACGTAGATAAGGTGATGGACTGGTTGACTGCATGATAGACAGAGGTAGATATGGAAGGATTTAGATAGACTTGGATAGATATGTTAGCAGATGGATATATATAATCTATCTATCTATCTATCTATCTATCTGTGACTCTCCATCCGTCTGATTCTTTCGAGCTGTCTCTAGGCTATCTGTCTATTTATCATTCTGCTTCTATCTATCTGTCTGTCTATATGTTTATCTAACTATCCACCTATCTGTATATACCAATCTATCTATCTATCTATCCATGTGTCTGTCTCTATATCTATTTATCTGTTACCTGTCTGTCAGTCTATCTGTCTATCTATAAGTCACCTAAGCACACACTTCATTATTATGAGTCATTAACGGGATCATAATAAGTCTCCCCCTAATGACCTCACACACACACACACACACACACACACACACACACACACACACACACACACACACACACACACACACACACACACACACACACACACACACACACACACACACACACACACACACACACACACACACACACACACACACACACACACACACACACACACACACACACACAATGTAACCTAAACTTTTCAACAGCAACTCGTTAGCTAATGACAAGCTATTAATAACCACAGTGTGTGTGTGTGTGTGTGTGTGTGTGTGTGTGTTAATAACCCTGATGTGGTAATGTTGTTAAGTTGCCTGTATGAGTGTGTGTGTGTGTGTGTGTGTGTGTGTGTGTGTGTGTGTGTGTGTGTGTGTGTAACCCTGATGCTTTAATCTGGTAATGTTGTTGAGCAATATACTTAAATCTTCCCCTACCTTTTTTTTCAATCTATCCTTTCTTTCTTCCCTTTCTACCCATCCATCCATCTATCTATGATCCATCCATCCATCCATCTATCCATCCATCTATCTATCCATCATCCATCTATCTATCCATCTTGTACATAAATTGCATACAGTCTGACATACTGTACTATATTCCATCCATCCACCAACCCATCCATCCACTTATCCATTCATCCATCCATCCATCCTTCCATTCATCCATCTATTCTGTCATCATACATCCATTTATCCATCCATCCATCCATAATTCTCTCTCTCTCTCTCTCTCTCTCTTTCTAAAATCCACCTTAAGTGCCAAAATCAATTAACCCTTTCGGCCGTGGAACTTTTTTGTTTTTGTTTTTTTAATTGTGTTGGGCCTTTTTTCTTTTCTTTCTGTGAAGTGTTGATGAGTTTGGGTTGAGTTGTGTGTGTGTGTGTGTGTGTGTGTGTGTGTGTGTGTGTGTGTGTGTGTGTGTGTGTGTGTGCGCGCGTGCGTGTATGTACGTGTGAGCGGCCATGTATGAACGCTTTGAAGTGTGTTGTGGATAATGGATCCTCGCTTTTGTGTGTGCGTCTGTGTAAGTAAACCTGTGTGTGTGTGTGTGTGTGTGTGTGTGTGTGTGTGTGTGTGAGAGAGAGAGAGAGAGAGAGAGAGAGAGAGAGAGAGAGAGAGAGGGAGAGAGAGTTTTAGGTCAATGTAAAATTATTTCTCTGATAATTAATATTCTTATAAATAGCCCTTTCATAAATCACGTTTTTTCCTTCATTATTTTCTGAAGCCATTGTGTCCTTAATATGCTGTGTACAAATCCGTCTTGATGAGGCATTGGGGAAAAATACGAGATATAATGACACGTTAGAATATGTTTTAGGATGGTGTTAAAAGTTTCCCTTCGTTGTTTCGAAATGTTACGATCGAGGACTGCATTGAGGGTGTTTACAACGAGTAGGCTGCATGTCTGTTTTGCCTGGGTATCTGTCTCTCTTTCTGTCTGTTTGTCTATCTGTCTATCTCTCTGTCTGTCTGTCTGTCTCTGTCTGTATCTGTATTCATCTGTCTGTCTTTGTAGGTATCAATCTGTCTATCTATTTATCAGTCTCTGTATTTATTTCTCTCTCTCTGTATCCATTCATCTGTCTATTATTTATTTCTGTCTGTATCTATCCATCTGTCTATCTGTCTGTCTGTATATATCTGTTACTCACCTCCAATAGCTAGGTTCCCTCCTGGTTAACAGTTCTTCTAAGTTTCCTCTCTTCCTCCTCCTCTTCATCTTCCTCCTCTTCCTTCCCTCTTTCGCCTATCGTCAGCAGCACCTTATCCCTCTTCCTCTTCCCCTCCTCTTCCTCCTCCTCTTCCTTTCCTTCTCGCGTCTCCTTCGTTTCTATCTTCGGCTTGTAGAGTAAAAGGGAAACGCTTTCGACGGTAGGCTGAGTGACTGTTCCTACTCCATTGCTTGTCCCTCTGCTGCAAGGGGTCTGAGAGAGAGAGAGAGAGAGAGAGAGAGAGAGAGAGAGAGAGTTGGTTAGTTTTAAAGATTAGATCAAAATTCTTAATGCTGCTGGAAAAACATAGTTGATAGATAGATAAATAGACTGCTGATTAGTTTTAAAAATTCGGATGAAAAATCTTAATGCTGTTGGAAATAGATAAATATAGATGGATAGATATATAGATGGGTAGGTTGGTAGGGAGAGAGAGAGAGAGAGAGAGAGAGAGATTAAAGCCATAGGTATAGAGACCAAACATTTCTTAAAATTGAATATAGACATTTTGACTTGGTCCGCGCAAGTATATTTATTTATTTAAATATTTTTACTTTTTCTCAAACCTGATAGATGATTTGATTCAGCGTAGGAGTTGATGAAGTAGTGACGGAGTGAGTGAATCCCGTATCTGATCTTTCGAGCTCAGAAAAGTCTCTCCTAAGCTGAGTAAGTTACCATTGAGGCAGCAAAAAATGTCATGCCACTTTGGATTTTGTGTTATAATATTTTGTCTTAGGTAGAGAGACCAGGAGTAAGATAGTCGACCATATATACGATCGAGTCCTTGCCACCATAACTGCGATTAACTTTTACCGGATGAGTCACGTCTTCCTTTCTTTGTCCTTCATCCAGGAAACACGTATGACAGCTTTTCTCATAAACGGAAATTGTTTTTAACGACAGAACGCATAATAGGGAAATATTCTAGCGTTTTCTTTCCTTGTCCTTCCATCCAGTACCGATAACACCAGCGACAGTTTTCCTCTCGTAGCCAGGAATTGTTTTTAAAAGACAGAACGCAAAACAGGGAAATATTCTGCTGTTTTCTTTCCTTGTCCTTCCATCCAGTACCGATAACACCAGCGACAGTTTTCCTCTCGTAGCCAGGAATTGTTTTTAAAGACAGAACGCAAGACAGGGAAGGATTCTAATGTGGCTGATCATCCTCCAATATACTCGTGAATACCTTTTAATCCCACACCAGTAGTGTATGATGTATTGAACGATTACAGTGTACCGGTATTATAATAACTCTTAGTAATAAAGGCTATAACAGTCTCACAATATACAAGTCATCAGAGTCTTCATATCAGTTAATTGGCGTCAGTGATCGTCTTTTATTTATTTATTTATTTTTTTACAATAGTACTCACTGTCATTTAATCGTGAAGTGTTGGTTAATATGATTTTCAACGCAGTGCGAGTGTAAAATGTTCGGTGACTTCAATATTTACAGTAATGTGATAGTGATTGATGAGGATGATGACGATAATGATGATGTCGGCAGGAGTAGGAGGAGGGGTATGATGATGACGATGTTGATGGTGTTTAGCAGGAGTAGGAGAAGGGGTATGATGATGGTGATGAATGATGGTGATGATGATGGTGATGATGATGATGATGACATACTCTGATGAACTCTTAAATCAGGAGTTTCTGTTGCCAAATTCAAGGTTTCTCTGTGAATTCTCTGTTTCTTCCTTGCATTGCTGACAAAATAATATATCATTTGCTACAATAACCTCTTATAGTCCGAAGATTTATTTCAGCTGAGACAGGAATTTCTTGCTGGAGAAGTCAGTTTCTTAAGGTAGCTTCCTAATACCTCCACGTAAGCGATTAATTTTGCTTGTCAAACCATGCTGTCCTCTTCTGTGTTACTTAGATTATTCTAATGTCACCATACTTTGCGTAAATAACATACATAATAATAATAGACAGCCGTATCCAAAAATAACTTCGTCAGGAAGAGGCGTTAGGAAGCTTCCATAACCCCTGAATATGCAAGTCACTGTCTTCGGTGATTAACCCCTTCTCTTCCCCTACCCCCTGGGGAAGGGGGGAAAGAATACCTCCCCAGTATCCCTGCTTGTCGTAAGAGGCGACTAAAAGGGGTCATTTTGTCTCCAGTCTTTCTCTTCTTACTGTCCTCTTCTCTTCTGTCCCGCCTCTCTTCTTGATGTTTCCATATTTCTTCCGTTTTTTTTTCCCTCTACTCCTATCAGGTTAGACATATGGCTTCATGGCAGGAATAAATTAAGGACTCCCCATTGACGATGACTCCAGCAGTGCATGCTTCTACGCGTCCACTGCTTGCTTGTACGCCTGGACTGCTTGCCCGTACGCCAGGGCTGCTTGCTTCAGCGCAAAGACTGCTTCCTCCTACAACAGAACTGCATCCTTCTACGTCAGTACTACTTGCTTCTGCACCAGGACTGCTTCTGTACTAGGACTGCTTCTATGTCAGGACTGCTTCTACACAAGGACTACTTCTACACTAGGTGTACCTCTACACCAGGACTATTTCTACACCAGAATTGCCTCAACACAAGGATTGCTTCTACACGAGGACCGCTTCTACACCAGAACTGCTTCTACACCAGGGCTGCTTCTACACCAGGACTGGTTCTACACCAGGACTGCTTCTACACCAGGACTGCTTCTTCACCAGAACTGCTTCTACACCAGAACTGCTTCTACACCAGGACTGCTTCTACACCAGGACTGCTTCTACACCAGGATTGCATCAACACCAGGGCTGCTTCTACACCAGGGCTGCTTCTACACCAGGACTGCTTCTACACCAGGACTGCTTCTACACCAGGATTACATCAACACCAGGACTGCTTCTACACCAGGACTGCTTCTACACCAGGGCTGCTTCTACACCAGGGCTGCTTCTACACCAGGACTGCTTCTACACCAGGACTGCTTCTACACCAGGACTGCTTCTACACCAGGACTGCTTCTACACCAGGACTGCTTCTTCACCAGGACTGCTTCTACACCAGGACTGCTACACCAGGACTGCTTCTACACCAGGACTGCTTCTTCACCAGGACTGCTTCTACACCAGGAGTCCTACACCGGGACTGCTTCTACACCAGGACTGCTTCTACACCAGGACTGCTACACCGGGACTGCTTCTACACCAGGACTGCTTCTACACCAGGACTGCTTCTACACCGGGACTGCTTCTACACCAGGACTGCTTCTACACCAGGACTGCTTCTACACCAGGACTGGTTCTACACCGGGACTGGTTCTACACCAGGACTGCTTCTACACCAGGACTGCTTCTACACCAGGACTGCTTCTACACCAGGACTGCTTCTTCAGCGGGACTGCTTCTACACTAGGACTGTTACACCAGGACTGCTTCTACACCAGGGCTGCTTCTACACCAGGACTGCTTCTACACCAGGACTGCTTCTTCACCAGGGCTGCATATACATCTGGATTGCATCTACACCAGGACTGCTTCTACACCAGGAGTATTCGTACACCGGGGATGCGTTTACAGCAGGACCTCTCCGACACCATGACTGCTTCTACACCAGGTTGCTCCTACACCAGGACTGGTTGTACACCAGGATTACTTCTACACCAAGAGTGATTCTACATCAGAGCTGCTTGTAAGATAGGTCACCCCTGGGGAAGGGGGGAAAGAATACTTCCCCAGTATCCCTGCTTGTCGTAAGAGGCGACTAAAAGGGGCCTTTTTGTCTCCTGTCTTTCATTCTTTATTGTTCTCTTCTGCTTTTCTGTCCTACCCTTTTTCTCGATATTTCCGTTTTTCATTTTTTTTTTTCAGTCAACTCCTGCAGTGCCATATAGCCATATTATGGCTTGGTGCTAATTCTTCACTATTCCATCCTTCCTTGTAAGCCAGGACTGCCTCTACGCCAGAACTACTTCTTTACCAGGACTGTTTCTACACCAGGACTGCTTCTACACCAAGATTGCTTCTACACCAGGACTGCTTCTACACCAGGACTGCTTCTACACCAGGACTGCTTCTACACCAAGACTGCTTGGTTCAGCATCAGGAGTGCTTCTACACCAGGACTGCTTCTACACCAGGACTGCTTCTACACCAGAGCTGCTCCTACACCAGGACTGCTTCTACACCAGGGCTGCTTCTACACCAGGACTGCTTCTACACCAGGATCGCATCTTCATCAGGACTGCATCTACACCGGGACTGCTTCTACACCAGAGCTGCTACTACACCAGGACTGCTTCTCCACCAGGACTTCTTCTACACCAGGACTGCTTCTACACCAGGATTGCTTCTACACCAGGACTGCTTCTGCACCAGGATTGCTTCTACAGCAGGACTGTTTCTACACCAGGACTGCTTCTACACCAAGATTGCTTCTACACCAGGACTGCGTCTACACCAAGACTGCTTCTACACCCAGACTGCTTGTACACCAGGATCGCATCTACACCAGGATCGCATCTACACCGGGACTGCTTCTACACCGGGACTGCTTCTACACCAGGACTGCTTCTACACCAGGACTGCTTCTACACCAGGACTGCTTCTACACCAGGACTGCTTCTACACCAGGACTGCTTCTACACCAGGACTGCTTCTACACTAGGACTGCTTCTACACCAGGACTACTTCTACACCAGGACTTCTACACCAGGATTGCTTCTACTCCAGGACTGCTTCTACACCAGGACTGCTTCTACACCAGGAGTCCTACACCGGGACTGCTTCTACACCAGGACTGCTCCTACACCAAGACTGCTTCTACACCAGGACTGCTACACCAGGACTCGTTCACAGGGACTGCTTCTACACCAGGACTGCTTCTACACCAGGAGTCGTACACCGGGACTGCTTCTACACCAGGACTGCTACACTGGGACTGCTTCTACACCAGGACTGCTTCTACACCGGGACTGCTTCTACACCGGGACTGCTTCTACACCATAACTGCTTCTACACCAGGACTGTTTCTTCACCAGGACTGCTTCTACACCAGGACTGCTTCTACACCAGGACTGCTACACCGGGCCTGCTTCTACACCAGGCCTGCTTCTTAACCAGGACTGCTTCTACACCAGGGCTGCTTCTACACCAGGACTGCTTCTACACCAGGACTGCTTCTACACCAGGACTGCTTCTACACCAGGACTGCTTCTTCACCAGGACTGCTTCTACACCAGGACTGCTTCTTCACCAGGACTGCTTCTACACCAGGACTGCTTCTACACCAGGACTGCTTCTACACCAGGACTGCTTCTTCACCAGGACTGCTTCTACACCAGGACTGCTTCTACACCAGGACTGCTTCTTCACCAGGACTGCTACACCAGGACTGATTCTACACCAGGACTGATTCTACACCAGGACTGCTTCTACACCAGGACTGCTACACCAGGACTGCTTCTACACCAGGACTGCTTCTTCACCAGGACTGCTTCTACACCAGGACTTCTACACCAGGACTGCTTCTACACCAGGACTGCTTCTACACCAGGGCTGCTACACTAGGAATACTTCTACACCAGGACTGCTTCTTGACCACGACTGCTTCTACACCAGGACTGCTACACCGGGACTGCTTCTACATCGGGACTGCTTCTACAACCAGGACTGCTACTACACCAGGACTGCATCTACACCGGGACTGCTTCTACACCGGGACTGCTACACCAGGACTGCTTCTACACCAGGACTGTTTCTACACCAGGACTGCATCTACACCAGGACTGCATCTACACCGGGACTGCTTCTACACCGGGACTGCTTCTACACCGGGACTGCTTCTACACCAGGACTGCATGTACACCGGGACTGCTTCTATACCAGGACTGCTTCTACACCAGGACTGCTTCTACACCAGGACTGCTTCTACACCGGGACTGCTTCTACACCGGGAGTGCTTCTTCACCGGGACTGCTTCTACACCAGGACTGCTGCACCAGGACTGCTTCTACACCAGGGCTGCTTCTACACCAGGACTGCTTCTACATCAGGACTGCTTCTACACCAGGACTGCTTCTACACCAGGACTGCTTCTACACAAGGACTGCTACACCAGGGCTGCTTCTACACCAGGACTGCTTCTACACCAGGACTGCTTCTACACTAGGGCTGCCTCTACACCAGGGCTGCTTCTACACCAAGACTGCCTCTACACCAGGGCTGCTTCTACACCAGGACTGCTTCTACACCAGGACTGCTTCTACACCAGGACTGCTTCTACACCAGGACTGCTTCTACACCAGGACTGCTTCTACACCAGGGCTGCTTCTTCACCAGGACTGCTTCTACACCAGGACTGCTTCTACACCAGGACTGCTTCTACACCAGGACTGCTTCTACACCAGGAGTATTCGTACACCGGGGATGCGTTTACAGCAGGACCTCTCCGACACCATGACTGCTTCTACACCAGGTTGCTCCTACACCAGGACTGGTTGTACACCAGGATTACTTCTACACCAAGAGTGATTCTACATCAGAGCTGCTTGTAAGGTAGGTCACCCCTGGGGAAGGGGGGAAAGAATACTTCCCCAGTATCCCTGCTTGTCGTAAGAGGCGACTAAAAGGGGCCTTTTTGTCTCCTGTCTTTCATTCTTTATTGTTCTCTTCTGCTCTTCTGTCCTACCCTTTTTCTCGATATTTCCGTTTTTCATTTTTTTTTTCAGTCAACTCCTGCAGTGCCATATAGCCATATAATGGCTTGGTGCTAATTCTTCACTATTCCATCCTTCCTTGTAAGCCAGGACTGCCTCTACGCCACAACTACTTCTTTACCAGGACTGTTTCTACACCAGGATTGCTTCTACACCAGGACTGCTTCTACACCAGGACTGCTTCTACACCAGGACTGCTTCTACACCAGGACTGCTTCTACACCAGGACTGCTTCTACACCAGGACTGCTTCTACACCAAGATTGCTTCTACACCAGGACTGCTTCTACACCATGATTGCTTCCACAACAAGATCGCATCTGCACCAGGACTGCTTCTACACCGGGACTGCTTTTACACCAGGATCGCATCTACACCAGGACTGCTTCTACACCAGGATCGCATCTACACCAGGAATGCTTGATTCAGCATCAGGACTGCTTCTACACCGGGACTGCTTCTACACCAGGACTGCTCCTACACCAGGACTGCTCCTACACCAGGACTGCTTCTACACCAGGACTGCTTCTACACCAGGATCGCATCTACACCAGGAATGCTTGATTCAGCATCAGGACTGCTTCTACACCAGGACTGCTTCTATACCAGGGCTGCTTGTACACCAGGACTGCTGCTACACCAGGATCGCATCTACACCAGGACTGCTTCTACACCAGGATTGCTTCTACACCAGGACTGCTTCTACACCAGGACTGCTTCTACACCAGGGCTGCTTCTACACCAGGGCAGCAGGACTGCTTCTACACCAGGACTGCTTCTACACCAGGACTGCTTCTACACCAGGACTGCTTCTACACCAGGACTGCTTCTTCACCAGGACTGCTTCTACACCAGGACTGCTTCTACACCAGGACTGCTTCTACACCAGGACTGCTTCTACACCAGGACTGCTTCTACACCAGGGTTGCTTCTACACCAGGACTGCTTCTACACCAGGACTGCTTCTACACCAGGACTGCTTCTACACCAGGGCTGCTTCTACACCAGGGCTGCTTCTACACCAGGGCTGCTTCTACACCAGGACTGCTTCTACACCAGGACTGCTTCTACACCAGGACTGCTTCTACACCAGGGCTGCTTCTACACCAGGGCTGCTTCTACACCAGGACTGCTTCTACACCAGGACTGTTTCTACACCAGGAGTATTCGTACACCGGGGATGCGTTTACAGCAGGACCTATCCGACACCATGACTGCTTCTACACCAGGTTGCTTCTACACCAGGACTAGTTGTACACCAGGAATACTTCTACAGCAAGAGTGATTCTACATCAGAGCTGCTGGTAAGGTAGGTCACCCCTGGGGAGGGGGGGAAAGAATACTTCCCCAGTATCCCTGCTTGTCGTAAGAGGCGACTAAAAGGGGCCTTTTTGTCTCCTGTCTTTCATTCTTTATTGTTCTCTTCTACTTTTCTGTCCTACCCTTTTTCTCGATATTTCTGTTTTTCATTTTTTTTTTTCAGAAAACTCCTGCAGTGCCATATAGCCATATTATGGCTTGCTGCTAATTCTTCACTATTCCATCCTTCCTTGTAAGCCAGGACTGCCTCTACGCCACAACTACTCCTTTACCTGGACTGTTTCTACACCAGGATTGCTTCTACACCAGGACTACTTCTACATCGGGACTGCTTCTACACCATGGCTGCTTCTACACCAGGACTGCTTCTACATCGGGACTGCTTCTACACCATGGCTGCTTCTACACCAGGACTGCTTCTACACCAGGTGTCCTACACCCGGACTGCTTCTACACCAGGACTGCTACACCGGGACTACTTCTACACCAGGATTGCATCTACACCAGGACTGCTTCTACACCAGGACTGCTTCTACACCAGGACTGCTTCTACACTAGGACTGCTTCTACACCGGGACTGCTTCTACACCAGTACTGCTTCTTGACCAGGACTGCTTCTACACCAGGACTGCTTCTACACCAGGTGTCCTACACCCGGACTGCTTCTACACCAGGACTGCTACACCGGGACTATTTCTACACCAGGACTGCTTCTACAACGGGACTTCTTCTACACCATGACTGCTTGTACACCATGACTGCTTGTACACCATGACTGCTTGTACACCATTACTGCTTCTACACCAGGACTGCTTCTACACCAGGACTGCTTCTTCACCAGGACTGCTTCTACACCAGGATTGCTTCTACACCAGGACTGCTTCTACACCAGGACTGCTTCTACACCAGGAGTCCTACACCAGGACTGCTTCTACACCAGGAGTCCTACACTGGGACTGCTTCTGCGCCAGGACTGCTCCTACACCAGGGCTGCTTCAGCACCAGGACTGCTTCTACACCAGGACTGCTACACCAGGACTGCTTCTACACCAGGGCTGCTTCTACACCAGGACTGCTTCTACACCAGGACTGCTTCTACACCAGGGCTGATTCTACACCAGGACTGCTTCTACACCAGGATTGCTTGTACACCAGGACTGCTTCTACACCAGGACTGCTTCTACACCAGGATTGCTTGTACACCAGGACTGCTTCTACACCAGGACTGCTTCTACACCAGGATTGCTTCTACACCAGGACTGCTTCTACATCAGGATTGCTTCTACACCAGGACTGCTTCTTCACCAGGACTGCTTCTACACCAGGACTGCTTCTACACCAGGGCTGCTTCTACACCAGGACTGCTTCTACACCAGGGCTGCTTCTACACCAGGGCTGCTTCTACACCAGGGCTGCTTCTACAGCAGGACTGCTTCTACAGCAGGACTGCTTCTACACCAGGGCTGCTTCTACACCAGGTCTGCTTCTACACCAGGGTTGCTTCTACACCAGGACTCCTTCTACACCAGGACTCCTTCAACATCAGGGTTGCTTCTACACCAGGGTTGCTTCTACACCAGGACTGCTTCTACACCAGGACTACTTCTACACCAGGAGTATTCGTACACCGGGGATGCGTTTACAGCAGGACCTCTCCGACACCATGACTGCTTCTACACCAGGTTCCTCCAACACCAGGATTGCTTGTACACCAGGATTACTTCTACACCAAGAGTGATTCTACATCAGAGCTGCTGGTAAGGTAGGTCACCCCTGGGGAAGGGGGGAAAGAATACTTCCCCAGTATCCCTGCTTGTCGTAAGAGGCGACTAAAAGGGGCCTTTTTGTCTCCTGTCTTTCATTCTTTATTGTTCTCTTCTACTTTTCTGTCCTACCCTTTTTCTCGATATTTCCGTTTTTCATTTTTTTTTTTCAGTCAACTCCTGCAGTGCCATATAGCCATATTATGGCTTGGTGCTAATTCTTCACTATTCCATCCTTCCTTGTAAGCCAGGACTGCCTCTACGCCACAACTACTTCTTTACCAGGACTGTTTCTACACCAGGATTGCTTCTACACCAAGATTGCTTCTTCACCAGGACTGCTTCTACACCAGGACTGCTTCTACACCAGGATTGCTTCTACACCAGGGCTGCTTCTACACCAGGACTGCTTCTACACCAGGATCGCATCTTCACCAGGACTGCTTCTACACCAGGACTGCTTCTACACCAGGGCTGCTTCTACACCAGGACTGCTTCTACACCAGGACTGCTTGTACGCCAGGACTGCTTCTACACCTGGACTGCTTCTACACCAGGACTGCTTCTTCACCAGGACTGCTTCTACACCAGGACTGCTTGTACGCCAGGACTGCTTCTACACCTGGACTGCTTCTACACCAGGACTGTTTCTACACCAGGACTGCTTCTACACCAGGACTGCTTCTACACCAGGACTGCTTCTACACTGGGACTGCTTCTACACCAAGATTGCTTCTACAACAGGATCGCATCTGCACCAGGACTGCTTCTATACCGGGACTGCTTCTACACCAGGATCGCATCTACACCAGGACTGCTTCTACACCAGGACTGCTTCTACATCAGGGTTTCTTCTACACCAGGACTGCTTCTACACCAGGACTGCTTCTACACCGGGACTGCTTCTACACCAGGACTGCTCCTACACCAGGACTGCTCCTACACCAGGACTGCTTCTACACCAGGACTGCTTCTACACCAGGATCGCATCTACACCAGGAATGCTTGATTCAGCATCAGGACTGCTTCTACACCAGGACTGCTTCTATACCAGGGCTGCTTGTACACCAGGACTGCTGCTACACCAGGATCGCATCTACACCAGGACTGCTTCTACACCAGGATTGCTATACCAGAACTGCTACACCAGGACTGCTTCTACACCAGGACTGCTTCTACACCAGGACTGCTTCTACACCAGGACTGCTTCTACACCAGGACTGCTTCTACACCAGGACTGCCTATACACCAGGGCAGCAGGACTGCTACACCTGGACTGCTTCTACACCAAGACTGCTTCTACACCAGGACTGCTTCTTCACCAGGACTGCTTCTACACCAGGACTGCTTCTACACCTGGACTGCTTCTACACCAGGAGTCCTACACCAGGTCTGCTTCTACACCAGGAGTCCTACACCGGGACTGCTTCTGCGCCATGACTGCTTCTACACCAGGGCTGCTTCAACACCAGGACTGCTTCTACACCAGGACTGCTTCTACACCAGGACTGCTTCTACACCAGGACTGCTTCTACACCAGGACTGCTTCTACACCAGGCCTGCTTTTACACCAGGGCTGCTTCTACACCAGGGCTGCTTCTACACCAGGACTGCTTCTACACCAGGATTGCTTCTACACCAGGATTGCTTCTACACCAGGACTGCTTCTACACCAGGACTGCTTCTACACCAGGATTGCTTCTACACCAGGACTGCTTCTACACCAGGACTGCTTCTACACCAGGACTGCTTCTACACCAGGATTGCTTCTACACCAGGACTGCTTCTACACCAGGATTGCTTCTACACCAGGACTGCTTCTACACCAGGAGTCCTACATCCGGACTGCTTGTACACCAGGACTCCTACACCGGGACTGCTTCTAGACCAGGACTGCTTCTACACCTGGATTTCTTCTACACCAGGACTGCTTCTACACCAGGACTGCTTCTTCACTAGGACTGCTTCTACACCAAGATTGCTTCTACACCAGGACTACTACTACACCAGGACTGCTTCTACACCAGGAGTCCTACACCAGGACTGCTTCTACACAAGGAGTCCTACACCGGGACTGCTTCTGCGCCAGGACTGCTTCTACACAAGGGCTGCTTCAACACCAGGATTGCTTCTACACCAGGACTGCTTCTACACCAGGACTGCTTCTACACCAGGACTGCTACACCAGGACTGCTTCTACACCAGGGCTGCTTCTACACCAGGGCTGCTTCTACACCAGGACTGCTTCTACACCAGGACTGCTTCTACACCAGGGCTGCTTCTACACCAGGACTGCTTCTACACCAGGATTGCTTCTACACCAGGACTGCTTCTACACCAGGATTGCTTCTACACCAGGACTGCTTCTACACCAGGACTGCTTCTACACCAGGATTGCTTCTACACTAGGACTTCTACACCAGGATTGCTTCTACACCAGGATTGCTTCTATACCAGGACTGCTTCTACACCAGGACTGCTTCTACACTGGGACTGCTTCTATACCAGGGCTGCTTCTACACCAGGACTGCTTCTACACCAGGGCTGCTTCTACACCAGGACTGCTTCTACACTAGGACTGCTTCTACACCAGGACTGCTTCTACACCAGGGCTGCTTTTACACCAGGACTGCTTCTACACCAGGACTCCTTCTACACCAGGAGTATTCGTACACCGGGGATGCGTTTAAAGCAGGATCTCTCCGACACCATGACTGCTTCTACACCAGGTTGCTCCAACACCAGGACTGCTTGTACACCAGGATTACTTCTACACCAAGAGTCATTTTACATCAGAGCTGCTGGTAAGGTAGGTCACCCCTGGGGAAGGGGGGAAAGAATACTTCCCCAATATCATTGCTTCTCGTAAGAGGCGACTAAAAGGGGCCTTTTTGTCTCCTGTCTTTCATTCTTTATTGTTCTCTTCTACTTTTCTGTCCTACCCTTTTTCTCGATATTTCCGTTTTTCATTTTTTTTTTCAGTCAACTCCTGCAGTGCCATATAGCCATATAATGGCTTGGTGCTAATTCTTCACTCTTCCATCCCTTCTTGTAAGCCAGGACTGCCTCTACGCCACAACTACTTCTTTACCAGGACTGTTTCTACACCAGGATTGCTTCTACACTAGGATTGCTTCTACACCAGGATTGCTTCTACACCAGGATTGCTTCTACACTAGGCCTGCTTGTACACCGGGACTGCTTCTACACCTGGACTGCTTCTACACCAGGATTGCTTCCACACCGGGACTGCTTCTACACCAGGATTGTTTCTACATCAGGATTACTTCTACACCAGGACTGCTTCTACACCGGGACTGCTTCTACACCAGGATTGCTTATACACCAGGATTGCTTATACACCAGGACTGCTTCTACACCGGGACTGCTTCTACACCAGGATTGTTTCTACACCAGGACTGCTTCTACACCGGGACTGCTTCTACACCAGGACTGCTTCTACACCCGGACTGCTTGTACACCAGGATCGCATCTACACCAGGATCGCATCTACATCGGGACTGCTTCTAAAGCGGGACTGCTTCTACACCATGGCTGCTTCTACACCAGGATTGCTTCTACACCGGGACTGCTTCTACACCAGGGTTTCTTCTAGACCAGGACTGCTTGGTTCAGCATCAGGACTGCTTCTACACCAGGACTGCTTCTACACCAGGACTGCTTCTACACCAGAGCTGCTTCAACACCAGGACCGCTTGGTTCAGCATCAGGACTGCTTCTACACCAGGACTGCTTCTACACCAGGACTGGATCTACACCAGGACTGCTTCTACACCAGGACTGGATCTACACCAGGACTGCTTCTGCACCAGGGCTGCTTCTACACCGGGACTGGATGTACACCAGGACTGGATCTACACCAGGACTTCTTCTGCACCAGGGCTGCTTCTACACCAGGGCTGCTTCTACACCAGGGCCGCTTCTACACCAGGACTGCTTCTACACTAGGGCTGCTTCTACACCAGGACTGCTTCTACACCAGGACTGCTTCTACACCAGGACAGCTTCTACACCAGGACTGCTTCTACACCAGGACTGCTTCTACACCAGAACTGCTTCTACACCAGGACTGCTTCTACACCAGGATTGCTTTTACACCAGGACTGCTTCTACACCAGGATTGCTTCTACACCAGGACTGCTTCTTCACCAGGACTGCTTCTACACCAGGACTGCTTCTACATCAGGGCTGCTTCTACACCAGGACTGCTTCTACACCAGGGCCTCTTCTACACCAGGACTGCTTCTACAGCAGGACTGCTTCTACACCAGGGCTGCTTCTACACCAGGGCTGCTTCTACACCAGGGTTGCTTCTACACCAGGACTGCTTCTACACCAGGATCGCATCTTCACCAGGACTGCTTCTACACCAGGACTGCTTCTACACCAGGGCTGCTTCTACACCAGGACTGCTTCTACACCAGGACTGCTTCTACACCAGGACTGCTTGTACGCCAGGACTGCTTCTACACCTGGACTGCTTCTACACCAGGACTGTTTCTACACCAGGACTGCTTCTACACCAGGACTGCTTCTACACCAGGACTGCTTCTACACTGGGACTGCTTCTACACCAAGATTGCTTCTACAACAGGATCGCATCTGCACCAGGACTGCTTCTATACCGAGACTGCTTCTACACCAGGATCGCATCTACACCAGGACTGCTTCTACATCAGGGTTTCTTCTACACCAGGACTGCTTCTACACCAAGACTGCTTCTACACCGGGACTGCTTCTACACCAGGACTGCTCCTACACCAGGACTGCTCCTACACCAGGACTGCTTCTACTCCAGGACTGCTTCTATACCAGGGCTGCTTGTACACCAGGACTGCTGCTACACCAGGATCGCATCTACACCAGGACTGCTTCTACACCAGGATTGCTATACCAGAACTGCTACACCAGGACTGCTTCTACACCAGGACTGCTTCTACACCAGGACTGCTTCTACACCAGGACTGCTTCTACACCAGGACTGCCTATACACCAGGGCAGCAGGACTGCTACACCTGGACTGCTTCTACACCAAGACTGCTTCTACACCAGGACTGCTTCTTCACCAGGACTGCTTCTACACCAGGACTGCTTCTACACCAGGACTGCTTCTACACCAGGAGTCCTACACCAGGTCTGCTTCTACACCAGGAGTCCTACACCGGGACTGCTTCTGCGCCATGACTGCTTCTACACCAGGGCTGCTTCAACACCAGGACTGCTTCTACACCAGGACTGCTACACCAGGACTGCTTCTACACCAGGGCTGCTTCTACACCAGGCCTGCTTTTACACCAGGACTGCTTCTACACCAGGGCTGCTCCTACACCAGGACTGCTTCTACACCAGGATTGCTTCTACACCAGGACTGCTTCTACACCAGGACTGCTTCTACACCAGGATTGCTTCTACACCAGGACTGCTTCTACACCAGGACTGCTTCTACACCAGGACTGCTTCTACACCAGGATTGCTTCTACACCAGGACTGCTTCTACACCAGGATTGCTTCTACACCAGGACTGCTTCTACACCAGGAGTCCTACACCCGGACTGCTTGTACACCAGGACTGCTACACCGGGACTGCTTCTAGACCAGGACTGCTTCTACACCGGGATTTCTTCTACACCAGGACTGCTTCTACACCAGGACTGCTTCTTCACTAGGACTGCTTCTACACCAAGATTGCTTCTACACCAGGACTACTTCTACACCAGGACTGCTTCTACACCAGGAGTCCTACACCAGGACTGCTTCTACACAAGGAGTCCTACACCGGGACTGCTTCTGCGCCAGGACTGCTTCTACACCAGGGCTGCTTCAACACCAGGACTGCTTCTACACCAGGACTGCTTCTACACCAGGACTGCTTCTACACCAGGACTGCTACACCAGGACTGCTTCTACACCAGGGCTGCTTCTACACCAGGAGTGCTTCTACACCAGGACTGCTTCTACACCAGGGCTGCTTCTACACCAGGACTGCTTCTACACCAGGATTGCTTCTACACCAGGACTGCTTCTACACCAGGACTGCTTCTACACCAGGATTGCTTCTACACCAGGACTGCTTCTACACCAGGATTGCTTCTACACCAGGACTGCTTCTACACCAGGACTGCTTCTATACCAGGACTGCTTCTACACCAGGACTGCTTCTACACTGGGACTGCTTCTATACCAGGGCTGCTTCTACACCAGGACTGCTTCTACACCAGGGCTGCTTCTACACCAGGACTGCTTCTACACTAGGACTGCTTCTACACCAGGACTGCTTCTACACCAGGGCTGCTTTTACACTAGGACTGCTTCTACACCAGGACTCCTTCTTCACCAGGAGTATTCGTACACCGGGGATGCGTTTAAAGCAGGATCTCTCCGACACCATGACTGCTTCTACACCAGGTTGCTCCAACACCAGGACTGCTTGTACACCAGGATTACTTCTACACCAAGAGTCATTTTACATCAGAGCTGCTGGTAGGGTAGGTCACCCCTGGGGAAGGGGGGAAAGAATACTTCCCCAATATCATTGCTTCTCGTAAGAGGCGACTAAAAGGGGCCTTTTTGTCTCCTGTCTTTCATTCTTTATTGTTCTCTTCTACTTTTCTGTCCTACCCTTTTTCTCGATATTTCCGTTTTTCATTTTTTTTTTCAGTCAACTCCTGCAGTGCCATATACCCATATAATGGCTTGGTGCTAATTCTTCACTCTTCCATCCCTTCTTGTAAGCCAGGACTGCCTCTACGCCACAACTACTTCTTTACCAGGACTGTTTCTACACCAGGATTGCTTCTTCACTAGGATTGCTTCTACACCAGGATTGCTTCTTCACCAGGATTGCTTCTACACTAGGCCTGCTTGTACACCGGGACTGCTTCTACACCTGGACTGCTTCTACACCAGGATTGCTTCCACACCGGGACTGCTTCTACACCAGGATTGTTTCTACGTCAGGATTACTTCTACACCAGGATTGCTTCTACACCGGGACTGCTTCTACACCAGGATTGCTTATACACCAGGACTGCTTCTACACCGGGACTGCTTCTACACCAGGATTGTTTCTACACCAGGACTGCTTCTACACCGGGACTGCTTCTACACCAGGACTGCTTCGACACCCGGACTGCTTGTACACCAGGATCGCATCTACACCAGGATCGCGTCTACACCGGGACTGCTTCTAAAGCGGGACTGCTTCTACACCATGGCTGCTTCTACACCAGGATTGCTTCTACACCGGGACTGCTTCTACACCAGGGTTTCTTCTAGACCAGGACTGCTTGGTTCAGCATCAGGACTGCTTCTACACCAGGACTGCTTCTACACCAGAGCTGCTTCAACACCAGGACCGCTTGGTTCAGCATCAGGACTGCTTCTACACCAGGACTGCTTCTACACCAGGACTGGATCTACACCAGGACTGGATCTACACCAGGACTGGATCTACACCAGGACTGCTTCTGCACCAGGGCTGCTTCTACACCGGGACTGGATGTACACCAGGACTGGGTCTACACCAGGACTTCTTCTGCACCAGGGCTGCTTCTACACCAGGGCTGCTTCTACACCAGGGCCGCTTCTACACCAGGACTGCTTCTACACTAGGGCTGCTTCTATACCAGGACTGCTTCTACACCAGGACTGCTTCTACACCAGGACAGCTTCTACACCAGGACTGCTTCTACACCAGGACTGCTTCTACACCAGAACTGCTTCTACACCAGGATTGCTTGTACACCAGGACTGCTTCTACACCAGGACTGCTTCTACACCAGGATTGCTTCTACACCAGGATTGCTTTTACACCAGGACTGCTTCTACACCAGGATTGCTTCTACACCAGGACTGCTTCTTCACCAGGACTGCTTCTACACCAGGACTGCTTCTACATCAGGACTGCTTCTACACCAGGACTGCTTCTACACCAGGGCTGCTTCTACACCAGGACTGCTTCTACACCAGGACTGCTTCTACAGCAGGACTGCTTCTACACTAGGGCTGCTTCTACACCAGGGCTGCTTCTACACCAGGGCTGCTTCTACACCAGGGTTGCTTCTACACCAGGACTCCTTCTACACCAGGACTCCTTCAACATCAGGGTTGCTTCTACACCAGGGTTGCTTCTACACCAGGACTGCTTCTACACCAGGACTCCTTCTACACCAGGAGTATTCGTACACCTGGGATGCGTTTACAGCAGGATCTCTCCGACACCATGACTGCTTCTACACCAGGTTCCTCCAACACCAGGATTGCTTGTACACCAGGATTACTTCTACACCAAGAGTGATTCTACATCAGAGCTGCTGGTAAGGTAGGTCACCCCTCTGGGAAGGGGGGAAAGAATACTTCCCCAGTATCCCTGCTTGTCGTAAGAGGCGACTAAAATGGGCCTTTTTGTCTCCTGTCTTTCATTCTTTATTGTTCTCTTCTACTTTTCTGTCCTACCCTTTTTCACGATATTTCCGTTTTCATTTTTTTTTTCAGTCAACTCCTGCAGTGCCATATAGCCATATAATGGCTTGGTGATAAATCTTCACTATTCCATCCTTCCTTGTAAGCCAGGACTGCCTCTACGCCACAACTACTTCTTTGCCAGGACTGTTTCTACACCAGGATTGCTTCTACACCAAGATTGCTTCTTCACCAGGACTGCTTCTACACCAGGACTGCTTCTACACCAGGATTGCTTCTACACCGGGACTGCTTCTACACCAGGGTTTCTTCTACACCAAGACTGCTTGGTTCAGCATCAGGACTGCTTCTACACCAGGACTGCTTCTACACCAGAGCTGCTACAACACCAGGACTGCTTCTACACCAGGGCTGCTTCTACACCAGGACTGCTTCTACACCAGGATCGCATCTTCACCAGGACTGCTTCTACACCAGGACTGCTTCTACACCAGGGCTGCTTCTACACCAGGACTGCTTCTACACCAGGACTACTTCTACACCAGGACTGCTTCTACACCAGGACTGCTTCTACACCAGGACTGCTTCTCCACCTTGACTGCTTCTACACCAGGACTACTTCTACACCAGGACTGCTTCTACACCAGGGCTGCTTCTACACCAGGACTGCTTCTACACCAGGACTTCTTCTACACCAGGACTGCTTCTACACCAGGACTGCTTCTACACCAGGACTACTTCTACACCAGGACTGCTTCTACACCATGACTGCTACACCATTACTGCTACACCAGGACTGCTTCTACACCAGGACTGCTACACCAGGGCTGGTTCTACACCAGGACTGCTACACCAGGGCTGCTTCTACACCAGGACTGCTTCTACACCAGGACTGCTTCTACACCAGGACTGCTCCTACACCAGGACTGCTTCTACACCAGGACTGCTACACCAGGACTGCTTCTACACCAGGACTGCTACACCAGGACTGCTTCTACACCAGGACTGCTTCTACACCAGGGCTGCTTCTACACCAGGACTGCTTCTACACCAGGACTGCTACACCAGGGCTGCTTCTACACCAGGACTGCTTCTACACCAGGACTGCTTCTACACCAGGACTGCTTCTACACCAGGACTGCTTCTACACCAGGACTGCTTCTACACCAGGACTGCTTCTACACCAGGACTGCTTCTACACCAGGGCTCCTTCTACACCAGGACTGCTTCTACACCAGGACTACTTCTACACCAGGACTGCTTCTACACCAGGACTGCTCCTACACCAGGACTGCTTCTACACCAGGACTGCTTCTACACCAGGACTATTCTTACACCGCGGATGCGTTTACACCAGGACCTCTCCGACACCTTGACTGCTTCTACACCAGGTTACTTCTACACCAGGACTGGTTGTACACCAGGATTACTTCTACACCAAGAGTGATTCTACATCAGAGCTGCTGGTAAGGTAGGTCACCCCTGGGGAAGGGGGGAAAGAATACTTCCCCAGTATCCCTGCTTGTCGTAAGAGGCGACTAAAAGGGGCCTTTTTGTCTCCTGTCTTTCATTCTTTGTTGTTCTCTTCTACTTTTCTGTCCTACCCTATTTCTCAATATTTTCGTTTTTCATTTTTTTTTTTTCCAGTCAACTCCTGCAGTGCCATATAGCCATATTATGGCTTGGTGATAATTCTTCACTATTCCATCCTTCCTTGTAAGCCAGGACTGCCTCTACGCCACAACTACTTCGTTACTAGGACTGTTTCTACACCAGGTCTGCTTCTACACCAAGCTTGCTTCTACACCAGGACTGCTTCTACACCAGGACTGCTTCTACACCAGGACTGCTTCTACACCAGGACTGCTTCTACACCAGGACTGCTTCTACACCAGGACTGCTTCTACACCAGGATTGCTTCTACACCGGCTACTGCTTATATACCCGGACTGCTTGTACACCAGGATCGCATCTACACCAGGACTGCTTCTACACCAGGGCTTCTTCTACGCGAGGACTGCTTCTTCACTAGGACTTTTTCTACACCAGAAGTTCTACAATCGGACTGCCTCTACACCAGGACTGCTACACCGGGACTGCTTCTACACCAGGACTGCTACACCGGGACTGCTTCTACACCAGGACTTCTACACCGGGACTGCTTCTACACCAGGACTGCTCCTACACCAGGACTGCTCCTACACCAGGACTGCTTCTTCACCAGGACTGCTACTACACCAGGACTGCTCCTACACGAGGACTGCTTCTACACCAGGACTTCTACACCAGGACTGCTTCTTGACCAGGACTGCTTCTACACCAGGAGTCCTACACCCGGACTGCTTCTACACCACGACTGGTACAACGGGACTGCTTCTACACCAGGACTGCTACTACGCCAGGACTGCTTCTACACCGGGACTGCTTCTTCACCAGGACTGCTTCTACACCAGAATTGCTTCTACACCAGGACTGCTTCTACACCAGGACTGCTTCTACACCGGGACTGCTTCTTCACCAGGACTGCTTCTACACCAGAATTGCTTCTACACCAGGACTGCTTCTACACCGGGACTGCTTCTACACCGGGACTGCTTCTACACCAGGACTGCTTCTACACCAGGACTGCATCTTCACCGAGACTGCTTCTACACCAGGAGTCCTACACCGGGACTGCTTCTACTGTACACCAGGAGTCCTACACCGGGACTGCTTCTACTGTACACCAGGAGTCCTACACCGGGACTGCTTCTACACCAGGACTACTACTACACCGGGACTGCTTCTACACCAGGATTGCTTCTACACCAGGGCTGCTTCTGCACCAGGGCTGCTTCAACACCAGGACTGCTTCTATGCCAGGACTGCTTCTACACCAGGACTGCTACACCAGGGCTGCTACTACACCAGGACTGCGTCTACACCAGGGCTGGCCTCTACACCAGGGCTGCTTCTTCACCAGGACTGCTTCTACACCAGGACTGCTTCTTCACTAGGAATGCATCTTCACCAGGACTGCTTCTACGCCAGGGCTGCTTCTACACTAGGGCTGCTTCTACACCAGGACTGCTTCTACACCAGGAGTATTCGTACACCGGGGAGTCGTTTACACCAAGACTTCTCCGACACCATGACTGCTTCTACACCAGGTTGCTCCTACAGCAGGACTGCTTGTACACCAGGATTACTTCTACACCTAGAGTGATTCTACATCAGAGCTGCTTGTAAGGTAGGTCACCCCTGGGGAAGGGGGGAAAGAATACTTCCCCAGTATCCCTGCTTGTCGTAAGAGGCGACTAAAAGGGGCCTTTTTGTCTCCTGTCTTTCATTCTTTATTGTTCTCTTCTGCTTTTCTGTCCTACCCTTTTTCTCGATATTTCCGTTTTTCATTTTTTTTTTCAGTCAACTCCTGCAGTGCCATATAGCCATATAATGGCTTGGTGATAATTCTTCACTATTCCATCCTTCCTTGTAAGCCAGGACTGCCTCTACGCCACAACTGTAGCACCAGTCGAGCAGGGCAGTACTCCCGAGGTGGATGGAAAGCTGATGACAGGGAGTGCTGGAGCTCCCGTTTCATCAGCCCTCAGGACTAGTTCCTGACCATCCCCCTTTGCTGAACTTTTTCAGTGTCTCAGTTACACAGAGAGTAGGCCAGCATGCTCTCCAGTACAAATTTCTCTATCTATCTTCACCAAACTACATGCACAGTACACACTACACTTCCTATTCAAAATTAACCAAAAATGGCGTTGATTCACCTTGCCTCGGAGTCCCCAGGGGGGGGGACCATAAATGCCCCCGCCATCTGCCCCTCTCCCGTTGACGACTCGAGGTGCCTGGAACCACTGTCTGACTCTCTTCTTCTTCATTTCTGCAACATTCGCGGCCTTTCATCTAACTTTCGCTCTGTTGAGCACCACCTCTCCTCCTCTAAACCTCACCTTCTTTTTCTAACGGAGACTCAGCTGTCTGAGGCAACTGACAGCAAACCCTTTTCTGTATCCTCCTACTTTCTCTATACTCATTTCAAAGCCAAAGGTGGCTGTTGTGTATACATACGCAACGACTTATCTTGCTCTCGTGTTCCTGAACTTGATTCTTCTGAATTCTCCACTCTCTGGCTTCGGCTTTCCTGTCATTCTCTGACTAAATATATCTGTGCTGTTTACTTATCCCCTAATTCTACTGACTATCAAAAATTCTTCGACTATCTTACTTCTACGATGGAACACATTCTGTCCATTTCTCCTTTCTCTGAAATCTCCATTCTTGGAGATTTCAATGTTCACCACCACCTTTGGCTCTCCTCTCCTTTCACGGATCCACCTGGTGAACAAGCCTACATCTTTTCTATCCTTAATGACCTAGAGCAGCTTGTACAGCACCCTACCCGTATCCCTGACCGCCTTGGAGAGAGCTCCAACATACTTGACCTCTTCCTCACAACTAATCCTTCTGCTTACTCTGTTAATCTTTTCTCTCCGTTGGGCTCCTCCGATCACAACCTTATTACCTTAACCTGTCCTATTGCTCCAGTACGGCCTGCGGACCCTCCAGGGAAACGTCGTCTCTGGCATTTTGGAGCTGCGGACTGGGAGGCCCTCAGGCAGTACTTCTTTGATTTTCCCTGGAATGATTATTGCTTCCATGGCCGTGAGCCATCTGAGTGTGCCTTGCGCATTACAGAGGTTATTCTCTCGGGCATGGAAGCATACATTCCTTTCTCATATCCTTTGACTAACGCAAGAAAGCCTTGGTTTAATCACGCTTGTTCTAATGCTGTCCGCAACAAGGAGAAGGCCTACAAAAGGTACCGGAGCCAACCCACCCCTGAATCACATAATCTTTACGTTTCTGCCCGGAATCGTGCTAAGTCTGTTCTTCGCTCTACTAAAAATAATTTCATCCATACTAAATGCTCTCAACTCTCCAACTCGAATTCTTCTCGCTCCTTCTGGCACCTTGCCAAAAATCTTTCTAACAACTTTACCTCATCATCCTTCCCTCCTCTTTTCTACTCTGATGGTTCTGTAGCTATTTCTTCTACTGATAAAGCAGATCTCTTCGCACAGACTTTCTCCTCCAATTCCACCTTAGACGATGCCGGTGCTGTTCCTCCATCACTTCCCCCCTCTGACTTCCTCATGGCTGACATTAAAATTTCTTCAGTTGATGTATTTTCTGCCATTACTGGCCTCAGTACTAACAAGGCATATGGGCCTGATGGAGTCCCTCCTGTTGTTCTCAAAAACTGTGCTTCTGTGCTTACACCCTGCCTAGGCAAACTATTTCGCCTTTGTCTGTCAACTTGTACCTTTCCTTCTTGCTGGAAGTTTGCTCTCATTCAGCCAGTCCCAAAGAAGGGTGACCACTCCCAACCCTCCAACTATCGTCCAATTGCTTTAACGTCCTGTATTTCAAAAAGTTTTCGAGTCAATTCTTAATAAAAAAATTTTAAGGCATCTTTCCTATCACAACCTTCTTTCCGATCGTCAGTATGGGTTCCGTCAGGGACGCTCCACTGGCGATCTTCTCACCTACCTTTCAGACTCCTGGTCATCCTCCTTTCGGGACTTTGGCGAAAGCTTTGCCATTGCACTTGACATCTCAAAGGCTTTCGATCGAGTCTGGCATAAATCTTTAATTTCCAAACTGCCCTCCTACGGTTTCTATCCTTCTATCTGTGCCTTCATCGCTAGCTTCCTTTCTGGTCGTTCTATAGCTGCTGTCGTAGACGGCCATCGTTCTTCTCCTAGATCTATCAACAGTGGTGTTCCTCAGGGCTCTGTCCTATCACCAACTCTCTTCCTTTTATTCATCAATGATCTTCTAAGCTGTACATCTAACCCTATCCACTCATACGCTGATGACTCCACCCTTCATCTTTCCATTCGGTTCCCGCAACGCCCATCTCAGCAGTTGCTTCAAGAAACAAGGGATGAGGCTATGGCACACCTAATGTCTGACTTGGCTCATATCTCTGACTGGGGTAAAAATAATATGGTTGTCTTTAATGCATCTAAGACTCAGTTCTTACACCTATCAACCCGACAAAATCTTCCACAGGTATACCCACTAATGTTTAATAATATTCAGATTAATCCTGCATCATCCTTGAACATGCTTGGGGTTTCATTTACTCGGGACTTGTCTTGGAAAGATCATATTACATCTCTTGTAAAATCTGCTTCCAAGAGATTGGGTGTGCTAAGCCGACTCCGCTCTTTCTTTACCCCTGCACAATTGTTGACTCTATACAGAGGTTTTATCCGCCCCTGTGTGGAGTACAACTCTCATGTGTGGGGAGGCTCCCCACATACAGCTCTTCTCAATAGGGTGGAGTCAAAGGCTTTTCGTCTCATTAACTCTCCTCCTCTTACTGACTCCCTTCAACCTCTGTCTCTTCGCCGCACTGTTGCATCTTTATCTCTTTTCTATCGCTACTTTAATGGTCACTGCTCCTCTGAACTGTCTGCTTGCATTCCTCCACCTCTACGACGGGCGCGTAGCACCCGTCTCGCAGCAAACTCTCATCCCTTTTCTGTCCAACTCTCTAATGCAAGAGTTAACCGTTACTCCCAGTCTTTCATTTATGCAACAGGTCAGCTCTGGAACTGTCTCCCTCTGTCTGTATTTCCTGCTGCCTATGATCTCCAGTCTTTCAAACGTAGTGTGTCCAGGCATCTCAAAATGATCGGATCTTGAATTTGGCTCTCTATTGTATTTTGTTTTTCTCTTGGAGGGAACTGTTACTGCGGGCTCATGGCCTTTGGTTCCTTCTTCCTCGCATAAAAAAAAAAAAAAAAAAAAAAAAAAAACTACCTCTTTACCAGGACTGTTTCTACACCAGGATTGCTTCTACACCAGGACTGTTTCTACACCAGGATTGCTTCTACACCAGGACTGTTTCTACATCAGGATTGCTTCTACAGCAAGATTGCTTCTACACCAGGACTGCTTCTACACCGGGACTGCTTCTACACCGGGACTGCTTCAACACCGGGACTGCTTCAACACCGGGACTGCTTCTACACCAGGACTGCTTCAACACCGGGACTGCTTCTACACCGGGACTGCTTCTACACCAAGACTGCTTCTACACCCGGAATGCTTGTACACCAGGATCGCAACCACACCGGGACTGCTTCCATACCAGGGCTGCTTCTACATCAAGATTGCATCTACACCAGAATCTCATCTACACCAGGTTCGCATCTACACCAGGATCGCATCTACACCAGGATCGCATCTACACCAGGATCGCATCTACACCAGGATCGCATCTACACCGGGACTGCTTCCACACCAGGGCTGCTTCTACATCAAGATTGCATCTACACCAGAATCTCATTTACACCAGGTTCGCATCTACACCAGGATCGCATCTACACCAGGATCGCATCTACACCAGGATCGCATCTACACCAGGATCGCATCTACACCAGGATCGCATCTACACCGGAACTGCTTCTACACCGGGACTGCTTCTACAACAGGACTGCTTCTACACCAGGACTGCTTCTACACCAGGACTGCTTCTACACCAGGACTGCTCCTACACCAGGACTGCTTCTACACCATGACAGCTTCTACACCAGGACTGTTTCAACATAACGACTGCTTCTACACAAGGTCTGCTTCTACACCAAGACTGCTTCTACACCAGGACTGCTTCTACACCAGGACTGCTTCTACACCAGGACTGCTTCTACACCAGGACTGCTCCTACACCAGGACTGCTACACCAAGACTGCTACACCAGGATTGCTTCTACACCAGGGCTGCTTCTATACTAGGGCTGCTTCTTCACCGGGACTGCTTCTACACCAGGACTGCTTCTACACCAGGACTGCTTCTACACCAGGATTGCTTCTACACCAGGACTGCATCTACACCAGGACTGCTTGTACATCAGAATTGCTTCTACACCAGGGCTGTTTCTACACTAGGGCTGCTTCTACACCAGGACTGCTTCTACACCAGGACTGCTTCTACACCAGGGCTGCTTCTACACCAGGACTGCTTCTACACCAGGAATTCTTCTACACCAGGGCTGCTTCTACACCAGGGCTGCTTCTACACCAGGAATGCTTGTAAACCAGGACTGCTTCTACACCAGGGCTGCTTCTACACCAGGACTGTTTCTACACCAGGACTGCTTCTTCACCAGGACTGCATAGACACCAGGACTGCTTCTACACCAGGGCTGCATCTACATCTGGATTGCATCTACACCAGGACTGCTTTTACACCAGGACTATTCGTACACCGGGGATGCGTTTACACCAAGACCTCTCCGACACCATGACTGCTTCTACACCAGGTTGCTCCTACACCAGGACTGCTTGTACATCAGGATTGCTTCTACACCAAGAGTGATTCTACATCAGAGCTGCTTGTAAGGTAGGTCACCCCTGGGGAAGGGGGGAAAGAATACTTCCCCAGTATCCCTGCTTGTCGTAAGAGGCGACTAAATGGGGCCTTTTTGTCTCCTGTTTTTCATTCTTTATTGTTCTCTTCCAATTTTCTGTCCTACCCTTTTTCTCGATATTTCCGTTTTTCATTTTTTTTTTTCAGTCAACTCCTGCAGTGCCATATAGCCATATTATGGCTTGGTGCTAATTCTTCACTATTCCATCCTTCCTTGTAAGCCAGGACTGCATCTACTCCACAACTACCTCTTTACCAGGACTGTTTCTACACCAGGACTGCTTCTACACCAGGATTGCTTCTACACCAGGACTGCTTCTACACCAGGACTGCTTCTACACCAGGACTGCTTCTACACCGGGACTGCTTCTACACCAAGACTGCTTCTACACCCGGACTGCTTGTACACCAGGATCGCATCTACACCAGGAGTGCTTCTACACCAGGGCTGCTTCTACGCCAGGACTGCTTCTTCACCAGGACTGTTTGTACACCAGGAGTCCTACACCCGGACTGCTTCTACACCAGGACTGCTACACCGGGACTGCTTCTACACCAGGACTGCTCTTACACGAGGACTGCTTCTACACCAGGACTGCTTCTACACCAGGAGTCCTACACGGACTGCTTCTACACCAGGAGTCCTACACCCGGACTGCTTCTACACCAGGACTACTTCAACAACAGGACTGCTTCTACACCAGGACTGCTTCTACACCAGGACTGCTTCTACACCAGGACTGCTTCTACACCAGGACTACTTCTACACCGGGACTGCTTCTTCACCGGGACTGCTTCTACACCAGGATTGTTTCTACACCGGGACTGCTTCTTCACCACGACTGCTTCTACACCAGGACTGCTACACCAGGGCTGCTTCTTCACCGAGACTGCTTCTACACCAGGAGTCCTACACCTGGACTGCTTCTACACCAGGAGTCCTACACCGGGACTGCTTCTACACCAGAACTGCTTCTACACCATTACTGCTACACCAGGACTGCTTCTACACCAGGGCTGCTTCAACATCAGGACTGCTTCTACACCAGGACTGCTTCTACACCAGGACTGCTTCTACACCAGGGCTGCTTCAACACTAGGGCTGCTTCTACACCAGGACTGCTTCTACACCAGGACTGCTACACCAGGACTGCTGCTACACCAGGGCTGCTTCTACACCAGGACTGCTTCTACACCAGGGCTGCCTCTACACCAGGACTGCTTCTTCACCAGGACTGCTTCTACACCAGGACTGCTTCTACACCAGGACTGCTTCTACACCATTACTGCTTCTTCACCAGGACTGCCTCTACACCAGGACTGCTTCTACACCAGGACTGCTTCTACACCAGGACTGCTTCTACACCATTACTGCTTCTTCACCAGGACTGCTTCTTCACCAGGACTGCTTCTGCACCAGGACTGCCTCTACACCAGGGCTGCATCTATATCTGGATTGCATCTACACTAGGACTGCTTCTACACCGGGACTGCTTCTACACCGGGACTGCTTCTACACCGGGACTGCTTCTACACCCGGACTGCTTATCCACCAGGATCTCATCTACACCAGGATCGCTTCTACACCGGGACTGCTTCTACACCAGGGCTGCTTCTACATCAAGATTGCTTCTACACCAGGGTCGCATCTACACCAGGATCGCATCTACACCAGGATCGCATCTACACCAGGATCGCATCTACACCGGAACTGCATCTACACCGGGACTGCTTCTACACCAGGACTGCTTCTACACTAGGACTGCTTCTACATAAGGACTGCTTCTACATAAGGACTGCTACACCAGGACTGCTTCTACACTAGGACTGCTTCTACACCGGGACTGCTTCTACACCAGGACTGCTTCTACACCAGAACTGCTTCTACATAAGGACTGCTTCTACACAAGGACTGCTTCTACATAAGGACTGCTTCTACACCAGGACTGCTTCTACACCAGGACTGCTTCTACACCAGGACTGCTTCTACACTAGTACTGCTTCTACACCAGGACTGCTTCTACACTAGGACTGCTTCTACACCGGGACTACTTCTACACCAGGTCTGCTTCTACACCAGGATTGCATGATTCTGTGCTAGGATTGTTTATTTCTGCGCCAGGACTACTTGCTTTTACACTAGAACTGTTGTTCTACGCTAGGACTACTTGTTTCTACGCTAGAACTGTTGTTCTATGCTAGGACTACTTGTTTCTACGCTAGAACTGTTGTTCTACGCTAGGACTACTTGTTTCTACGCTAGAACTGTTGTTCTATGCTAGGACTACTTGCTTCTACGCTATAACTCTTGTTCTATGCTAGGACTACTTGCTTCTACGCTAGAACTGTTGTTCTATGCTAGGATTTCTTGCCTCTACCCTAGAATTTTTGTTCTATGCTAGGATTGCTTGCTTTTACGCTAGAATTTCTTACATCTACACCACGATTGCTTGCTTTTACGCTAGAATTGCTTGCCTCTACACGAGGATTGCTTGCTTCTAAGCCATTATTTTTTGTACTCCATGTCTGCTTGCTTCTCTGCAAGGACAGCCTCTGCACCAGGACTGCTTGTACGCCTGGACTGGTTCTACACCAGGATTATATATACACCAGGATTGCCTATACACCAGGACCGTTTCTACGCCAGGACTGCTTCTACACCAGGACTGCTTCTACACCAGGACTGCTTCTACACCAGGACTGCTTCTACACCAGGACTGCTTCTACACCAGGACTGCTTCTACACCAGGACTGCTTCTACACCAAGACTGCTTCTACACCAGGACTGCTTCTACACCAGGACTGCTTCTACACCAGGACTGCTTCTACACCAGGACTGCTTCTACACCAGGGCTGCTTCTACACCATTACTGCTTCTTCACCAGGACTGCTTCTTCACCAGGACTGCCTCTACACCAGGGCTGCATCTACATCTGGATTGCATCTACACCAGGACTGCTTCTACACCGGGACTGCTTCTACACCGGGACTGCTTCTACACCCGGACTGCTTATCCACCAGGATCGCATCTACACCAGGATCGCATCTACACCGGGACTGCTTCTACACCAGGGCTGCTTCTACATCAAGATTGCTTCTACACCAGGGTCGCATCTACACCAGGAACGCATCTACACCAGGAGCGCATCTACACCGGAACTGCTTCTACATCGGGACTGCTTCTACACAAGGACTGCTTCTACACAAGGACTGCTTCTACACCAGGACTGCTTCTACACCAGGACTGCTTCTACACCAGGACTGCTTCTACACCAGGACTGCTTCTACACTAGGACTGCTTCTACACAAGGACTGCTCCTACACCAGGACTGCTCCTACACCAGGACTGCTCCTACACCAGGACTGCTTCTATACTAGGACTGCTTCTACACAAGGACTGCTTCTACACCAGGACTGCTTGTATACCAGGACTGCTTCTACACAAGGACTGCTTCTACACAAGGACTGCTTGTATACCAGGACTGCTTCTACATAAGGACTGCGTCTACATAAGGACTGCTTGTATACCAGGACTGCTTCTACATAAGGACTGCTTCTACATAAGGACTGCTTCTACACCAGGAACGCATCTACACCAAGACTGCTTCTACACCAGGACTGCTTCTACACTAGGACTGCTTCTACACCGGGACTACTTCTACACCAGGTCTGCTTCTACACCAGGATTGCATGATTCTGTGCTAGGATTGTTTATTTCTGCGCCAGGACTACTTGCTTTTACACTAGAACTGTTGTTCTACGCTAGGACTACTTGTTTCTACGCTAGAACTGTTGTTCTATGCTAGGACTACTTGTTTCTACGCTATAATTCTTGTTCTATGCTAGGACTACTTGCTTCTACGCTAGAACTGTTGTTCTATGCTAGGACTACTTGTTTCTACGCTATAATTCTTGTTCTATGCTAGGACTACTTGCTTCTACGCTAGAACTGTTGTTCTATGCTAGGACTACTTGCTTCTACGCTATAATTCTTGTTCTATGCTAGGACTACTTGCTTCTACGCTAGAACTGTTGTTCTATGCTAGGATTTCTTGCCTCTACCCTAGAATTTTTGTTCTATGCTAGGATTGCTTGCTTTTACGCTAGAATTTCTTACATCTACACCACGATTGCTTGCTTTTACGCTAGAATTGCTTGCCTCTACACGAGGATTGCTTGCTTCTAAGCCATTATTTTTTGTACTCCATGTCTGCTTGCTTCTCTGCAAGGACAGCCTCTGCACCAGGACTGCTTGTACGCCTGGACTGGTTCTACACCAGGATTATATCTACACCAGGATTGCCTATACACCAGGACCGTTTCTACGCCAGGACTGCTTCTACACCAGGACTGCTTCTTCACCAGGACTGCTTCTACACCAGGACTGCTTCTACACCAGGACTGCTTCTACACCAGGACTGCTTCTACACCAGGACTGCTTCTACACCAGGACTGCTTCTACACCAGGGCTGCTTCTTCACCAGGACTGCTTCTACACCAGGACTGCTTCTACACCAGGACTGCTTCTACACCAGGGCTGCTTCTACACCAGGGCTGCTTCTACACCAGGACTGCTTCTACACCAGGAGTCTTACACCGGGACTGCTTCTACACCAGGACTGCTTCTACACCAGGACTGCTTCTACACCAGGGCTGCTTCTACACCAGGGCTGCTTCTACACCAGGGCTGCTTCTTCACCAGGACTGCTTCTACACCAGGACTGCTTCTACACCAGGACTGCTTCTACACCAGGAGTCCTACACCGGGACTGCTTCTACACCAGAACTGCTTCTACTCCAGGACCACTTCAACACCAGAACCATTTCAACTCCCAGACCACTCTAATACCGGGACCACTTACTACACCCAGACCACTACTACTGTTGCAGACCACTTCATCTCTGAGAGTAGGGTAGTTCAGTGCCAACACTACTTCAACGCCGAGACCACTTCAGTATCAGGGCCACTTCATCACCAAGACCACTTCAACACCAAGACCACTTCAACACCAAGACCACTTCAACACCAAGACCACTTCAACACCAAGACCACTTCAACACCAAGACCACTTCATCACCAAGACCACTTCAACACCAAGACCACTTCAACACCAAGACCACTTCAACACCAAGACCACTTCAACACCAAGACCACTTCAACACCAAGACCACTTCAACACCAAGACCACTTCAACACCAAGACCACTTCAACACCAAGACCACTTCAACAAGACCACTTCAACACCAAGACCACTTCAGTGTCAAGACCACTTCAGTATCAAGACCACTTCAGTGTCAGAACCACCACCACCACTCTTTACTATCCTTGTCATATTCTAGTACAGTCAAACATTTCCAAGAGATGTCCTGCATGGATCAACCAATCATCTGCAGTTATTTTTCTCTTTTATGTTGAATTAAATCATTTGTTTTTCTGTTGCAATGACTAAGAGGAAAGAGGAAAAAAGAAGAATAAGAGTAAGACGAGGAGGAAGAAGAAGAAGAAGACGAGGAAGAAGAAGAAGAAGAAGACGAGGAGGAGGAGGAAGAAGACGAAGCAAAAGAGGAGGAGGAGGAGGAAGAAGACGACGATGATGAAGAAGAATATGAGGTAAGTCAGCTTTCATCCTTGCCTTCCTCTTTGCGTGTCTCATTATTCACTTCCTTCTCTCTCTCTCTCTCTCTCTCTCTCTCTCTCTCTCTCTCTCTCAAGTGGATTAACCTTCTTTGAGGCTACCCTGAATTCTCTTGTCCTTATGCAGGTAGGTGTAAATTCATCCACTTTTCTATGGTGTTATACAGGATTAGGTAGATAGATTGGTAGGTAGGCAGATGGATGGATGGATAGATACAGATAGGTAGGGAAGTAGATGGAGGGATAGATAGAAATAGATATTTGAATGGAAAGATAGATAGATGGATGGACGGATGGATGGATAGACAGATTGGAAGGTAGGTAGGTAGGTCTGTTTGTAGTGGCCTGTGTGTCTGTATATCTGTGTGTCTGGCTGTCGATCCATCCACTTTCTCCACATCCACACAACCCTACCCCTTTAAACCCAGCCCTTCAACCCCTCCACCCACTACGCACAGGGAAACCGTCTGAAGGGAGGAAAATTATAGTAAAAAATAAAGATATCCCAGAAATAATAAAATATTCGAAGTTAAATTAATAGTTTGGAAAATTATAATGATTAAGTTGAATTTAATGATCTGAAATTAAAAAAATCAAAGATTGATTGATTTTGGTAATTATGATGAATAAAATCTTTTCAGTTAGTAAGCAAAAGATATTATATGTTAAAATGAAGTGACTGGAATGGATTAAATCGTCGTCATGCATTACTACTACTACTACTACTACTACTACTACCACTATACTGTAGTAGTAGCAGTATTAGTATTAGTAGTTGTAATAATAGTAGTAGTAGTAGTAGTAATAATAATAATAATAATAATAATAATAACAACAGTATAAAATAATTGTGTATAGGCGTCAAACTATGGATGAGAAAGTGTGTTGCCAGGAGAGGCCAGGTTCAGACCCCTTGCTGGATCCGTGATTAATTATTGGTGTGGCCTGTGCATGGGTGAAAATGCATTGTGCTGGAGAGAGAGAGAGAGAGAGAGAGAGAGAGAGAGAGAGAGAGAGAGAGAGGGAAAGGTAATATAACAAGAGATGGAAGAGGAAAATGTATGCATGAGAGGGAATGTGTGTTTGTGTGTGTGTGTGTGTGTGTGAGAAGAGAAAGAGAGAGAGAGATTGTGTATGTGTGTGTGTATTTGTTTCTGTTTGTGTATTTGTGTATGTTTGTGTGTGTACGTTCATGTGTGTGTGTGTAATTATGTTTACTATGCTCTTACACACACACGCTTCCCTCCCTCGTGGGTGCTTCAGAATTCCGTCATTTAAAATTGCTTTCACACCCTCCTCTCTCTCTCTCTCTCTCACTCACACACACACACACACACACACACACACACACACACACACACACACACACACACACACACACACACACACACACACACACACACACACACACACGCATCGCTTCCTATAACTTCCTGGCGTCACCAACCTAAAGGTGATCTATCTGCTCTTTCTATCTATCCATCTATCTATCTATCCATCCATCTATCTATCTTTATTCCTACTTGTATCTTTCGTTCCATATGTCCAATTGCATCAGTGAATCCCTCTATCTATCTCTTCTATCTATCAGTTCATATCTAACTTTTGATCTATCTGTGTGTTTGTATATCCTATCTATCTTTCTATCTATCTGTGTGTATATATTTGTTTGGTTGTATCTCTTTCTCTGTTGGTTTCTCTTAATATTAGTCACTCCATGTGTTTGTCTGTCTGTCTGTCTATCTATTTATGTATCTATCTGTCTGTTTATCTATCTCTGTCTGTCTGTCTGTCTCTCCACTCCTGTATCAATCAGATTTATGAAAAATGTATTAAAATTGCTTTTGACTAGTGAGCGAGTGAATTTACGCACACGTAACTATTGGTTACATGTGTACACGCTTTACATACATACATACAGACAGACATACAGCTATACGTGAGTGATTGGGCTTGTGCATTACAGGGTGTGTGAGGAGAGAGAGAGAGAGAGAGAGAGAGAGAGAGAGAGAGAGAGAGAGAGAGAGAGAGAGAGAGAGAGAGAGAAGTTCAGTGTTTGATGTGTGTGTGTGTTTTGATTTCCTGACGTGTGCGTTGGTGTGGATGTATGTATGTAATATTCTTTTGTTTGTGTATGTGTGTATGAATATAAGTAGGCATGTGTATGTATGTATGTATGTATTTGTAAGCAAGCATGTACGTAAGCATGTAAACTCATTAGTATGTATGTATATCTGTCTATATATGTATGTATGCATGTATTAGAGCAATGGTTAAGGGCGGGGTGGCGGTCTCTCCTTGGATTTAGCTGTAGTGGCTTCCCCTTAACTTCGCCTTTTTTACCGCTGGCTTTCGTAAAAATAATCCCTGCGGAGGACGGAAATCTGTACAGAGTTACGGTAAAACAACAATATTTCATCAATAACAGTCTTATATACGAGATAAAATGGATGGTGTGTTTGTGAAGCTTATGGCTGCGTTATGGTTGGCATAAGAGGCTTGGCTGTACCTCTTGTGTAGTGATTTAGTTAGCAAATTACTCTTAAGCATTCTCTTGGGTGTATCTATAGTCTTGTTATGGACACACCTTGCGTCAGGGACAAAGAAATAATACTGAGGTGTGTGGAGGAATAAATAAGTACTGAGATGCTGTGCGCAAAATGAAATTAAACACAAATAGAACAGTCAGGCGGAGAGATACTTCATAGAAAACGATCTTTTGGCGCCAAAACGAATCTGTCGCGCCACTTGCATCACAAATTTACAAACACTTAAATTGAACTATTTTACATAACTGAGATAAATTTCCATTAAATAAAAATTAATAATGTATTTTGATGCGCGTTTGAGGCAGAAATACAACAAAAAAATTTAAATATTACCGGGAACCATCGAGTTGGCGGGCGGGAAGGCTGCCACGTCACTAGGCGGGAAAAGTTTGACTGGGTGGGTGTGTGGCAGTGAGCGCGGGAAATTTAACTCGCCATTCCCTCCACAGACACAAGGTACAGTATTCTTTCAGCAGTTTTCTTGCTTTTAATTCCTACTGCGAAGGATTTAGCGAGGAATATATGCAAGATTGTGTGTTTTAATGAAGAATATTGTTTATTTTCATCGTGAGCAAAGTCGAATGCGGTTTTTGTGACAATTTATAACGAAGGATGTTTATATATGTCTTTGAGAGAGAGAGAGAGAGAGAGAGAGAGAGAGAGAGAGAGAGAGAGAGAGAGAGAGAGAGAGAGAGCAATAATGACGAAAAGAAGCAAATAATGGTGGAGTAGAAACAGAGGAGGAGGATTAGGAGGAAGGAAAGAAGAAGGAAGAGGAGGAGGGAAGGTAGGAGGAGGAGGAGAGGAAAAATTTAATATGATAGACGGAGAGAAGAGGAAGAATAGGCGGAGAAAGAGGAAGAGGAATTTAATATTAGATATAAAAAGAAGAGGAGGAGGTGAAGGGGATGGAGGAGGAGGAGGTGGAGGAGAAGGAGGAGGAGGTGGAGGAGGAGGTGGAGATAGAGATGGAGGAGGAGGAGGAGGTAAAGAGAAGAATAATGAACCGGGAAGATCAACAGAGACGAGGAGGAGAGAGAGAGAGAGAGAGAGAGAGAGAGAGAGAGAGAGAGAGAGAGAGAGAGAGAGAGAGAGAGGAAGCAGTATATGGAGAAGGAGGGAAGGAAAGGGAGAAGAGAGAAATAGGGAAGAGGAAAGGAGGAGGTGAGAGATAGGAAAGGAGGACAGAATAAAATGAGAGAGAGAGAGAGAGAGAGAGAGAGAGAGAGAGAGAGAGAGAGAGAGAGAGAGAGAGAGAGAGAGAGAGAGAGAGGGAGAGAAGAGACAAGAAAGGAGGTAAAGGATAATAATAGAGAGGACGGAGGAAGGGAGAAAGCGGAAAGAGAAAGAGAGGAGAGGAAAAATGGAAAGGGGGGAGGGAGGTGAATAATGGAGAGAAGAGAGAGAGGGAGGAAAGAGAAATAGAAAAAGTGAGGAGAGGGGAAGGGAGGGGAGAATGAAATGAGAGAAGGGAGAGGGGAGGGGAAGGGTGAAATTGATGCTGAGAGGGAGAGAAGAGAGGGACGTGAGGAATGTGATAGGGAAGGAGGGACTATTATTATTATTATTATTATTATTATTATTATTATTATTATGATAGGAAGCATTAGGAGAAACACACTGAGGTTGTTTGGCCATGTGGAGAGGATGGAGAGTGAGAGACTGACAAGGAGAGTGTGAGTGAGGTGGAGGGGGGGAGAGGGAAGGGAAGGCCAAGGATGAGATGGAGGGATGGAGTGGAGAGGTATATGAGAAAGGGTGTGTGTGAATTGGGAGCAGGGCAGTGAAATGGCGGGGGACAGGGTGACGTGGAGGCGATTTGTTTGTGGCCACCCCGTATAAGGGATTAAGGCGTCTGGCAATAGATAGATAGATAGATAGATAGACTACTACTACTACTACTACTACTACTACAATATCAGCATAATAAGAAACAGGCATAAGGTGTCCCTTATTTAAATCGGTGTGAAGTGTTGGAGGAATACAAATATTTAGGCCATATAATTCAAGACAACTCTGATAATCATGATATTTCTTTCAGGTTGAACTCATGATATATTCAATTCAGTAATTCGGAAATTTAAGAACGTTGATGCACAGACGTTACTGTATTTGTTTAAAGGATACTGTGTGCCTGACTATGGATTAAATTGTTGGAATATGAGAGATATGCTTAATGTATTCAGAAGCTTTGAAGATGCATTTGCAAATTCTCTCAAGAAAGTATGTAATGTGCTAAGACTGATAAGTAATCATAGGATAAGCACGATAGCAAGACTACTTTTAATAGACACCATTTGGAGGATTAGTGCCCCTCCCTGTAAAACAAGTAACTCTAAGCCCTTGGCCACCCCGTTTGGGATACATGGCGTCTGGCAATGAATGAATGAATGAAGTAGGAAGAATAATGTGGTCTTTAGGTTATTTTGTCAGTTCTCTGGCCACCATGTTCCTCGTGTATTGAAATATTTGTATGATAAATATGACATCGATGTATCGGATAACTCTTTGGACATTATAAATGCTAGAATTCAGTGGATGCCGAATCGTGTGGAAACAAGCGGTGTGGAGTTAAGGTAAATTTTGAATAAGATGGATAACACTTGATTCTGTTCTTTTTGCTTTTTAAATAATGAAACTGGATCCACTCCTCGGGCTGATTGTTAAGAATATTTTTTTTTTGTAAATATTGTACTTCAGTTGTTAAAAGATTATCTATAGTATTGGTGATGATGAAATGCAGTATATTTTATGCATCGCGATATACGAAATAAAAATGATTGATGACTACTTCTGCTACTACTACTACTACTACTACTACTACTACTACTACTACTACTACTACTACTACTACTGCTACTACTACTACTACTACTACTACTACTACTACTA
>NC_137068.1:790000-807500 GCF_032717465.1 Coenobita brevimanus | reverse complement strand
TAAGAATGAATAATGAATTGTATAACAGTGAAAAATGTACAAAAAATTGACCAATGCTGTATGAGCGAAGGAATGTGTTTGTTTAATATGGAGAAGGGTATGAGAGTGAGGTGGCTGGATAGATAGATAGATAGATAGATTGATAGATAGAGAGAGGGAGGGAGGAGGGGGGGAGAAGCAATATAGTTAAGTCGGTGCGTTCAGTAAGCCAGGCCGGGACTCTATATGGAGAATATGTGAATTCCAACTCATTGTTTTGGGAATATTCGGTTCACAGTATATCTTAGGTGGTATCTGACCTCTTAACCCTCTCACGGTCAGGGCAACTCTTTGGCTCGTATTCTGGTCGGTTAAAGGGGCTCCCTAACACCTTTTCCCAAGCGACTTATTTTGCTTATTTCATTTTCCTGTCCTTCCCCATAAATAATTCTAAAATCGCCATACTCTGCGTAGATGACATACACGAGGATATTGATCAGCCACATCCAAAAATAAGTAGCTAAGGAAGAGGTGCTAGGGAGCTTCCTTTATTCAGCTGGGAGTGGATCATAGGCGTCTCACTGTTAACCCACTCACCTCGATTATGCCTTTTGTTTTCTTAATTCTTGCCTTTAGACGATTTATTCCGTTCAGAAAACCCCCATTTATTAGTTTATTCTTGCAGCCTCCAGACGATTTTATTCTTCCTCTTCCTCCTCCTTGTCCTCCTCCTCTTCCTCCTCCTCAACCTCCTCCTCTTCCTCCTCCTCTTCCTCCTCCTTGTCCTCCTCCTCTTCCTCCTCCTCAACCTCCTCCTCCTCCTCCTGCCCTTTCTCCACCTAATCATTCTCTCCAGCATCCCCTCTTGTTTCCTCCTTTCCTCCTCTTTCCTCTCTCCTCTTCCTCCTCATCCACCACCTCTTCTTCCACATAATCATTCCCTCCACCATCCCTCCTGCTTCCCCTTTCCGGCCTCTTGCTCCTCGTCCTCCTCTTCTTCCCTCTTTTCCTCCACCCCTTCCTCTCTCCTCCTCTACGAAGCTCACCTCTTTCCTCTCTTTCCTCCTGTCTCTCTTCACCTTCGTGTCCTCTTTCCTCTTTTCCTCTTCCTGTTTTCTCTCTCCTCCTCTACGAAGCTTACCTCTTTCCTCTCTTTCCTCCTGTCCCTCTTCTCCTCCTCTTTCCTCTCTTTCCTCCTCTTTCCTCTCTTTCCTCCTGTCCCTCTTTTCCTCCTCTTTCCTCTCTTTCCTCTCTTTCCTCCTCTTTCCTCTCTTTCCTCCTGTTCCTCTTTTCCTCCTCTTTCATCTCTTTCCTCCTCTTTCCTCTCTTTCCTCCTGTCCCTCTTTTCCTCCTCTTTCCTCTTCCTCTTTCCTCTCTCCTCCTCTGACGAAGCTCACTTCTCTCCACAAACTTTTGACACTAACTCTGCTTTAGACAGTTCCGGCGCTGTTCCTCCATTTTCTGCTCCATCTCACTTCCTCGTGACTAGCATTAAAGCTTTTTGCGAGGTACTGTATTTTCTGACCCAACTGTCTTCCGTATGGATGAGAGAGAGAGAGAGAGAGAGAGAGAGAGAGTGTCCCACTTTCCCTCTCCGTCCAAAGTTTCTTCCAGTACTTCTTGTATAAATTTATCTTTTAATCTCTCCCTCTCTCTCTCCCTCCCTCTCTCTCTCTCTCTCCCTCTCTCTCTCTTTCCTTGCCATCATCAAAACTTCTTCAAAAAACATAATTATTGTCCTCATTGGTTTCGATACTGATAAGGCTTACAGTCCTGATGCCACTCTTCTCCTTATATATCATTCTGTCTATCTATCTGTCTGCTTCCTACCTTTGTACCTACTAATGTCTGTGTCAATCTATCTATCAGTGTATCTATCAGTCTATCTGTTTATCTGCCTACCTACCTACCTGTCTGCCTGTATATTTATTTATCTATCCATCTGCCTGTCTATCTACTTACCTACTTACCTACATCTCTATCCATCTGTCTCTGTGCATCTACCTACCTACCTACCTACCTACCTACCTGTCTATCTGTTTCCCTACCTACCTACCCCTTTGTCTATCTATCTATCTACCTGTCTATCTATCTATCTCTCCAGCTTACCCTGAAACCCGCGTAGTGGAAATCCGCGAGTAAGTTGACAACGTGCCACGGGAGCCAGCAGATAGCAAAGGCGAGGGCGATAGAAGATAGAAGGGTGGTGGTCTTTCTGTTGCGTTCTATCTCCCGCTGCGCTCGCCTCGCGTCTCTCTGCGACATCTGAGGGGGAGGGGGGGGAGGATTTAGAAAGAGATATCGTTAGGGTCATCATCGTTGTTATCGTCAGTCCTAATCGTCGTCGTTATTATATTCACTGTCATAATCGTCACCACCGTCTTCGTTATTGCTGTCATTGTCATCGTCATTATCGTCATCGTCATATAATCATCATGGTCATTATCTCATTTTCATCATCATCGTCATCATCATCATCAACATCATCATCAAACCCATCATTGTCACAGTCATAATCACAAGAGTTTGGTAGGCATGAGGGAAGTTATGAGTATCTGCAAGAACAACTAAAAGTCAAGAAAACAGAAGAAACAACTTTATAACTTAAGTTCAGGAATATTTGGTTGTGAGGTGTTTGTTAGGGGAGCGAAACATAGACAGGCAACTTTATGTTTAAGTTAGGCTTGGGACAGTATGAATTCCTTACCTGATGTGAGCTGAGGAACTTGTGTATGCGACCGTGCACGAAGACAAGCACCAAGATGGGGATTACGTACTGCATGCATATTAGGGCAATGGTCCACGAGTACTTAACCACGGGAGAGGACCAGGATTCGACGCATTTCTGAATCAACAGGTACTCCTTCCAGTGGACCCTCTCGACGAAGTAGTAGGCGAATAGGGGAAGAGGGAACACGAGGGATACCAACCAGATCCCCATGACAGACCAAGGGACATAAGCTCTTGCGTCTCGATTTCGTTGTGCGCAGACGATGGTGAGGTACCGATCCGCGGCGATGGCGACGATGGTGGCCGTGGAGACGAGGATATTGGTGCATTGAAGAACGGGGACGAGCTTGCAGATGAAGTTCCCCAGGTCATAGTTCTTTCGTAGCAGTCCAACCAGGGTAAAGGGCATGCAGACCAGGCACATACTGACATCGGATATGGTGAGGTTGATGATGTACACGTTTCGAGCGGTGCGAAGCTCTGGCCGTCTCCCGATCACAACAGCCACGATTAAGTTCCCCAGGATGCCCAGGGTGATGAGGAGGGAGTAGACTGTGATGAGGGAGACTTTGGCCGCGGTTCCTAGATAGCTTTGTCGGTTCATCTCCTTCAGGATCATCAGGATTTGGCTGTGGGGAAAGGATTCGTTGGGGGACATGGTAGGGAGAGCGTCTGGGTTGCTAGGGAAGAGGTCCAGTTGGTCTGGGAGGATGGGCAGGTCCTCCTCGCCACTCCAAGTTGAGTTGTCCATGGTCTGTGGGAAGGAAAGTGAGTTAATATCTGTCTGTTTGTCTATAAATCTGTGTTCATCTATATCTGTCTGTCCATCCATCCATCCATTCGTCCGTCCGTCTGTCTTTCTGTCTCTATATCTATCTATCCATCTGTCTATCTCTTAGAATATCCTTTAGTAGGCATAGGCTAGGCTCCCAGTAACTCTTTATATTTACCTCTTTGCAGGTGTTGTGACGGAGCAGATCTGAAGTGAGGAATGTTGACGTGGAGGAAAGGAAGTGACAAATGGAGAAGGAATATTTGAAGTGACAGAAATGGAGAAGGAATATTTGAAGTGACAGAAACTGAGGAGGAATATTTGCAGTGAGGAATATTGAGGAGGAAGACTAAGCCTTAAGTGATTGCAGTTGGCTGGGAGCATTTCTCAGCCAGAGGACCATCATCGCATCGTTTAAGGTGGGTTGTGTGTGTGTGTGTGTGTGTGTGTGTGTGTGTGTGTGTGTGTGTGTGTGTGTAGATGGAAGGATATACCGGGTATGTGTATGTATGCTTGAGTGTGTATGTATTTATGGACGTGTGTGTGTAGGTATGTATGTATTTTAACCAATTTACATTCGTTTCGTAATATTTTCCCTAAATAGACTAGTTTCCCTCTTACTTCTTAAAATCGCCATCTCGCCATTCTGAATACTGAATTGTCGCAAGAGATTTAACTTTAGAATGTGATGCTAGTACGAGAGAAGTACTATGAGAGGATGTAGAGCCACAGCATTGTCGTGTTCTGCCTTGGCCTACGTGAAGTAATCTCCGGGAGGAAAAACACATCTTGGCCAAGTTAATGTGAAAGACCTATTATATGATAGTGTTAATCTCCTGTTATACCTCAGCGTTCAAGATGGAGAGATGGCAGATTTTCAATTGTACTAATTTTGCTTCAAGTTGGCCCACTCTTCATTTTACATTTTATTTGATATAGCTGAGTGGCAGAGGAAGACCATGCTACGGTTCTACATCCTTTCCATAACACCTTTTCGTGACTCGCACATGTTTTAGTGTTAATTTATTGCTACAGGTCAGTATTTAAGATGGAGAGATGGTAATTTTAGGCCAAGTTAGAGTGAAAAGAGGATGGTTTCAGTGAACACGGTGTGCATCACTAACTGTACTAATAGAATGTACGTTACTAACTAATTCTTTGATCCTGTTGCAGTTGTTATGACGGGACCGATATAATGTGATATAGTGACAACAACTGAGGGGGAAAATTAAGGCTGAAGGGACTGATACTGAAGGGGATCATCGGTCATCCAAACACGCCTCGTCGCTTCGAATAAGGTGGGTTGTGTGTGTGTGTGTGTGTGTGTGTGTGTGTGTGTGTGTGTGTGTGTGTGTGTGTGTGTGTGTGTGAGTTAGGGAGAGGGTAGCATGATTGTTTGGATACATGTCTATCTATCTATCTATTGCCAGACGCCTCAATCCCGTTTGGGGTGGCCACAAACAAATCGCCTCCAAGTCACCCTGTCCCCCGCCATTTCACTGCCCTGCTCCCAGCTCACACCCCCCTCTCTCATATACCTCTCCACCCCATCCCTCCATCTCATCCTCGGCCTCCCCCTCCCTCTTCCCCCCTCCACCTCACTCACATACACTCTCTTCGTCAGTCTTTCACCCTCCATCCTCTCCACATGGCCAAACCACCTCAGTGTGTTCCTCATAACGCTCCCTATCACATCCACATCAACACCACAACGTTCCTTTATATCCTCATTCGTCAGCCTATCCCTCCATGTGACTCCACAGGCTCCTCTTAAATAACTCATTTCCACTGCTCTCACTCTTGACTTGTGTCCTTCCAACAACGTCCAAGCTTCACTTCCAGCAATATTTGGCCATATGTGTGCAAACATGGTTCACTGCAGCTTCAGATGCTGGCAGCAGAGGTGATGGGATAAGTGTGTTCATATGAGGCAGCTGAAACTTCATCATGAAGTTGCCAACATGATCTGGACACTGGTGTTCCCAACATGTTTGCAGCTGGGTCGTTATTCTGTTGTTTACATGTTGGCAACACTTGTTCCAGCACAAGTGTGGATACGCGCTGACATGCCGGTCATTCATCTGTGGTGGCTATAGCTAGAGATAGATTGATGGATAGATAGATAGAGAGAGAGAGAGAAGTAGATAGATAGATAGAGAGAGAGAGGGAGAGTAGTTCTGACCATGATGTAATAATTTCCTTATATTTTTCGGTACGTCGTTGTCATTTTATAGTTTCATTTTCTTCCTTCATTTCTTCAGGTAGGAAATATAAACCCATCCCGCCGCGGGAGCTCCCCTTCAGCGTCATTCAAGTCTTCGAGTGGTGAGTGTTAAATTGCTTCGTTGATAGGGTCGTTAGGTCGTTAGCAACAACTTAATCATCTCCACCAACACGAATAACACCAAGTTTTTTTTGCGAGTTGTCTCTCCCACAGGACAGGTGTGTGTGTGTGTGTGACCCCCAGGTTAATGAGTGATGGTGATGATGATGATGTGGCTCCCAGGAACCCGGTTTACTGCAGGCTGATGTACCCCTAAGGTCATGTGGAGAGTGAATCTAGTGGACTGCAAGCTGAAATTCCTCTCTTGCAGTCCACCATCCTCCTATCGGTGGATAGGAAGAATGTTAAGGTTGTTTGTACAGCCGGTCAGTGCAGCAGCGACCTGGTTATATTAGTGCCACCACGAGAAGGCGTCCCTCTCCAGCACCAAGTTGATGAATAGTGATGGAGAAGGAAGACGTGAAATTGAAGATACCAGGTCGCCTTGTTTACTGATGAGGAATTAAATGGTAAATATAGAATGTAATAAGTTTAGCGTGTACACAGGTTATTTATGGTTGTGTTAATAGTTGTTCTTTGTTACACACACACACACACACACACACACACACACACACACACACACACACACACACACACACACAGACACACGCACACACAGACACACACACACACACAGACACAGACACACACACACACACACACACACACACACACACACACACACACACACACACACACACACACACACACACACACACACACACACACACACACACACAGAGTGTAATCTTTTGTGGGGCTGCAATCAGTCTTTCTTTAAATTCTTCGCTAATCCATTTACCCCTTCGATATCGTTATTATTATTATTATTATTATTATTGTTATTATTATTTTCCATCTGTCGATTTTATTAAGCCTGGGAGAGACATGGAGGGTTTTATGTATGGAATAAATTGTGTGTGTGTGTGTGTGTATGTGTGTGTGTGTGAGAGAGAGAGAGGGAGAGAGAGAGAGGATGGCGAACAGTTAATACTTATAATAATTAGGTAGATACTTTAGGTCGAATGATTAATTGGATGGGAGAGAGAGAGAGAGAGAGAGAGAGAGAGAGAGAGAGAGAGAGAGAGAGAGAGAGAGAGAGAGAGAGAGAGAGAGAGAGAGCACAATATAGAATCTAATTTGAGAAAATGTGAGAAAGTGAGAGACAAGGAAAGACTATATGAAAGAGGAGGGAATTACTAAATGAAAAAGTGAGACTAAATTGAGAGTGAGTGAGTGATTAAAGAGAGAGAGAGAGAGTGAGCAGGCGATTGAGATGAGTAAATGTGGGTAAGATCTGAACGTAAAGTGAATGAAGCAAGTTAAGTGAGAGAGTGAAAGTAAGTGAGAGAGGGGAGTTACAATGTGAGCAGGTTAATTAGAGATGAGTAAAGTGAGTTGAGTGAGGAAAATGTTTGAAAGTGAGAGAGGTGGATTGAATATTAGTGAATGAGGTGAGCCAAGTGAGTGAGTGAGAGAGTTAATGAAGCGAGTCAGGTAAGTGAGAGAGTATCAAGTGAGTGAGTGAGTGAATATGAGTGTAAAGTTAGAGAAAGCGGGTATATGTGAGTCAGGGAGTGAGCGAGAAAGTGTGCAAATTCTAACTCTAAAGTGAGTGATGAGAGTAAAGTTAGAGAAAGCTTGTATATGTGAGTCAGGGAGTGAATAAGTGAGCAAATTCTAACTCTAAAGTGAGTGAAGTGAGTAAAGGTTGGTCTTGCTGAGCCCATGTCAGCCCCATCTGCTAGTGACATGCCTGTCCGCTCCCCATGTCTGGGGGGAGGGGGGAGGGAAGAGGGAGGGAGAAGAGCATGTGAGAGAGAGAGAGAGAGAGAGAGAGAGAGAGAGAGAAGCATATGTGGGATGGAGGGGGAAAGAGTAGGAGGGATAGAGAGAGTGGGGGGGAGGAAAGAGAGTAAGTGAGAGGGAAAAGAGAGAGAGAGAGAGGAGGGGAGAAAGAAGGATATGACATTGTGAGAGAGGGAATTAGAGAGCGGGGGAGGGAAGAAGAGAGGGAGGAAGGGAGAGAGTGATAGAAGCTTGAGAGAGAGAGAGAGAGAGAGAGAGAGAGAGAGAGAGAGAGAGAGAGAGAGAGAGAGTGTGTGTGGAGAGAGGAAGGAAGAAGGGAAGAATGGAGAGAGGAAGGGAGGGGGGATGGAAGAGAGAGGGAAGCATATGAAAGTGGGCGAGAGAGAGAGAGAGAGAGAGAGAGAGAGAGAGAGAGAGAGAGAGAGAGAGAGAGAGAGAGAGAGAATGTGTAAGGGGGGGGAGGAAAGGATAAAGGTGGAGGGAGGAGGGAGGAAGGGAGAAAGTGGGACGGATGGGGGAGGGAGGGAGAGAAGTATATGAAAGTATGAGAGAGAGAGAGAGAGAGAGAGAGAGAGAGAGAGAGAGAGAGAGAGAGAGAGAGAGAGAGAGAGAGAGATGCCTATTCGCTCTCTCTGTCGGTAACACATGGGGGATGAGGGAGGAATAGAGAGAGGGGGGGGGACAGGGGGTAGAGAGAGAGAGAGGGAGAGGAAGGGAGGGAGAAAGAATGATAGAGTGACATGGAGAGGGGTGAGGGGGTGAGGCAGTGGGGCAGGGAGAGAAGGAGAGAGAGTGGGGGCTAAGGATAGATACAAAGGTAAATAGATATAAATAGATAAATATATAGTTCCTTAAATAGATAGACAGACGATAGAAAGAGATAGATAGATAGAATGTCAGATAGATTGGTAGGGGGGGGGTCTGGATTGTGAGTGAGAGATGGAGAGAAATATTTTAAAGTTTGGGAGATAAGGAGGGAGGGAGGTGTTGGTAATGATTTAGAGAGAGAGAGAGAGAGAGAGAGAGGGGGGGGGGAGAGAGAGAGAGAGAATGTTCTGGTAAAATTTGGATTGTGTGTGTGTGTGCTGTGTGTATTGATATGTGTCTATGTGGTGTGTGTGGGAGTGTGTGTGTATGAAGGTGTGTATATTTGTGTGTGCATGAGCTCGTGTACGCGTGTGAATTGTGTACGTGTGTGTGCGTGTGTGGATTTTAGCTTTGATATGTAAATTAGATATCATTACGTATGGTTGGTGCATCTGTGTGTGTGTGTGTGTGTGTGTGTGTGTGTGTGTGTGTGTGTGTGTGTGTGTGTGTGTGTGTGTGAGAGAGAGAGAGAGAGAGAGAGAGCAAGTGAGTATGAGTGTATATGCTGTGTGTATGATACATATGTGTGTGTGTGTGTGTGTGTGTGTGTGTGTGTGTGTGTGTGTGTGTGTGTGTGTGTGTGTGTGTGTGTATGTGTGTTTAATGTTGGTGTTTACGTGTACATAATGGTATTCTTCTCATACCAGTTTGATAACTCTTTGGTTTGTGTAATGAAACACACACACACACACACACACACACACACACACACACACACACACACACACACACACACACACACACACACACACACACACACACACACACACACCAAAGTGGGTAACCGGGTTTTAGCCACCCGGGTTTTTTTTTCAATAAAACCCACTTGAAAAAACCCGCTATTTTACCCACTTAACTGGGTTTGCAAAAAATAATGTATTTAATAATTTCAGTTGTATTTGATTAAATGGTTACATTTTTTTACACAAGTATCAGATGTAAATAAGCAACGTTGGGCCTGGTTAGTACTTGGATGGGTGATCGCCTGGGAACACCAGATGCTGTTGGCATCCCTACGTGTCAAGTGGGGTTGGTGGAGGATTAGTGCCCCTCCCTGTAAAACAATGAACTCTAAGCCCTTGGCCACCCCGTCTGGGATACATGGCGTCTGGCAATGAATGAATGCATGAAAAATAATAGCTAATCAATCATGTTCTATTTCAATGGTGATAAAAACACATCGCCAGGTATTTACAGTACCTTGGCAGCATGAGCTTACTGATTAAAAAAAAGCTTATTACATTTCTCATCACCAACATGAGTAAAACATTCTCTTTGTAAATATGAATGTTGATCTTTGATTTTTGTCAAAACTGTTCATAATACTTCTATTTTTCTAATGGGTTTTATAAGCAATATTCTTTCTTTTGAAATGATAATATTTTTTGTGCCGCAGTAAATTATGGTTCTTGTCATGTTACCCAGCCAATAAACCAAAAGAATTATTATTATTATTATTATTTTTTCAAATATGAATGCAATTCTTTGCCTCAATGATAAAATAAAAATGACAGTTCACTTCTAAATGACTTACCAACATGAAATAATATTTCCTGAAATATACTAGCATTATCCCTTACTGCAGTTTCAATAAATCGGGTCAAAGTTGTCTTCACCTTTAGAATATTTGTACATTGCTTTCCTTCTCAGCAGATTCAGTTTTTGTACATCCACGTGTAATGTGGTGAATACACACTTTACAGCCAGCACCTCCTGTCTCTTATTTTGAAAGTTTTAAAATTAAAAGTAAAACTGTTTTTGACCTATGGTTTTTAGTTTTATTAAGGAGTGGAGTAAATTTGCTATATAACAGTAATCATTACTGGAATTAACTAATATTTGGTAATGATATGTTGTCTCATATCATTACCAAATATGAATAATTCTATAGCAGTATATTATAAACATTGTTTTGTGTTTAAAACAGATGCATTTTATAAGCTTAGATATTTGGTTACCAAAAGCTATCATTACTGTTAAGATAATGTGTGAAATCACTTATGCAACAGTATTTTCAATAATAATTAATTAGAAGATTGATAAATGCAGGTATATAATTACCAAAGAAAGGAGAGTAGCAAGGCAAATGACTCCTTCTCCTACTATTGTGTAGTGTGGACTGATCTCTGCCAGCTCATGAGTTGTGCAGTGCTCTCAAGCCTCTCATATTGAAGCATGTTTGGCTGTGTGGCAGGCGGCCTAAGGATAACAGCCAGACAGGTCAAAACATAACTGTGTTCATTTCCCTCATTCAAATAACTGTGTGAAAAAAAAGATTTTATTGGGCTATTCATAATTATGTACAGCGGAAACATTATTTTGTTTTTTGCCAACCCTGACACACACACACACACACACACACACACACACACACACACACACACACACACACACACACACACACACACACACACACACACACACACACACACACACACACACACACACACACACACACACACACACACACACACACACACACACACACACACACACACACACACACACACAAAATATCGTCTCTCCATATCTATATAACTATATATCTATATCTAGCAATCTCTATATATCTAGATAGCCCGTTAGCTGTCTGTTTATATGTATGCATGTATCTCTCTAGCTGGCTGTCTTTGTCTGTCTGTCAGTCGATCTATCTATCTGTCTATCTGTCTAAAAAAAATCGAGAGTAAAATGAGGAACCTGATTTAATACAGAAATTGATCAGGTGATTAGACATAATGTAGGCACGAAGAAAATAATAATACGAGTAAATGTAAATGAGGAAGATCTAGAGTGTAAATGAGGAAGATCTTGAGTGTAAATGAGGAAGATCTAGAGTGTAAATGAGGATGATCAGAGTGTAAATGAGGAGGATCTGAGTGTAAATGAGGAAGATCTAGAGTGTAAATGAGGAAGATCTTGAGTGTACATGAGGAGGATCTAGGCAAGCTTAATTTCTACAGGTATATATAAAGGTGTTAATTGATACAGGTGTTTAGAGGTAGACATGGCAGGAAATGAAATATAATCACGGTAGAATGGGCGAGGTTTGGGGTCATTGAGAAGCGTCTTTGTGGATGGAAAGAGCAGGTGTTGTGGAGGCATTGCGAGCGCGGGTGTAATGACAGGTGTAGTGACTTTCCCTTGCACTCACACACCCGTCACCTTTCCTTTGCGTCACACCTGTCCGGTTGAATTAGAAGGTTAATTGCTTGCTGTAATTCCACTGCGACTCTCTTTCTCTCTCTCTCTCTCTCTCTCTGCCCTGTTTAATTATAAAGTGAATTATCTTGATATAACTTGACAACATCTCTTGAATAATAATGAAATGCTTTCCTTTGTTGAGCTGATAGAGTCGGAGATTTATATTTATATGAAGATTTAAGAGAGAGAGAGGTTGATGATGATGGTGATGAAGATAATGATGATGATGATTTTGTTGTTAAATGTAATCGTGTGTGTGTGTGTGTGTGTGTGTGTGTGTGTGTGTGTGTGTGTGTGTGTGTGAGAGAGAGAGAGAGAGAGAGGTTGATGATGATGGTGATGAAGATAATGATGATGATGATTTTGTTGTTAAATGTAATCGTGTGTGTGTGTGTGTGTGTGTGTGTGTGTGTGTGTGTGTGTGTGTGAGAGAGATAGAGAGAGAGATAGAGAGAGAAAGAGGTTGATGATGATGGTGATGAAGATAATGATGATGATGATTTTGTTGTTAAATGTAATCGTGTGTGTGTGTGTGTGTGTGTGTGTGTGTGTGTGAGAGAGAGAGAGAGCGAGAGAGAGAGGGGGATGTTGCTGATGATGGTGATGATGATAGTGATAATGGTGATGATGTTTCAAGTGCTGTAGTCGTATGAAGCATATATATTTCTTCAACGTTGTGTAAGACATGCATTTCTCTAGTCAGTTTTAAAAAAATAGAGAGAAAAATATTGTCATCCTAGTCACCCTTTTGAAAATTCTAGTATAACAGATTTAGTAAAATATATATATACATTTTTTAAAAGCAGTATTTCGAGAGTTTTTTTTTTTTATTCATAGTATATAAAGTGTCGTTCATCCTTTTCGTTATTCATTTATTTTGTACATATTTCTGTTTTTTCTCTTCTGTTTTTAAAAGCCAAAATTAAGAGAGATTTTTTTTTCTTATCTGGAGTGACGCGTATGGATCGAGTGCGAAATGATGAAGTGCGAAGGAGAACTGGAGTTGTTCGGGAGATGGCTGGTAGAGTTGAGCAGAGGGTGTTGCAATGGTTTGGGCATATGGAGAGAATGGATAATGAGCGATTGGTGAAAAAGATAACTAGATCTGATGTGAGAGGTGTAAGACTGAGAGGAAGACCACGAATAGGATGGATGGACAGTGTGAAGAGAGCGCTGGATGCGAGAGGGATGTCTGTTGAGCAAGGAAGAGTGGCTGTGCGTGACAGAAATAAATGGAGAGAAATTGTGAATGAATAAGTGATGACGCAGCCCTGAGGGGATATTCCCCCTCATTTGGTCTGATCAGCTAGTCAGGTCAGGTGCGGGTATGGGGATGGGTCTGTTATGATGTGGCAGGGGTAAACCAGTTCTGCTGTCGGGCCCTGCTGTGGATGTCACTGCTTGCATTGCGCAGTTGACCCTTGTGCGGTGTGATGCGGTGAGGATCTGTCCGTTCTCCCCTTTGGGGCTAAGATGCGAATGACTGTGTTTGAATGGATGAGTAAATGGAGAGTGAGTCGTCCTGTCTCGGCTACCTCCCTTTCCTTGGGGGAAGCAGCCTAGGTATATAGATAGATAGATCATAGGGTTGTTTATCCTTTTCGTTATTTTATTTATACCTTTTTTTTTATATATATTTCCATTGTTTCATTTTTAAAACCAAAATTGAGACTTTTTTTAATTTCTCTGATAGTGTTGTAAATCCTCTTCGTTATATATATTTTTTGTGTTTGCGTTTATTCTGTATTTTATTTAATGGAAATGTGTGCGTTTGAGTTTGTGTGTTAAGAATCGTATTTTAATTTTCTTTTTCGTTTCTGTGAGAGCTGGTACTAGTTCTACATTGTTATTATTATTATTATTATTATTATTATTATTATTATTTTTATTATTATTATTGTAGTTATCGTTTTTATTATTATTATTATTATTATTATCATTATCATTATTATCCGGTACTATATTTGAAGAGGAAGGAATCGAGATAGATAGATAGATAGATAGATAGATAGATAGATAGAGAGAGAGAGAGAGGGAGAGAGAGGGAGAGAGAGAGAGTTTACCCCAAAGTATTTCGAAAAAACTACGAAACAAAAAAAGAAAAAAAAAACATCAGTCATCCATTACCCCAGATTAACAGTAGATTAAAAATAGATAAACAATAGATTAACAATAGATTAAAAATAGATAAACAATAGATTAACAGTAGATAAACAATAGATAAACAGTAGATAAACAATAGATAAACAGTAGATAAACAGGCATTAAGCACCTTCGTCTCTTAGTGAATTAGTTCCGACCTGTTGATTTCTTCCTTTGATTCCGTAATTGCGTTAAGGATGGATTATCAGGGCAGTAGTATCTATCTATCGGTATATCATTCTATCTATCTACTCTGCCTGTCTATCTATCTATCTGTCTACCTGTCAGTCTCTATATCTGTCTGTTTATCAGTTTAATTTCTTTCTTTACACTACTCCTTGCCTTTACTTTCTGCCTCATTCCTTCCCCTCGTACCTCTCTCTCTCTACACACATTCCTTTCTAGTTCTATTTATCCTTCTCTCTCTCTCTCTCTCTCTCTCTCTCTCTCTCTCGTTGCTTTGTTGATTGACAGTGATATTAGTCTTTTGTGTATTGTTGGGCGTGTGGAAGCAGACCGCGACGATAGATAGATAGATAGATAGATAGAGTGCTTCCTGCATCTCTTCACTTTGCCTGTGTGTCTTGCCTGATCTGTATGTTTGCATATGTCTGTGTACCTGTGTCTTTCTCCGAGTGTGTTTGGTGTGTGTGTGTGTTTGTGTGTAGTGAATGTATATATGTATGTATGTAACAGCTTAGCCTATTCTTAAATCTGAACTAAGTATTCTTAAATTCATATCTCTATATATTCATTACCACATCTATATTATTTTACTTAACTCTGTGCAGATCTGAGCACACTGTTGTCATTACTGAGGCGATTAACTTGGATCATGTGCTTAGGTGCTCATGAATTTAGAGCATAATTACTAATCCGCTTTGTGAATCACTATGATCGTGGTAGGTGGGGTTTGCCATCATCCACTCACTTGATGTAGTGCTCCCTGCTTTTTCCTTCACCTGTAGCATTCTCTCTCTCTCTTTCTCTCCCTCTCTCTGCCATTCCCATTTTTTGTCTTTCCTTCTCTACCCGATTCTTTTTCCATCTCCTCTTTGTCTCTTCTCTACCTCAGTATCTCTCCCTCTCTTCCTTCCCTCTTCCTCTCCACCTCAGTATCTCTCCCTCTCTTCTTTCTCTCTCCCACTCTACCTCAGTATCTCTCCCTTACTTCCTTCCATCTTCCTCTCTACCTCAGTATCTCTCTCTCTCTTCCTTCCCACTTCCTCTCCACCTCAGTATCTCTCCCTCTCTTCTTTCTCTCTCCTTCTCTACCTCAGTATCTCTCCCTCTCTTCCTTCCCTCTTCCTCTCCACCTCAGTATCTCTCTCTCTCTTCCTTCCGCCTTCCTCTCTACCTCAGTCTGCCTCAGTCTCTCTCCCTGTCTTCCATTCTGCTTCTCCCTGTCTTCCTGAACGTCTTCCTACCTTCCTGCCTCCCATTGTCTTTCTCTCCTTGCCTGTCTTCTTCCTCCTCTCCCTGTTTTGCCTCAGTCTCTCTCCCTTCCTCCCTTGCTTCTCCCTGTTTTCCTGTACGTCTTCCTACCTGCCTACTGTACCTCCAGCCCCCCCCCCTTCTCTCTCTCTCTCTTTCTCGTTATTTCACATTCTCCACGTCAGTTCCAGTGCCACAAACTACTCTCGTATGCTGAGCAGGTAATGGTGAGAGAGAGAGAGAGAGAGAGAGAGAGAGAGAGAGAGAGAGAGAGAGAGAGAGAGAGAGAGAGAAAATTACTTTATATAAATTTAAGTTTGGGAGAGGACGCTAAGTGGTTTTTGCGTGTACGTGTGTGCGTTTCTGTAAGTACGTGTGTGTGTTGTGTGTGTATGTGTGTGTGTGTGTGTGTGTGTGTGTGTGTGTGTGTGTATGATACGTGTCTGCATGTACATTTGTGTGTGTGTGTGTGTGTGTGTGTGTGTGTGTGTGTGTGTGTGTGTGTGTGTGTGTGTCTGTCTGTCTGTCTGTCTGTCTGTCTGTGTCCCTGTACATTCTTATAATTGACAAGGTTTTACCTGATGGAACTGGGCTAATAAGACATGGTTGTGTGAATCCCTAGAGCCTTAGCTATGGGGTAGGATTGAGTCTCCTTGGTTGCTAGTCAAAATCCTCCACACTGCACTAGGGAAATGATAGCCCAAAGTAAAAAGGAAATATAAGAATCCACTCACTTGTATAATGGAGGCGGGCAGGTGTGGCGTCTAGTTGAGTTCCATGCTATTGGTGGGGTGGAGCTGGGTGGAGTTGGGTGGAGCTGGGTGGATGTAGGTGAGGCGAGGTGAGGGTGGGTGGAGGGGAAGAGCTATGGCCTGGTCCTGTCTGTGGAAGAAAAGTATGTGGTTGAGTAATTGTGGAACGACCATCATTATCATCACCATCAATCATCATCATCATCATCTCCCTCAACAGTCATCTCATATTCCTATTTCCCTTCCGCCTCCTCCTCCTCCTTATCATCATCATCATTATTATGTTTTTCGTTTTATCTTTTCTTTATTCTCCTTCTCCTTTCACATCACTGCGTGCCACCCCCCCCCATTGTCTTGTTAATTCTTCAACGTCAGTAATTAGGAAGTAAGTCTTTCCATGAATATTTAGACTGAACCGCTAAGGAAAGAATGTAAAGTACGTCTGGTGTCTGGGTACCTACCAACCTACTAACGTACTTACCTATCTCATCCTTACCTACCTTCACCCTTCGCGTGTAATCTCCTTCCTGTTCTCTTTGCCCTTCCTTTCATCTTCTCGTCGCTGCATTGTTGTATCCCTATCCTCTCTTATCTCTTTCTCCTTTATCTCTCTCTTTCTCCACCTGGTCCCCCCCCCCACACACGTCTCTCTCTCTCTCTCTTTCACACACACACACACACACACACACACACACAGTCAGACAGAGAAATAGCAAACAGTTAGACAGAGATATAGATAGATAAATAGATAGACAGACAGATAGATACATAGATACAGCAGATCCAAAAAAACTTACTTTAGAATCAGCCTTATGTAAGAGTAGGAAGATGGCGGTACAGTGGGGTGGAAATGTGTGTAGTGTGAGAGGAAGTGTCACCCCTGTCACTCCTGATTCCCCCTCGCAAAAGATTGGCCTTAAAAGTTTTCCCCATGTACCGTGTGGAGCAAAAATTTGTGTAATACGTCTCCTCCTCTGCCTGTCACTTTCCGCTGTAATAATATGTTGAGGGGGACTTGTATTATCACCTCTTCTGCTTGTCACTTTCCCATGTAATATTGCTTGAGAGAGGCTTGGTGTATACATTTAATATTTCACCTCTTCTCCCAGTCACTTTCTTGTAACCAACGTGACAGCGTGAGTTAACTTTTACCTGGTCGTGGTGTAGTGGTATGCTGCCTGGCCCTCACCTGAGAGTCCCGGGTTCGATTCCCGGCATATTGGTCATTTATCAGATGTCTGTATCTTTCTATATCTATAATTGAGTCTATATCTATATCTGTCTAACGTAACCTTACCTAACCTAACTTGTTCCCTGCCCGTTCCCAACCTAACTGACCTGTTCCCAACCTAACTGACCTGTTCCTAACCTAACTGACCTGTTCCTAACCTAACTGACCTGTTCCTAACCTAACTGACCTGTTCCCAACCTAACCTGACCCGTTCCTACCCTGACCTGACCCGTTCCTAACCTGACCTGACACGT
>NC_137068.1:775000-782500 GCF_032717465.1 Coenobita brevimanus | reverse complement strand
ATCTGTCTGTGTCTGTGTGTATTTCTTTGTATCTGTCACTCTGTCTATCTGTCTATCTATCTATCTATCTATATATCATAAGGGGCGCTGGGACAAGTACGTTATAAGGAGTTACAGTATAAATATAACGAAACATAATTTTTTACTCTGGGTATAGTGAGTTATATTAGTCTGTTATATTCAGTGAAATGATATGGTTGGACGAATAACCAGAATAAGTGATAAATGGGTAAAAAATCAGTAAAGGTACATCTAATTGTAAAGGATGGAGTAGAGAGGAATGTGAGAAAGGGTGGTATAAGGTGGAAGGATGGAGAGTGAGAGACTAACTAGGAGAGTGTTTGAGGAGGAAGGGGAGAGAGGGAAGGGGAGACGGATGATGGGATGGAGGGATGGAGTAGAGAGGTATGTGAAAGAGTGGTGTTAGATGGAAGGATATAGACTGAGAGACTAACTAGGAGAGTGTGTGTGCTTGAGGTGGAGTGGGAGAGAGGGAAGGGGAGACCGATGATGAGATGGAAGGATACAGTAGAGATATTTGTGAGAGAGGGGGGGGGTGTAAGTTGGAGGGAGGGCAGCGAAATGGCAGGGGACAGGGTAACATGGAGGTGATTTGTTTGTGGCCACCCCCTTCGGGATTGAGGTGTTTGGCTATAGATGGACAGATAGATAGATAGACAGGTAGATTGATATAAATGCAATGATGAGGTAAATAACAATCAACTCTGTGTAACATGATAATTAGATAAAGAATGGCCTGATCACCCTAATTAATTATCATCATTACGTAACACGATAATTGGATAAACAATGACCATATCTCCACTACTCTCTCCTTTATTAACGTAAATGATGCCGGTCATTAAGGACGCTAATTAAGAAGACTCTACTAACGAGCTGGGTTACATCAGGGCAGGACGCCAGGTGGTCGGTGAGGGCAATTAAAGATGGGAGGGTCGTTAAGCAGGCGGGGATGGGAGTAGCACACCTCTAGAAACTTGCCTTGTGTCTTGCGGGGAGGCTGACTCTATGCTCTGTTGATGGTCAGGTGTGGTTAGACTGGAGGGTTTGTTTGACTAGTAACCAAGGAGACTCGTACCTCATACTCATACCTAATTTCAGTTGATGGCCAGGTGTAGGCGGATTGGAGGGCTGGTTTGACTAGCAACTAAGGAGATTCAGTCGTACCTCATACCTAAGTTTGTTTGATGGCCAACAGTTTTACTTAGAATGATGATGATGGTGGTGTTGGTAGTGATGATGATGATGATGATGGTGATGATGATGATGTTATTAACTCTGTCTCATTTCTTACTCACAGGCTATGCACCATCAATAACTGTGGCTGGAGCAGTGAGTCTCGTGAACCGGCTCCCTTTATATGTGAACAGAATCTGAGGTATGTCTGTCTGTTTGTGTGTCTTCGGTGTTTAAAATCTGTCTGTTTATCTGTCTGTCTCTGTGTTCATGTCTTATTTGTCTGTCTGTCTGCCTGGCGTCCAAAATCTGACTTCTGTTTTCTTTCTCTCAATTTGTCTATCTATCTGTCTTTGTCCATAATCTGTCTCCTTGTCTGTCTATCTGTCTTTATACATAATCTGTCTCCTTGTCTGTCTATCTGTCTTTATACATAATCTGTCTCCTTGTCTGTCTATCTGTCTTTGTACATAATCTGTCTCCTTGTCTGTCTATCTGTCTTTGTACATAATCTGTCTCCTTGTCTGTCTATCTGTCTTTGTACATAATCTGTCTCCTTGTCTGTCTATCTGTCTTTGTACATAATCTGTCTCCTTGTCTGTCTGTCTGTCTGTCCATAATCTGTCTCCTTGTCTGTCTGTCTTCCGTGGTCATAGTCTGAGGTATGTGTGTCTGTCTGTGTGTCTGTTATTTCACTCTGTTTGTGTTGACCAGTTTGTGTTTGTTTGTCACTTTCCATACCTGTTTGGTGTTTGTGTGTGTGTTTGCTTTTAACCCTACAGTTTGTATTTACTGGCCATATTACACCCATTTTTGATTGGTGTGTGTGTGTGTGTGTGTGTGTGTGTGTGTGTGTGTGTGTGTGTGTGTGTGTGTGTGTGTGTGTGTGTGTGTGTGTGTGTGTGTGTGTGTGTGTGTGTGTGTGTGTGTGTGTGTGTGTGTGTGTGTGTGTGTGTGTGTGTGTGTGTGTGTGTGTGTGTGTGTGTGTGTGTGTGTGTGTGTGTGTGTGTGTGTGTGTGTGTGTGTGTGTGTGTGTGTGTGTGTGTGTGTGTGTGTGTGTGTGTGTGTGTGTGTGTGTGTGTGTGTGTGTGTGTGTGTGTGTGTGTGTGTGTGTGTGTGTGTGTGTGTGTGTGTGTGTGTGTGTGTGTGTGTGTGTGTGTGTGTGTGTGTGTGTGTGTGTGTGTGTGTGTGTGTGTGTGTGTGTGTGTGTGTGTGTGTGTGTGTGTGTGTGTGTGTGTGTGTGTGTGTGTGTGTGTGTGTGTGTGTGTGTGTGTGTGTGTGTGTGTGTGTGTGTGTGTGTGTGTGTGTGTGTGTGTGTGTGTATGTGTGTTTTAGCCCGGCATTTATCAGCGTATGTTTGCATTATTAGTTAATTTCTAAATGATCTTCAGTGATGATGGTGATGTTGTTTGTAGGGATTATGATTATTATTGTGATGCTGGTGATGATGATAATGATGATGATGGTGGTGGTGGTGGTGATGATGATTATTATTATGATGCTGGTGATGATAATGATGATGATAATGATGATGATGAACAGACTTTCTACACAGAGAGTTTGAGAGTCAACCACTGATAACAGGAATGCGGAATAGGGTTGGATTAAGATATTAGGATATTCAGAGAGAGAGAGAGAGAGAGAGAGAGAGAGAGAGAGAGAGAGAGAGAGAGAGAGAGAGAGAGAGAGAGAGAGAGAGAGAGTCCTAAGGGTGATAGGAGGAGAGGAGGCCCATTAAGAAGGGAATGTGATATGTCATAAGTTAATCTCTCTCTCTCTCTCTCTCTCTCTCTCTCTCTCTCTCTCTCCTTTTCATTCATTTCTCAAAGTCAGAATTATATAAAAAATAGAAATAAATCGGTCAGAAAGAGATCTTAAGAAGCCTTCAGTGCCAAGTACAATACATCCCCTAAAACAACCCCCTCAGTGTCGAGTTATATATAGGTAATAGTGCATCAGGTGAGTGGATGGTGGACGTCTGTATTTAGCATTTCATTCGAGGATAACAACAAAACATCAATCTGCATATGCATGAGAGAGAGAGAGAGAGAGAGAGAGAGAGAGAGAGAGAGAGAGAGAGAGAGAGAGAGAGAGAGAGAGAGAGATCCGTTTACATTTCATTCTGTCCATCAATTTTTAAAAGTTCATGGACTTTCACACACACACACACACACACACACACACACACACACACACACACACACACACACACACACACACACACACACACACACACACACACACACACACACACACACACACACACACACACACACCTGTCCCTTAATTAGGTGCCATTTTGAACCTGCGTTTAGTCACTACCGACAAGGAGGTGATGTTTTTGGTTGGTGTAATGGATTGGCTGTGTGTGTGTGTGTGTGTGTGTGTGTGTGTGTGTGTGTGTGTGTGTGTGTGTGTGTGTGTGTGTGTGTGTGTGTGTGTCTGCCTGTCTTCTGTCTTAGTCTTTCTTACTGTCTTTTTCTTTGCCTGTCTCTGTTTCTGTCTGTCTCTTATTTATCTGTCTGTCTGTCTGCCTGTCTACCTATGTATCATTCTGTCTACATAGCCAGAAACCTCAGTCCCGGAAGGGCTGGCCACAAACAAATCGCCTCCGTGTCACCCTGTCTCCCACCGTGAATATTAATACCACACAGCATTACACCCAACCACTTAATTATTTTCCAAAACTTTTTCTTTGCCTTTGTCTCCCACTTTCTATATCACAGGCCAAACCTTTGCCTCATAACTTTATAATGGAGTTTGGTATATATTGTTTAATTGTTGTTTTGTTTGATATGTTTTGTTCTCTGCGTAAATTAACTCCCAGGTCAAGGCTGCGTTTTGTATAGAGTTATCCTGTCACCTGTGCACGCATTATTATTATTATTATTATTATTACACCACCACCACCACCATCATCATCATCATCATCGTCATCAACACACTACCACCACTACCATCACCATCATCATCGTCATCATCATCGTCATCAACACACTCCCACCACCATCACCATCATCATCGTCATCATCATCGTCATCAACACACTACCACCACCATCATCATCATCATCATCATCATCATCGTCATCATCATCACCATCGTCATCGTCATCATCATCATCATCACAAACCTCTAATTTTCCAGGGCACGTTATGTTTTTTCCTCTAGTCAATAACTGTCACGTCAGGCTCACCACAGCTCACCACGTCATCATTAACTTTTTATATATACCTGCGCAAAATATATATATATATTTTTTATACAACCGTAGTCGAATAATTAGTATTTTTTATGCCTGTAGATTATTGCACAGTCCTATGAGTGGATGGTCGTGTGCCATACTTCCTAGCTAAATGCTATGATAAATTATGTCCTATCTCTGCCCTTATAGTGATCGTTGATGATGATGATGGCTGTGGTGGTGAGAATGATGACAGTTATAGTGATCGTTGATGATGATGATGGCTGTGGTGGTGAGAATGATGACAGTTATAGTGATCGTTGATGATGATGATGGCTGTGGTGGTGAGAATGATGACAGTTATAGTGATCGTTGATGATGATGATGGCTGTGGTGGTGAGAATGATGACAGTTATAGTGATCGTTGATGATGATGATGGCTGTGGTTGTGAGAATGATGACAGTTATAGTGATCGTTGATGATGATGATGGCTGTGGTGGTGAGAATGATGACAGTTATAGTGATCGTTGATGATGATGATGATGGCTGTGGTGGTGAGAATGATGACAGTTATAGTGATCGTTGATGATGATGATGATGATGATGATGATGATGATGATGATGATGATGATGATGATGGCCTTCCTACGTTCGTGTTTTTCATTTCTATTACCATTTTTATAATAGGGAAATGCCTTCACACACACACACACACACACACACACACACACACACACACACACACACACACACACACACACACACACACACACACACACACACACACACACACACACACACACACACACACACACAATACATGCAAACACAGACACATAAACACAAACACCTACACACACACACGCACATATATGCACACTATTGATACACGGGTACACACAATCCACCACACACAAGCACTAATCCCAACACACACACACGCACGTAACGGATCTGTGTACAATAATCCCTGTTTGTTTGCCCCCCCCTCTCTCTCTCTCTCACTCATATATGCAGACAGATTTAATCAGAAAAAAACCGATTGACAGGTAAAGGACACAGGTAATTAACCGTGATATCCAAACGAACCTGTGTGTGTGTGTGTGTGTGTGTGTGTGTGAGAGAGAGAGAGAGAGAGAGAGAGAGAGAGAGAGAGAGAGAGAGAGAGAGAGAGAGAGAGAGAGAGAGAGAGAGAGAGAGAGAGAGAGAGAGAACCATAACATAGCCATCCTGCCAAGCCTTTGAGCGCAATTTACAAGCCCTCATAAATGCCGTGAAATATACACAAGGACATAGGGTCAGCGGTGATGTTTACAGGTGTTTACAGGATGGGTTTACGATGCGTTTCATTGGATAGAAAGAGAGGAGGTTGTAAATTTCTCTCTAGGTCCGGTAGAGGGCTGGGATGTGCTGTTTGGGGGAAATTCACTGAGGTTATTTTGCGATATTTTGGCCCCAGTAGAGAGCGTAGGGACCCGGACCTAGGCTATCCAATCCCGATATTTTGGGGGGAAGATGACCAGCCTCGTTCTTCCCTGAGTTTCATTATATAAACAATTAAACCTTGGTGTGAGTGGATGGTGGATGGAGTCGTGTAGAGTTCTGAAAATCTACGGATATCGCTACCCACGTTTCACTTACTCCCTTCCATTCTTTCCCACTGTTCGGCATCCGTTCTTTCCTCTCTGCTTCTGTCCTTCGCTCCTTTCTCTTTCCGTCACTCTCACCTGTCTTCCTTTCTCCGTTGCCCTCCTCCCGCTCTCTTTCCTCCCCTGTCGCCTTCCACTGTCTCATCTGCATCTCTCTCTCTCTCTCTCTCTCTCTCTCTCTCTCTCTCTCTCTCTCTCTCTCTTTCAGCACTAAATCCCCACATTGTAATTGTATTTATTTTAATGTTATGTAAGGATTAAGCAGGATATACCCAAGGCTGATAATAGAATGAGAGAGAGAGAGAGAGAGAGAGAGAGAGAGAGAGAGAGAGAGAGAGAGAGAGAGAGAGAGAGAGAGAGAGAGAGAGAGAGAGAGAGAGAGAGAGGGAGAGAGAATTAACAGAACAAGAAAAATGGAGTATAAAGTAACAAGAAATAATTGTAAGAAGGGAGGAAGTAGTAGAACAAGCAATGAAGGAAGGAAGGAGAGAAGAATGGAAGTAAGGGGTAGGTTAGGTTGAAAATGAGAGAGGTGGAAGAGTAAGGAAATAAGGAGGGAAGGAGACGGTAGACGGTAGGATACACAGAAGTTTAAGGGAGAGGCAAGGAGGAGGATAGAGGGAAGGAAGGAAGAGGGAAGGGTGTGAAGATAGAAATGTAAGAAGGAGAGGAAGGAAGAAAAGAAGGAAGTCAAGAATGGAGGAAGGAAGTAAAGGTAGAGAATAAGAGAAAGAGAAAATGAAGGAACGAAGGAAGGAAGGGAGAATAAAGAATGAAAGGAAAGAAAGGAAAAACAGTTGGACAAGAGAAACAGAAAACGAGGAAAAGAGAAGACAAACTAGGGTAGACTGAATTAAATCCCAACTTTACCCGACACTGATGTAGCCTAATATTTTGCTCATTGAGGATGTTGTGGCGTCAGTGGAGATAAATTTACAGCTTCATACATTATTTTTGCACAGTATTAGAGAGACTACAGGATAGGAGGTATATTGCACCCGTGTGTGTGTGTGTCTGAGAGAGAGAGAGAGAGAGAGAGAGAGAGAGAGAGAGAGAGAGAGAGAGAGAGAGAGAGAGAGAGAGAGAGTCTGACGTAACCAGACCGTCCCCTAAGCACTTGAATACTAAGTCGGGGTTGCATGAAAGTCAATGAGCCATGAGGTGGGAATGAATCTCCTTGGTTACTAGTCAAATCTGCATCCCGTTTAGGGCGAATGCGTTAAGTAAGATATATATAAATGAAAGCCTTGGAATATGGACCTTGTTGAAGCTTTTGTTTTTTTTTCTTCCCTGGAGCAGTTATTCTATCCCTACACTGCCACCACCACGCCCACCCCAGCAGACTGAGCCGTTTTTGTGGTGGTATTTGACGTTGTTATGGGGTTTCGCCTTTTGTGTGCTTGAAGTTGGTTAAAGGGTGTAGTGGAGGTGGTGATATCTGTGTCTGTCTGTCTATATGTCTGTCTGTC
>NC_137068.1:765000-770000 GCF_032717465.1 Coenobita brevimanus | reverse complement strand
CTCTCCGTCTATCGATCGATCTATCTATCATCTGTCTATCTATCAACCTGCCTTTTCTGTGTAATATCCAGCCTTATCAAAGTTTTTACACCACAGAAAAATAATATTCTGTACTGAATGTGAATTGAATAGTTTGTGTTTATGGTTTTATTTATCTATCAGTTTATATATCTATTTATCTTTATATATCTTTATTATTCTTTCGAGAGTTATTATTTTCTGCCTAATATGTGAATATATGTATGTATGTATGTATGTATCTTATCAGTCCGTCTGTACATATCTCTTGTATGTATATTATGTATGTATGTGTGTATGTTTGCGTGTGTATGAATGTTTGTATGTGTGTATCTACGGTATCTATCTTTACATCTATCATATCACCACTCTATGTATATCTATTTATTTCCATTATATATTCTGTCTCGGTCTGTCTATCTGTCTACCTGTCTGTCTGCCTACCTAACCATGTCTCCATCTGTCTATCCGTCTGTCTGTCTTTCTGCTTTAATATCTGTCTGCCTGTATATATGTATGCAGAGTTTGTGCATATAATAGTGAAGTGATGAAGAGAAAATGAAGGAAATGAAAAATGTGAATGAGAAATGACAGCATTTTAAAAGGAGTGTCAATTGGCGCTGACATATCATGAGTGGCGTGGGGGAAGGTTGACTCTCTCTCTCTCTCTCTCTCTCTCTCTCTCGGCTAACACATATTCATCTCCATATTAATTTCTTGCACCAGTTTCCACAGTTATTCCGTTCCCTTCTCCACACACACACACACACACACACACACACACACACACACACACACACACACACACACACACACACACACACACACACACACACACACACACACACACACACACACACACAGTCTCATTTTCTTTCCTCCATCACCCATTCCTTCCTTCTCTCTCTCTCTCTCTCTCTCTCTCTCGCACCAGCACACAACCATTCTCTTTAACAGTAAATCTTATAGTCTCTCCCTTATCTCTTCCCCTTTTCCTTGCCCCTCTTCCCCTTTCAGGACTCTCTTTATCTCTCTCCATCCCTCCATTTTTCCTCTGCTTATCTCTCTCTCTTTCCCTCCCCTCCCCGCACCAACAGACACACACAATTCACCCCATCATGCCATAACATTAAGGGGTCGCGTAGCCAGTCAGCTGATGGACGTCAACACAGAGTCAGCTGATCAAAACTGTGTAAACACTAAGGGTCGATCAGCTGATTTCATGTCAACAGTGCCACGTGGTTCTATGGCCTCATTGAATGGATTATGATGTGCATTCAGGACTGGGTGATTGGATGTGTGTGTGGTGAGAGAGAGAGAGAGAGAGAGAGAGAGAGAGAGAGAGAGAGAGAGAGAGAGAGAGAGAGAGAGAGAGAGAGAGAGAGAGAGAGAGAGAGGTGTTTGGATAAGACAGGGAGAGGGTAAGGAACGAGGAAAATAGATGTTTACGATTATGTTCTTATGTAAATAGGTAGGTATTTTAATAGATAGATTGATAGATAGACAGATCGAGAGAGAGAGAGAGAGAGAGAGAGAGAGAGAGAGAGAGAGAGAGAGAGAGAGAGAGAGAGAGAGAGAATCATCTTTTTTGTAAGGGAAGTGCCGATTCTGCTATCCTTGTCTTTATCATTGTTCCTTAGCTGAAAAATAGGCTCAGTCTTCTGATGTGGGCGTGGATGTGGCAGTGGCAGTAGGATATGAATAACTGATGCAGGATAGACACTGATAACGCTGACTGGCTGCTGGTGTGGGCGTGGGTGTGGCAGTGGCAGTAGGATATGAATAACTGATGCAGGATAGACACTGATAACGCTGACTGTCTGCTGGTGTGGGCGTGGGTGTGGCAGTGGCAGTAGGATATGAATAACTGATGCAGGATAGACACTGAAAACGCTGACTGTCTGCTGGTGTGGGCGTGGGAGTTTATGAGGAGAGTTATGCGTGAACCAATTAGTAGGAAGGATTGCGTTGTTCTGAAGGGGTCAAGGAAACCTAATTGAAGCAGTTTAATTAATGACCTAATCACCTCACTTGGCAATTAGCTTGTTCATAATGGTTTGAGGAGATAGATTGTTGGAGGGGAGTGAATGGTTGGAAGGATGGATGGATGGCTGGGTGGATCAATGGGTGGGTGATTGGATGGACGGAAGGTTGAATGGATAGTTGGATGGGTAGACGAGTTGTTAAGTCGATGAGTGGCCGGGTGGATGGATGGATGGATGGATGGATGGACAGACAGGTTGATGAATGGAGGCAGAGGTGAACGTGTGGATGAGCTGCTAGGTGGATAGGTGTATGTATGGATGGGTTGGTGGGTGGATGGGTTGGTGAGTGGATGGGAGGGTGGATGGACGAATGAATAGCTGACTGGATACGTAGTTGGATGAATGGATTGATTGACATTTGGATGAACTAACAGTATGGATGAATGAGTGGATTGATAGATAGAAGGGTGGATGGAAGGACGCTGGAAGGGATGGATGGATAGGGTGGCAGATAAACGGGCTGACGAACAGAGGAGAGAGAGAGAGAGAGTTGTTATTCTCTTAATCTATTATCTATCGAATTACAAAAGTACTATCTATTACTTAAGTGTGTCTGTTCCTGTATCTATCGTCCCAGGTAACCATCTATTGCGCTTGTCTGTTTATCGATTCGTTTTGTTTGTCTGTCGAGGCATTCAGCTGATGCGTCTGTTGTCTGTGTATGTATGTGAGTGTGTATGTTTGTATGTAGATAGCTAGATAGATAGATAGGTAGGCAGATAGATAGACAAACGCGTGCCAGCAAGCAGGAATACATCGATAGGTTGATAGATAAACTCATGAATATATAGAGATGAAAAAAGTGATATTGGCTGGATGGTGATGTTGGGAGGAAATTACGTAATTGGATAGATAGATATATAGGTAGGTAGGTAGGTAGATAGATAGATAGATAGATAGATAGACATGGGTGGGTAGGTAGGTAGATAGATAAATAGACTCATGAATATATTGAGTTGAAAAATGTGATTACGTGGATGGTGATGGGATGGCATGACATGATTAGGTAGATAGATAGATTGATAGATAGACTGATAGACAGGTAGGTAGGTAAGTAGATAGGTAGATAGATAAATAGATTCATGAGTATCTTGAGATGGAAAGTGATATTGGGTGGAGGGTGATGTTGGGATGGGATCACATGCTTAGATAGACATGATTAGATAGATAGATAGACAGATAGATAGACAGACACTCATGATTATATTACATGATTAAAGTGGTGGGACGGATGCTCTCTCTCTCTCTCTCTCTCTCTCTCTCTCTCTCTCTCGTATATAATTTCCTCTAACATCCACAGTCCATTTGCTCTCTCCGTTCTCACCTTCCTCTCTCTCTCTCTCTCTCTCCCTCCTTTTTTTCCTTCTTTCCTTCTCCTCCTTTCCTCCTCCTCTTCCTCTTATTCCTCACCCATCTCTCCTCCTCCCTTCCTTCTTCTCTCCTTTCCTCCATCATCTGTTCTTATCTCCATACCCTCCTTCCTTCTCCATCATTTGTCTAATCTCCTCCTCCTCCACCCTTCTCTTCCATCATCCATTGTCTCCCTCCTTCCCTCCCTCCCTCCTTCCTTCCATCCATCCATCCATCCATCCATCCATCCATCCATCCATCCAACATTTCATCCTTCCTTCCTCCTTCAATCCTTCCTTCGTCGATTCCAGACTAAAGCATTAATTCCTTGCTATTGTTTGTATCCTTCCTCCCTTCCTTCCTTCCTTCCTGCCTCCGTTACAGCCTACAACAGTAATTCCTTCTCAGTCTGTATATATCAGGCAATCTACAGTGCTTTGGTGGTAGTTGTGGTGGTAATTTGTGTGGTGGTGATAGTTTAGGTAGTTGTGGCTGTGGTGATGGTGGTTGTTGTGATAGTGGTGGTGATGATACTGGGTGTTGTGGTTGTGATGGTGGTGGTTGTGATGGATATAGTTGTGGTGGTGGTGGTTGTAATGATGATGATGATGATGATGATGATGATGAGGATGTGTAATTTGAGAATGCACTTTAATTAATATTTAGGTTTGATTATTTTGCAAGACTTGAAATATCTCTGTATCTTCTTTATCTGTGTAACATTTCCTCCCTACCCCCCTCCTCTCTCTCTCTCTCTCTCACACACACACACACACACACACACACACACACACACACACACACACACACACACACACATCAATCAATATCCTCCGAAGAAGAAGGAAAAAAGACACGCCTTGAGAAAAGCCCCAAGTTACTTTGTCCCCACTAACTTTACCACACCTTCTCTCTCTCTCTCTCTCTCTCTCATATCCTTCACCCTATCTCCTCCTCCTCCTCCTCCTCCTCCTCCCTCTTTTTTCCTCTTCTTCTTCATTGTATTGCGTGTCTTTCAGTCTGAATCAGGGGCGATGTTATTGAGGGATGTGACAGAGAGAGAGAGAGAGAGAGAGAGAGAGAGAGAGAGAGAGAGAGAGAGAGAGAGAGAGAGAGAGAGAGAGAGGATAGTTTAGTTGTGCGTCTTTTTGTGTGTACCTCTGAGATCATGTGTTCTTAAATGATTGTATACGTGTGTGGGTATGTGTGTGCATTTGTTTATGTGTGTATATGTGGATTTAATTACATAAGCGTCTGTGTATATGTGTATGTGCGTGTTTTGATAAATCGGTAATGTGCACATGATGTGTGCGTATGTGTGTAGATGTCGGTATGTGTGAATGTGGTATACATGTGTGTCTTCGTGTGTATGTGTATGCATATATGTATAGATATAGATATAGATATAGATAGATAGATAGATAGATAGATAGATAGATATAGATAGATAGATATATGCTTAAGTATATATTGTATGTGTATATGCTGGTATATGAATGTGTTGTGTGCTCATATTTTTGTGTATGTGAGCTTATGTGCGTATATCAATGTGTGTCTGTGTATGAAAGTGTACATACTGTGTGTGTG
>NC_137068.1:750000-755000 GCF_032717465.1 Coenobita brevimanus | reverse complement strand
TATTCGTGTGTGCGGTACAGAATTAATCGGTAGGGTAAATGTGTTGCGGAATTTCCTTACCATCTTTATGTAAATTAGAAGAGGCCTCACACTGAAGGGGTTAGATCTAAGTTCGTATTCTCGCTTGGTCATCAGGCTCCCCAAACTCTATTCCTGAGCGATTTATTTTTGGATACGGCTGGTTAATATCCTTTTGTACGTTATTTATGCAGAGTATGACAATATTGGAGGTTTTATGAAACACAGTATGGGATAGTAAGGTGCAACACGCAAAATAAATCGCCTAGGAAAAGGTGCTATGGAGCTTCCTTAATCGACGAGAATACGGGTCCAAGGTCCGTATCGTTGTCGGTTTAGGAAGCTCACTAGCACCTCTTCCTTAGCGATTTATTTTTGAATAGGACTAGTTGCTATCAATTTAATGTTATTTATGCTGAGTATAGTGGGATTTGACAAATTTAAATGACAGCGATGAGGATAGTAAGGATTGATAAGCAAAATAAATCGCTTAGGTAAAGGTGTTAGGGAGGATGTAGATTTAGGCGATATTGGAGGGATTTATATAACACAAGATAGGACAATAAGGTATAATAAGCAAAATAAATCGCTTAGGGAAAGATGTTAGGGGGGAGGTGGATTTAGGCGATATTGGATGGATTTTTGTATAACGCAAGATAGGACAGTAAGATGTAATAAGCAAAATAAATCGTTTAGGAAAAGGTGTTAGGGAGGAGGTAGAATTACGCGATATTGGAAGGATTCGTGTATAACACAGGGTAGGACAGTAAGGTGTAATAAGGAAAATAATTCGCACAGGGAAAGATGTTACGGAGGATGTAGATTTTGGTGATATTGAAAGGATTATATATAACACAAGATAGGACAATAAGATTTAATAAGCAAAATAAATCGCTTAGGAAAAGGTATTAGGGAGGATGTAGATTTAGGCGACATTGGAAGGATTTTTGTATAACACAGGATAGGACAGTTAGGTGTAATAAGCAAAATAAATCGCTTAGGGAAAGGTGTTAGTGAGCTTCCGTAACCCCTTCATCAGTTCCCCTTATCTTTTCCCGGATTTCCGCCCTTATGAGATTTATTTCACGTAGCTCAATGGCTGAATCCTCTACATCCTCTCCATAGCACTTCTTCGTGACTAGCACCACACTAGCGCTGTTACTACGACTCTGCACTGAAGAGGGAGAGATGGCAATTTTTGGCCAAGTTAGAGTAAAAAGAATATGAGAGAGAGAGAGAGAGAGAGAGAGAGAGAGAGAGAGAGAGAGAGAGAGAGAGAGAGAGAGAGAGAGAGAGAGAGAGAGGAGAGAGAGAGAGATTATTAAACAGGATAAGAAAAGAATGAGCTGAGAGCAAGGTAAAGAGAGCAAGAGTTAGGAAAAAGAGAGAGCATTGAGAGTAAGGAAAAGAGAGTGAAAGTAAGATGCAAAAGATGAAGGAAGAGGAGAAGTTGATAAAACAGAGAAAAGTAGAGAAACTGACAATAGAAGAGAGTAAGAGAGAGTTAGAGTAAAGAGAGGCGTTGGATTAAGATGCGAGAGAGTAAGAAAGTGAGAGAGTGAGAAAGTTGGTGAAAAGAGAAAGGGGAGTAAAGACACGCACAGAAGAAAATGAACTGGTAAAGAGAAAGGTAGAGAGAGAGAGAGAGAGGAAGAATTGAGAGAGGCGTTGGATAAAGATGTGAGAGAGTAAGAGTGAGAAAGGGAGTGAGTGAGAGAGACTGACCTGAGAGCGGGTGTGGGGGCAGTGTTGTCTGGTGGAGAGGCGAGGGGAAACTGAAGAGGAGTAGAATCCCGCCTCTCTCTCGCTTTCTCTCTCTCTCTCTCTCTCTCTCTCTCCCTCTCCCTCTCTCTCCTCTTCGCTCCATTCCCTCTCTCACAGCACCTTCTTGCCATGGGTCATAAGACCTTTTGAGATACTGCTTGTCCTTGTAACTCACGTTTATTTTTGTCTCTCTCTCTCTCTCTCTCTCTCTCTCTCTGCTCCATTCTCTCACAGCACCTCCTTCCCATGGGTCATAAGACCCTTTGAGATACTGCTTGTCCTTGTAACTCCTGTTTATTGTCCCTCATTCCTTCCTACACTCTCTCTCTCTCTCTCTCTCTCTCTCTCTCTCTCTCTCCCCCCCTCTCTCTCTCTCTCTCTCTCGTACTACAGGGTGTAATATAATTTTCTCGGTATCAGATATAATAATTTTTTTTTAAAGGAAAATAAAAGGTAAAAAAAGAATCCATTCATCTCATGGGAATCGCTGACGTAATGACTAATATTTTGTCCTATTTTTTCGCCTTTTTCAAATCTGTCTTTCCTGGACTTTGACTCTCTCTCTCTCTCTCTCTCTCTCTGTCTCTCTCTCTCCAGATAACAATTGCTCTCTTTCAGATTTAATCAGTTTTGCCGAAAAAAAATGTTTCCTTAATAGAAATTGATGACGGTAGGAGTTTATTATCTCTTCTTGCTCTTTTGTAACTCTCTTTTTCTCTCCTTTCTCTATCTTACTCTGCTTTCTTCCTTTTTTCTCTACCTTTCTGTGTCTGTTTTTCTCTATCTCATGCTTCATTCTCTCTCTCTCTCTCTCTCTCTCTCTCTCTCTCTCTCTCACACACACACACACACACACACACACACACACACACACACACACACACACACACACACACACACACACACACACACACAACCTCTTCTTTCGCTCCATTTCCCTGGCTATTGTCATTCGTCCTGCCCTCCTCTTCTCTTTCTCTCTGACTCTTTCTCTGTCTTTGTCTGTCTGTGTTTGTGTATCTGGTTCAGTGTCTATCTATCTGTGTGTGTCTATCTATCTATCTGTCTGTCTGTCTGTATCTCTGTTTATTTATTATTCTATTATTATTAATCAATGTTTTTCTCAGCTTGTGTGTAATTCTGTCTTTGTCTGTCTGTCTGTCTGTCTGTCTGTCTGTCTCTCTCTCTCTCTCTCTCTCTCTCTCTCTCTCTCTCTCAAAACTTAGAGAATTTGACATTACAGCATTCCTTGAACTTTTGGAAATGAATGACCGTGGGTATTTTATTTTAGTCTGGGATGAGAGAGAGAGAGAGAGAGAGTGAGAGAGAGAAAGAGAGAGAGAGAGAGAGAGAGAGAGAGGGAGAGGGAGGCCATGAATAAGAAAAAAGCTGGAAATGACGTCTTAATCTCTTTCTAAATATATTTCTTTTGAAAATACGGATTATTGAAGTAAAGTCATACCACGTTTATTCAGCCTTCCGGATTTATGAAGTGAACTCTGTCGTTTTATCTATCGAGCTATCTATCTTCTCTCTTTCTATTTATCTATTTTGTTTTGTATCTATCGGCATATTTTAATTAGTTAATGTCTGTTATTTTACGTATGAATGAGTTTATCACTGTGTAACTCTCTGTCTACCTGTCTGTCTATCTCTTCATCTATCCATCCATCCATCCATCCATCCATCCTTCCATCCATCCATCCATCCATCCATCCATCCATCCATCATTCATCCATCCATCCATCCATCCAACCTTCCATCCATCCATCCATCCATCCATCCATCCTTCCTTCCTTCCTTCCTTCCTTCCATCCATCTATCCAACCTTCCATCCATCCATCCATCCATCCAACCTTCCATCCATCCATCCATCCATCCTTCCTTCCTTCCTTCCATCCATCCATCCATCCATCCATCCATCCGCTATGTTTTGTCTGCCTTTAATTATGTATCTATCATCCTGTTAATTTCGTTCTATCTATTAAGCTATCTATCTGTCAGTATGTCTTTGTCTATCTATCTGTCTATCTACCTATCCACCTGTCTGGAATATTAAAGTCAATCCCATCCAAATCATCCGGATTATGACAGTAATCCAATGCTCTTTGATCCTCTTCATTTCCATCGCTATTTAACTGTCTATCTCTCTGCTTAACTATCTGTCTATCTATCTATCTGTCTGTCTATCTTTCGTATGCCTGTCTACCTACCCATCTGTCCATTTATATATGTGTATTTATATTTACACACACACACACACACACACACACACACACACACACACACACACACACACACACACACACACACACACACACACACAGCTCCTGCTATACTCCATTGGTTTCTGAATGTACACCTTCACCAAAATAATGCATGATAACGTGTGTGTGTGTTTGTTTTGTATGTGTGTGTGTGTGTGTGAGTGTGTGTGTGTGTAAAGAATCATAAGCACCTGAGGGTGTTCAGAATGGATGAAAGGTCAAACTTTTTAGAATTGATTTAAAAAAGATATTGCCCTCATTCTACTATAATTTGACCTAAAATTGCCGTCTCTCCATGTTTAATCCTGAACTGTGACGCCCTATCAGCGCTAGATAATGATGCTAGTCACGAAGAAGTGCTGTAGGAGATGCAGAGTCGTAATTGTTTATATTCTTTCATAGTCAAATCAGCAGGTAGATCTAGGTCAAGTTAAGGTGAAAGAGTGAAAAGAAATAATGAGAAAATAGTGAGGAATGAGGAGAGAAATCAGGGTGTATCAGAGCCCACGAAAATTATATATAAAAACCGAGTGATAAATAAGTGAGAATAAAAAGTAAAAGAATTCAGCAATGGTATATTGACCTTCATTGTAAGTTTGTGATGGTGGTAATTTAGCCCCATTGTTACTTGCTCCCAGTCTAACCACCGCCATAGCACCAACAATGACATCAATTATAGCGTGAAAAACACGAGCAGCGACAATAATTATCGTATGATAAACAAGGACAATGACAGCAGTAATGACAACCCCCACCACCACAACTACCACCACAATCACCACCACCACCACAACAGGAACAGCATCAACAAAAGTATTAACACAGGCTCCTATGACTCGCTCAGATAAAATCGTCTGGTGGTGGCAATAAATAATTCTCGAGTGATCTTGAACATCACGGAATTGCTTGTTAATTTGAGTACTTTGAAAATCTACGGATATCTCAACCCAC
>NC_137068.1:742500-747500 GCF_032717465.1 Coenobita brevimanus | reverse complement strand
GGTTCCCCAGGGTGACACCACACCTACCACACTCTACCACAACTACCACCATTCCCCCGAGAGCTACACACCATCGCTATTATTCTCTAAGGTAACTAATACTGTGGTTGTCCTAGTTCACTTTCTACCACACCTACCAGAACTACCGCAGCTTGAGAATGAGAGACTGACTAGGAGAGTGTATGTGAGCGAGGTGGAGGACGGGGAGGGAAAGACCGAGGATGAGAGAAAGGGGTGAGGCAGGGGAACTTGAGAATGAGAGACTGACTTGGAGAGTGTATGTTAGTGAGGCATAGTGGGAGAGGGGGAGGGGGAGACCGAGGATGAGATGGAGGGATGGGGTACAGGGAATGGAGAGTGAGAGACTGACTAGGAGAGTGTGTGTGAGGTGGAAGAGGATGAGATGGAAGGGTGGAGTGGAGAAGTATATGACAGAGAATGAAGTGAGTTGGAGAGACGGCAGACTGATTGCGAAAAGGGTGACAAGGAGGCGATTTGTTTGTGGCCACCCTTTAATGTTGATAGACAGATGGATACATAGATAGATAGTGAGTCAGACAGCTTGATAGACAGACAGAGAGATAGATATATAGGCAGAGTTTAACAGAAAAACATTCAGAGGTAGGTAGTTAGAGCTTGACAGAAAGACCAAATGGCAGAGATAGATAGTTAGGTGGACAGAGTTTGATAGTCAGACACGACAGACAGACAGATTAACAGACAGACAGATAGACAGAACAGACAGACAGAGATAAACAGATAGATAGATAAACAAACAGGTGGAATTCTATACCGGTGCGTAGCTTGTAGGAGTTAACGTAGCGTCTTGGTATATTATTGCCGCGATGCTATTGCTCCCAGACACATCCACTGAAGCAGGATTGTTGTTGCTAATGGCGGTATTGTCCTCCTCCCTAATGAAGAGGTTATTACACAGGTTGTTAAGCAGGATATGATAATTAACGGATAGGATCTTTAGTTTGCGTCGTCATCATCATCATCATCATTAGCGGTATTGGTTTATATATATATAGACCCGGATCCGGACAGGTCTAATGACTGGGCAGGTTAATTGGTTGGTTAGGTGTGTGTGTGTGTGTGTATGAGAGAGAGAGAGAGAGAGAGAGAGAGGGGGGGAGGGGAGGGAGAAAGTATGTATTGAGACTAAAAGCAATATGCACTTAACACCTGCAAAAATACGAGTGCAGGAGGAGGAGGAGGAAGAAGAAGAAGAAGAAGAGGAGGAGGAGAAGGAGCAGGAACAGGAGAAGTCATCTGAACGTGAACCCAGTGGACTGCTGGCTGAAGTTGCCCTCCTTCTGTCGTCCACCGTCCTTTTATGAAATGATGCGGAAGTTGTTGCTGAAGGTTATATTAGGCAGTGGATCTGCCTGGTGATATCGGTGCCAGCACATGAAGGCGTTCCTCTGTAACACCATATATATACGAGAATAATGCAGAACAATCGGTATTTCAGTCTTTCTCTGTATTTCACACCTGTTCGTCTCCTAAGGCAATGAGAGTAGTAACTGCAATGTTCATGTATACGGCTTTTAGACTGATGAACTGTGCTCTCTAGGGAAGGGGAGGCTTGGGTAGGGTAGGGTAGGGTGGGGTTGGGTTGGTAGGGGAGAGTAGGTTTGGGTTGGGCTAAATTGGGCAGGGTTGGGTGGGGTCTGGTTCGGTAGGGTAGGGTATGTTTGGGTTGGATTGGGTTGGGTGAGGTTTGGTAGGGTAGGGTTGGGTGGGGTGGGATTCGGTAAGAGAGAGTAGGTTTAGGTTGGGTGGGGTTGGCAGGGTAGGGTGAGGTGGGGTTTGGTTGGGTAGGGTAGGTTAAGTATGGTCAGCTTATATTAGGATAAGTTAAATTGATCTAGAGTAGGTCAAGGTAGGTCAGATTAGGTTACCCTGGGTTAATTTAGATTAGAGAAACAGGATGACCTTCATATAGCATTGAGTTAGATTAGAACAGGTTACTTTACGCTGAATTAGATAAAGAGTTAGGTAAGAAGAGTTAGATAAAGTTAGATTAATAAACATGTATTGCACTAAGAGTAATGGATGTAGAGGTGGGTACAAATGCCTTCAGGTTAGAGAATAAATAGCACAATGGAGGGGATTGAGTACGTTCTTTTGTTGTGATTCTCTCTTTCTGTCCCTGTCTCTCCATCATTGGCTTTATTTGTGTGTGTGTGTGTGTGTGTGTGTGTGTGTGTGTGTGTGTGTGTGTGTGTGTGTGTGTGTGTGTGTGTGTGTGTACAGTACCTGTCTACAGTATCTCTCTCTCTAGTAGGAGCCAAAGATTTAACTGGCGACAAACCAAATGACTCGCTCTCTCTCTCTCTCTCTGTCTGTCTGTCTGTCTGTCTCTGTCTGTCTGTCCGTCTGTCTGTCTGTCTGTCTGTCTGTCTCTTATCCTGGGTGTAAAAAGTATTTGTAAACTCCTACGCATCTACACACACACACACACACACACACACACACACACACACACACACACACACACACACACACACACACACACACACACACACACACACACACACAAACCATCCCATCACCTTTACTACACGTGTCTGATTGCAGTGAATGGCGATGCTTGTGCTGTTATATTTACAGGGAGTTCACCTCTCTCTCTCTCTCTCTCTCTCACTCTCTCTCTCTCCGTCACTGGTTTTTTTCTATTTCAGACGATTTTTCAATTCAGACGATTTTTTATTTTTATTTCAGACGATTTTTTTATTATATAAGATTTTTAGACGATTTCTTATTCAGATTTTTTATTTTCGCTCCAGACGATTTTTATTATATACAATTTCAGACGATTTTTATTTTCATTTCAGGGGATTTTTTATTATATACGATTTTTCATACTTTTTTCGAGCTATTTTTTGATATTAGACTTTTTCATTTCAGACGATTTTTATTCATTTTTTTTTCTTTCTAGGTCTTCCCTGTCATGCCTCTCTTTCCCGGCAAATGGTCCCACACGGCTCGCTCCACCAGGGTCATGCCTCTGTAAGTACCTCCTGTAAGTAGTCTGTAAGTACCTCCTGTAAGTAGTCTGTAAGTACCTCCTGTAAGTAGTCTGTAAGTACCTCCTGTAAGTAGTCTGTAAGTAGGCCTGTAAGTACCGCCCATAACTAGTCTGTAAGTCGGTCTGTAAGTATTTTTTTTTTGTAAGTAAAGATTTCGTCTCCGGGCTCGGTTTTTCAACAATACCATCTACTTACTTCCCCTTCTTATGTGTTCTACCCAGATCCTTTTGTAAGTACTCCTCTCTGTAAGTACCTCAGTGTACCTTTACCTTTGTAAGTACCTGTTCGTAAGTACCACCTCTGTGTCTTCGTAAACAGGGTGGCGTATCCAGCTTACTCAAATGGGGGGAGGGGGTGCCCCAAAGGAAAAGGGCGTGCGTAAAACCATTGATCTTTGCCTTTCCCTCTGCTTACCTATGCAAATACCTTTTCTGTAAGTACACCGCTCTGTTAGTAATACCTTTGTAAGTACTTGTCCTTTGTGGTTACCTGTGGGTGTCAGCAGAGAAGGGAAGGTGTGTGTGTGTGTATGTGTGTGTGTGTGTAATTCACCGGGTCGGTCAGGATCACTTGATGGTCATGATCGTCAGCTTTTACCCTCCCGGAAGGGAGCTGAGAGCTCATATAGTCCGATCTAAGGGCAAGGCTGTAACCTTCACACATGCACACACCCGTCCCCTTGCTCAAGGGGGACAGTAACCACCCACTTCGTCAGTGAAACTTTTCGCAACCTGAGCGAGGCGCGAACTCCCGTCCACCAGTTGGCAAGCGAGAACGTTACCACTGCACCAGCGAGCGGTGTATGTGTGTGTGTGTGTGTGTGTGTGTGTGTGTGTGTGTGTGTGTGAGCTTGGTTTATGTATGTATCCTGTTCTGTGTAGGTGTTTCATTTGTGTGTGTGTGTGTGTGTGTGTGTGTGTGTGTGTGTGTGTGTGTGTGAAGTGCCTGTGAAGATGATTACATTCTCTCTCTCTCTCTCTCTCTCTCTCTGCCCAATCACTTCTTATCAGCAAAACACCTATAATGAAAGCTAACAATTACGTGATAAGACCCTCGTTATTGATGCCCCCTTTATCACTTGCTGGATGGATGGATGGGTGGATGGATGGGTGGGTGGGTGGGAGGTTGGGTGGGTGGATGAATGGATGGAAGATGGATGGATGATATGGATGGATAAAGTCATAAGAATTGGGGATGGATGGATGGTTTGATGAATGGATGGTTCGAAGGATGGATTATGGTTGGATTGATGGATAGATGGGTGGATGAGTGGATGGATGGATGATATGGATGGGTAAAGACATAGGCATTGGATTGTTGGATGGATAGTTGGATGGTTTGATGAATGGGTAGTTGGAAGGATGGATTATGGTTGGAATGATGGATAGATGGATGGATGGTCTGAAGGATGGATGGAGGGGTGGGTAGATAAATGGTTGGGTGGGTCGATGGATGGGTCGATTGGTGGGTGGTTGGGTGGATGGATGGATGGAAGGTGGATGGATGATATGGTTGGGTATAGACATAGGACTTGGATTGTTGGATGGTTTGATGAATGGATGGTTGGAAGGATGGATTATGGTTGGGCTGATGGATAGATGGGTGGATGGATGGAAGGGTGGGTAGATGGATGGTTGATATTGATGGGTTGAGACATAAGGTGTTTGGATAGTTGGGTAGTTTGGTAAATGGATGGTTGGAAGGATGGATGATTTGAAGGATGCATGGAGGGGTGAGTAGACAGATGGTTGGTTGGATGGATGATTAAAGAAATTTTTATTATTATTATTATTATTATTGATATTATTATTATTATTTTGAGAGAGAGAGAGAGAGAGAGAGAGAAGGGAGGAGAGGGGAAAGGAGGGAGGGAAGGGAAGGATAGGGATATTTTCTGACGTAGGTATTGAAGTGTCTTTGGAATATTCATTATAAAGTATTCTCTTTGTAGGCATAAGTGTG
>NC_137068.1:732500-737500 GCF_032717465.1 Coenobita brevimanus | reverse complement strand
GAGAGAGAGAGAGAGAGAGAGAGAGAGAGAGAGAGAGGGTTATAAACTGTAAAGACACCACTGGATCGTTACCTTGCATGACCTAGACCACACAACAATACCCCCCACCCCCCATCTCTCTCTCTCTCTCTCTCTCTCTCTCTCTCTCCCTCTCTCCCTATATTCCTTCCTTTGTTCCCTCTTTCCTTTCTTCCTTCTCCCTTCAGTTTTATCTCTCCCTTTTTCGCATCTCTCAGCTTCTTCCTTCCCTCCTTCCCTTCCTTCCTTCCTTTCTTTCCCTCCTTCCTTCCCTTCCTTCCTTCCACTCCTTCTTCCCTTCCTTCCTTCCTTCCCTTCTACTATTTTGTCTTTATTTCCTCCCTACTTCTTCCCTTCTTCCTCCCTTCCCTTCTCTTTCTCTTTTCCTTCATCTCTTCCTTGCTTACCACCTTTCTTTTCCTCTCCATTCCTTCCTACCTCCTTCCCTTCCTTCCTTCCTTCCTTCCTTCCTTCCCTTACTTCCTTTCCTCCTCTCTCATTCCTTCCTTTTCTCCCTTCCTCCCTCCCATCTCTCTCCTTTCTTCCATCCCCTGCGTAACTATTTTCTCTTAACCTCCATTTCCTCTCTCCAGTACCCGTTCCTTCCCTCCCTCCCTCTCTCCCTTCCCCCCTTCCTCCCTCCCTCCCTCATGAACTCCTCTCCCTTCTCCTCCTCCATGTAACCTTTTTTACCTTGGTTCCCTCCCCCCTCCCTACCTACCCTTTCTCTTCTTCCCTTTCTCCCTTCCTCTCTTCCTCCCTCCTTCCTTCCCTCCCTCCCTCCCGTCTTCTTTCCTTCCCTCCTTCACTTCTATGCCTCCATCCCTCCCTTCTTCCTTCCCTCTCTGTCCATTCTCTCCCTCCATCTCCATCCATCCTTCTTCCTTCCCTCCTTCCCTTCATCCTTCCTTCCCTCCTTCCCTTCCTCTTTTACATACTCTCCCTGTCAATCTTTCGCCCCTCCCTTATTCACTCCCTCTCTCCCTTCCTTCCTTCCACCTCTGTATACTTTCTTTCCTTGCCTCCCTTCTCTCCCTCCCTCCCTCCTCTGTAAAGTCTCCCTCCTTACCTCCCTCCCTCCCTGACCTGCTAATCTCCCTTCTTCACCTGGCACCCTCTGGAACATTCTCTCTCTCTCTCTCTCTCTCTCTCACACACACACACACACACACACACACACACACACACACACACACACACACACACACACACACACACACACACACACACACACACACACATTTTTTCGTGTATTATTATTATTATTATTATTATTCTCGTCATCATTACCATCATCATCATCATCATCATCATCATTACTGTTATTAAGATGGGTGTCCAAGTGGTGACATGTTCCAATATTCGGCCATTTGGAGGGCCAGTGGGCTCAAGGTATCGGACTATCTAGCTTAGAGTCGATAACGTAAGAGAGAGAGAGAGAGAGAGAGAGAGAGAGAGAGAGAGAGAGAGAGAGAGAGAGAGGATAAAATAGCTTAGGGGTGTTTCTGTCGCGGATATAATTCTCTCTCTCTCTCTCTCTCTCTGCTGCTTCTCTTCACTCTCTTTCTCGCTCCCTCATTCTCTCACTGCCTTCCTTCCTTCCATCCTTTCTTCCTTCTTTATACCTACGCTCTCCTTTCTCCCTCCCTCCTTCCTTCCTTTCTCTCTCCCTTCTCCCCTTCTCCCTCCCTCCCTCCCTCCCTGCGCTAATCCTTTCTGATCCTTTTGTAATCTTTCCTCCCTCCTTTACTTCCTCCCTTTCCTCCCTCCTTCCCTTCCGTTCCCCTCCCACCCTGCCTCCCTCCCTCCCTCCCTTCTGCCCTTCCTTCCTTCTATCCTTCACTTACCCTTTCTCTTCTCCGTGTTCGTAGTCATCCTTACTATAATTCTCTCTCTCTCTCTCTCTCTCTCTCTCATGTATACCCTCCTACTTAACTTCCCCATTTTTATTTTCTCTCTTCTCTCCCCTCTTCTCTCTCTCTCTCTCTCTCTCTCTCTCTCTCTCTCTCTCTCTCTCTCTCTCTCATCTTTGTTCTTTCTTCCTCTCTCATATCTTTTTCTTTTTACCTTGTCGCCTTCCTTCCTTCCTTCCATCCTTCCTTCCTTCCTTCCATCCTTCCTTCCTTCCTTCCTTCCTTCCTTCCTTCCTTCCTTCCTTCCTTCCTTCCTTCCTTCACTTCCTACCCTTCTTCACTATCCTTTTCTTCTGCTTCTCTTCTTCTTGTTATCCTTCCTTCATATTTCTTTTGTACATTTTCCTTCTCTTCCTTTCTACTCCTCTCTCTCTCTCTCTTTTTTCCTTCATTTCTCTCTTTTCTTGTCTCGTCTTCGTACCCTTTCTCCCTTCCCTCTTCCCCCCCTCACTCTTCCTCCTCCCCCTTCTCTCTTCATCCCCTCCATCTTTCTCTCCATCTATACCCTCCTTCTCTCCTTCATCCTTCCTCCCTTCTCTCCTTCTCCCCCTCACCTTTCCTTTTTATCCCCCTCCACTCTCTCTCCCCACCTCTCCCTCTGTCTCCCCCTTCCTCCCGTCCATCTCTCTCCCTCTCTCCTTCTTCTCCCTCCTGTCCCTCTCTCTCCTTCTTCTCCCTCCTCTCCCTCTCTCTCCTCCTTCTCCCTCCCCTCCCTTCCTCCTCTCCCTCACCTTTCCTCCCTCTGCAATCAAGCCGGCCCCTCCCCTCTCTCTCCCTCCCTCCCCTCCTCTCCCTCTTTCTCCTCCTTCTCCCTCCCCTCCCTTCCTCCTTTCTCTCTCCTCCTTCTCCCTCCTCTCCCTCACCTTTCCTCCCTCTGCAATCAAGCCTGCCCCTCCCCTCTCCCCTCGTGTCCACTCGCGTGACCTCACCACCTCAGTATGAAGTCAGGTGAGGCCACGACCGCGCCTTGGTGACCGCGCCCTGGGGACTGGTGGAAATTGGCGAGAGAGACTGGTGGAAATTGGCGAATGAGTGGTGAAAATTGGCGAGAGAGACTGGTGAAAATTGGCGAGAGAGACTGGTGAAAATTGGTGATAACTGGCGATGCATTGGTGATAGATTGGTGAAAGTGGGTGAAGAGTAGGATTAGTGAAATGCAAATGACTCGGTGAAGGAAAATGGTGATATTTGTGACTGGTACAAAAATAACTTGGTGAAATGTATAGTAACTTGGTGAAATTGAATCTGTAACAAGGCGATTGGGAAGGATTTTGATTGGTGAAAAATGTCCTTGTGGTGATGAGGTGGAAAAAATACTGCCTAGTGAGCTGTTTTGGTGATCTGAACTGGAACGGATTGGGGAAGAAAGTGGTTGGGCGTGATTAGAGGAGCGAATTGCGGAGATAGATAGGTAGATAGATAGACAGACACACATGGGTAGGTGGTATATAAATAGATAGGTAGACAGACAGATGAGTGAATAGACAGAGGAATAAATTGAGCATCTGGGTATTTCTTCAGTCACTAGTAATTTTAAGTAAAGACTAGAAAAACTATTGACCTAATAAGTTTGTTAAAATTATCCAAAGTTAAAGAGGTGATTAGTGAACGAGTATGGCTGATTGGGGATTGGACATAATTGCCTCCACCCAGTTATTGAACGATTATGGCTGATTGGTGATTGGACATAACTGCTCCCATGTAATTAGTGAACGAGTATGGCTGTTTGGTGATTGGACATAATTGCTTCCACCCAGGTAGTTGGTTAAAAAGAATATTGATTAGAATTTTACCTGTGTACCTTTCCTTCACAAATATTATTACACTCACTTCTCATTACTAGTATGTTTCTATCTCTCTTACTGTCTATCTGTCTATCTGTCTTATGTATACACACACACTCTTACTTTATGAAATGCATTACTTATGAAAACAGTCCAGTTCCATTATGAAGGTGTTGGCAGCAGGGAGGATTGTACAAACCTACTTCTATATTGCACACCAGCTCAGATGACCTTATGTGAATTGGTTCAGGTCAAGGATATGAGGTGATTGGAAAAGAAATGAGTGTGTGTGCTGTTCAAATGACGTGAGGATGACTTTGGGTAATGACAGAGCCTGGTGATGAGTACAAGAGATGGTGTGGGTGAAATGTGATGATTCTTGAAAGTGGTCAATGTGTTGGTGATGAAGAAGGCGGTGGTCATGGTGGTGGGGGTGGCAGTGATGGTTGTGGTGAAGGTGGTGGTGGTGAGAGTGTTAGTGATGGTGGTGTGGTTGATGGTGGTGGTGGTGGTGGTGGGTAATGTTGGTGGTGATGGTGAGGGTGGTAGTGATGGTGGGTAATGTTGGTGGTGATGGTGAGGGTGGTAGTGATGGTGATAAAGGTGGTGGTGATGTTGGTATTGACGGTGATATTAATGGTGGTGATAGTTGGTGGTGGTAAGTTGGTGGTAGTGTGGTTTTGATGGTGGTAAGGGTGTTATTATGTGGTTGTTGTTGTGGTGGTGGTGGTGATGGTGGAGGTGTTAGTGATGGTGTTAGTGGTTGTGGTGGTGGTTGTGAAGGTACAGTAATGGTGGTAATGTGGTAGTGTTGAGGATGGCAGTGATGGTGGTGATAGTGGTAGATGTGGTGTTAATTCTGCAGTGTCCCACATTCCTAACTATATATATAAACAAAAAAAATATCATCGTAACTAAAGCACCATAAACACGCACACCTACACACACACGGAAGCTTACACAATGGCGCACGCACACGCACATAATGGTATACACACCCACAAACATGCACACTCACGGATATACTTCTAAACACACACACACACACACACACACACACACAAAGAATATAACTACAGGTTAAACACCATATACACGCACTCCTACGCACACGCACACACCACAATCACGTACACACACATGCAGGCTTACACTGACACACACAGGCACATAATGTACACACACACACACACACACACACACACACACACACACACACACACACACACACACACACACACACACACACACACTCAAATTAATCTGTGCAGTATGTAATAATGAA
>NC_137068.1:720000-727500 GCF_032717465.1 Coenobita brevimanus | reverse complement strand
GAGAGAGAGAGAGAGAGAGAGAGAGAGAATATCAAGCCTTGTTTTATAGATTTTAAGAGTGATAGATAGATAGACAGATAGGTAGATAGATAAATAATTAGATTGACAAGTAGAGAATAGATTATTAAATCCGCCTGTCAATGATCCCTAACCCCCTTCAGCTCAGTCAGTGGCCAAGTGTAGTCAGATTGGAGGGTTGATTTGACTAGTGACCAAGGAGACTCGTTCCCCCACTCATAACGAAGCCCCACCGAATTTCCTGACCTAGCATTCATGTTGTGCGATTTGCCCAGTCCCGTCAGATGAAAACAGAAGGATGTAGGAATTCTGGTGGCCTTGGGAGCAACTTATTTTAATTAGTTTACCCTTAAGAGTTTTCTCTACATTACGTTGAGAGAGAGAGAGAGAGAGAGAGAGAGAGAGAGAGAGAGAGAGAGAGAGAGAGAGAGACTGGTACAGAGGTCAATATTAGCTGAATCTTGCTTTGATTACAGAAGTTTGAGAGAGAGAGAGAGAGAGAGGGAGAGAGAGAGAGAGAGAGAGAGAGAGAGAGAGGAAGAACAACAGGAAGCCAAACAGACAGCATGAAATGTGTGTGTGTGTGTGTGTGTGTGTGTGTGTGTGTGTGTGTATTCGTTTATGTTTATTCGAGTTGAAATATGTACGAATCAGGTCTGTATGTATGTATGTACGTATGTGTACTGTATGTATGTGTGTACGTATGTTTGTATGTATGTACGTATGTTTGTATGTATGTATGTATGTACGTATCCCTGCGACCTTGAGAGCACCGAAAAATTTAAATATTTTTTTCAAATAATTTGCATCAGTGAATAATATTTGCATGACAGTCATAACCATGCACGCATTTATTCAGCCATTATTATTATTATTATTATTATTATTATTATTATTATTTATTGTTATTATTATTATTATTATTATTATTATTATTATTCATTGTTATTATTTTTATTATTATTATTATTATTATTATTTATTATTATTATTATTATTATTATTTATTATTATTATTATTATCTATCTATCTATCTATCGCCAGACGCCTCAATCCCGTTTGGGGTGGCCACAAACAAATCGCCTCCAAGTCGCCCTGTCCCCCGCCATTTCACTACCCTGCTCCCAACTCACACCCCCCTCTCTCATATACCTCTCCACCCCATCCCTCCATCTCATCCTCGGTCTCCCCCTCCCTCTTCCACCCTCCACCTCGCTCACATACACTCTCTTCGTCAGTCTTTCACCCTCCATCCTCTCCACATGGCCAAACCACCTCAGTGTGTTCCTCACAACGCTTCCTATCACATCCACATCAACACCACAACGCTCCTTTATATCCTCATTCGTCAGCCTGTCTCTCCACGTGACTCCACAAGCTCCTCTTAAATAACTCATTTCCACTGCTCTCACTCTTGACTTGTGTCCTTCCAACAACGTCCAAGCTTCACTTCCGTACGTTAGAGTTGGTATCACAATACTGTCATGTAGTAACTTTTTTACTTCCATGCTCACTTCCCTGTTTCTTATCACTGCTTTCAAGGAACCAGCAACCTTTCTTCCCTGCTGTACCCTTTCAAGCACTTCACCCTCCAAACCTCCATCCTTACTCATCACACTACCCAAATACTTAAACGTACTCACATTTTCCAATTCCTCACCATCCAACCTCGCTATACATTCACTGACTTCACCTCTCTCAAAGACCATCACTTTACTCTTCCCTACATTCACCTTTAGGTTCCGTTTCTTACACACTCTCTCAAACTCATCCACCAAGCCTTGCAGCTCCCCTTCATCTTCACTCAACAACACAGTATCATCTGCAAACAACAGTACAGGGAGTTTCCAAACACTATCCTCTCTCACCAGGGCCACTCCAACATCCACTACCCTACCTTGTACCTCTTTTATTACCCCATCCATGTACAGATTGAACAACCATGGAGACATGACACATCCCTGTTTCAAACCAACTTTCAAAGAGAAAAATTCACTTAGTTCACCATCCACACGCACTGCAGCCTTAGCACCATCATACATACTCTTCACAGCATTCAACAACTTCCCATCTACTCCATATATTCTTAACACTTTCCACAATCCTTGTCTATCCACCCTGTCATATGCTTTTTCCAAATCCATGAAAGCCGCATACAACTTCTTTCCCTTCTCTAGAAACTTTTCCACTAAAGATCTAAGAATGAATATCTGATCTACACAACCTCTTCCCTTCCTAAAGCCTCCCTGTTCTTCTCCAACTAATTTCTCTGTTCTTTCTCTAACTCTGTCTATAAGTATCCTACCATACACTTTTCCTATTATACTAAGAAGACAAATGCCCCTATGATTACCACACACTTCTTTTTCCCCTTTTCCTTTGTACAAGGGAATAATTATACCTGACTTCCAATCCTCCGGGACTCTACCTTCCTCCCAGGCCAATCTGCACATCTTCCACATCCATTCTACTACTATCTCTCCCCCATGCTTCAGCATCTCACCACACACTCCATCAATTCCTGGGGCTTTCCCCGATTTAACTTTCTTCATTGCTTCCACAACCTCTATCCTACTGATTTCTACCTGTCTTCTCACCTCCCTCCTTCTCCCAGCCATTCCCCAGCCACTTATACTCGCATTACTTCCATCCTCTACGTTCAACAATTCCTTGAAGTGTTCTCTCCATCTGCTCACTTTTTCTCCCTTCTCCACTAATAATCTACCATGTTTATCTTTCACTCCCCTGCTAACTTCACTTCCACCCTGTCTTACTCTTTTCACTTCTCTCCAGAACATTTTCTTACAGTCCCTCCACTTTACACTCAAATTCCTTCCAAATTCCTGATCCACTCTCTTCTTACTCTCTCTTACTAATCTTTTCACCTCTCTCTTCCTTTCCACATATAACTCTCTCTTCTGCCTCTCAACTTCTTCCACGCCCCTATTTCTCATCCATTCATTGTATGCTTTCTTCTTTTGTGCCACAGCCTGTTTCACCTCTTCAGTCCACCACGCTGTTCCTTGCACCCCCCTCCGTCTTCTCTTCCTTCCACACACCACATCACATGCTGCACATATTTCTTCTGTAAATATCTTACACACACCTTCCACGTCTCCCATCTGCTCCAATTCATATTTGCCCAATCGTTCCTCCACTTCTCTCTTATACTCTGCCTTTTTCTCATCCTCTTGTAACCTTTCCACTCTCCTTGCAACTACTCCTTCCTCTCGTCTTTCCCTTCTTCTATTCCTCCATCTTACTTGCATCCTAATTCTGGCCACCACCAAGTAGTGGTCAGAAAGGCCACTCCCCCAACCTCTATAAACTCTTGCATCCAATATACATCTTCGCATCCTTTCATCCACACACACATAATCAATCATTGCCTTCCTTTCATTCAGTTCACCACTGTGCTTTTTTTTGTATCTGAATTCATCATCATCATCATCATCATCATCATCATCATCATCATCATCAATATCATCATCATCATATCTTTCCCTCCCCGTATGACTCGAGTTTAGGTGAAACACACACACACACACACACACACACACACACACACACACACACACCGTTCCGTCCCTAACTCTGATTAACATACATGCATACATACACACGGGCTATACATATTCATACTCCGTTACGTATATTGGCGAGAGAGAAAGTCTGGGAAATTCTTAATCTGGTTTTATTTGTCTTAATTTTACGTCTAATTAGGTGTGTGTGTGTGTGTGTGTGTGTGTGTGTGTGAGAGAGAGAGAGAGAGAGAGAGAGAGATTAACTGAAAGAAAAGAAAGCGAGAGAGGACTGTCTTGAGGTGGAGGAAATGTGAGCTAAAGATAGAGCAAGATGCGTGGGGGAGAGAGAGAGAGAGAGAGAGAGAAAGAGAGAGAGATTTGAGCTAAGTATTAGAGACGGAAATGAAAGAAAGTGAAAGTTTGAGAGAGAGAAGAGATTTAAGAGAGAAAGAGAGCGACGAAGGCGGTAGAGTCAGGAGGAAGGCAAAGAAAGTGAGTAAAGAAATTAAAGAGAGGGAAATGAGAGAAAGTTAGCACGAGAAGGAGTGAAAGAAAAAGATAGTAGGAAGTTGAGAGAGTATAAGTAAGATAGTGAGCAAGAAGAGGAACTGTTACCAGAGAGAAGGAAGTAGAGAGAGAGATTTAAGAGAGGAATATTTTTAGAGACAGGAAAAGCGAAGGAGAGAGAAACGAATAAGGAAGAGACAAGTGAGAGAAGAATTAAAGAAAGTAAGAAAGTGAAAGGCGAGTGAGACGAAGACATTAAATTAGAAAGTAGTAAAGGAAGTGAGAGAGGAGAGGAAATAAAGACAGAAGTAAGGAAAATTGAGGGAGATTTAATTAACAAGAAGAAGGCAAGGAAAAGAGAGAAATTAAAGAGAGAGAGTGACAACAAGAAAGAAAAAAGTGAGGACAAAGTGAGAAGAATACAAGGAATTAAAGAAAGAAAGAAGAAGTGAGAAAGGAAGAGAAATGTGAGACAGTCAGTGACAAAGGAAATTAACAGGAAGTAAGTGAGCAACAGAGAGAAGAAAGAAAGAGAGAGAGAGGGAGAATGTGTGAAAATACAGGAAGGGAAGCAGACTGTGAAGATTTAGAAGAGAATGGTTTGTGTGAAAAGAGACAGGCGGAAGGAATTTTAGGCAGCTAAATAATTTCATCTGTTCTGTCCTACCCAACCTTTCCCTGGCCTGCCTTACCCTGCCCTGCCCTGCCCTACCCTACCCTACCCTACCCTAACCTGTAGTTTCCTCTGACGTCATACCTATACTCACATCAATTCTTAACGTGCCCTGCCGTGCCCTAACCTGCCTCGCACTCCTACGACCTTCCGTGTCCTACCCTGCCCTGCCCTGCACTCCTTCGACCTTCCGTGCCCTGCCGTGCCCTGCCGTGACCTGCCAACATGGGTAACACTGAAAGCTCTGTGACATCGGGGGTGAAGGCGCAGGCCAACGCGGTGGTGGAGATATATAGCTTAGTGGACCTCAATGGTGAGAGAAAGAGAGAGAGAGAGAGAGAGAGAGAGAGAGAGAGAGAGAGAGAGAGAGAGAGAGAGAGAGAGAGAGAGAAACCCGTAGGCAGACACATATAGACAGGCAGATAGATAGAGAGATGGCTGCAATAGATGAATGGAGAAACATTTATGGAATGTATGTGTGTGTGTGTGTGCGTGTGTGTGTGTGAGAGAGAGAGAGAGAGAGAGAGAGAGTGTGTGTGTGTGTGCGTGTGAGAGAGAGAGAGAGAGAGAGAGAGAGAGAGAGAGAGAGAGAGAGAGAGAGAGAGAAACTATTCACTTCCTTTCCATCTCTCGCTCACTTTCACACCCTCTCGCTCACTTTTTCTTACTCTCTCTCTCCTCCCTTACTCAGGAATCTATTTTTTCTTTACCATTCGTACCCGAGACATCGATTGTTTGGATCTCCCCCCCTCTCTCTCTCTCTCTCTCTCAGCAGACTGTTTAAGCACGGCCCTGTACACTCTCGGTCACACTCTGTCTCCCTTTCTCACTTCCGCCTACATGTTCTAGCGCACTGTGTCTCACTCCCTCACTTTCACACTTGGATTGTATTATCCTCTGACAGCGGAAATTGCCCCCCCCCCTCTCTCTCTCTCTCTCTCTCTCTCTCCTCTCTCTCATTACTTCTACAGCGCCACACAATTTTCTCTCACTCTCCCCTCCTCTCTCCCCCTCCCCCCCTCTCTCTATCGTAAATATAGTCCAACTCTTTTGTCTAAAATATATATTGATGTATATACTGTATGGTCTGAGAGTGGTGATGATGATGATGATGATGATGGTTATGACAGTGGTGATGATGATGATGATGGTTATGAGAATGGTGGTGATGATGAAGGTAATGGCGACAGTGATGATAATAATAACAATAATAATAGTAATAATAATAATAATAATAATAATAACAACAACAACAATAATAATAATAATAATAATAATAATAATAATAATAATTCTGTATTTTTAATCTATTCTCTCCTCTTGTGTTTTGTGTACAGGAGGAGGGGAGTTGGTGGAATTAATGAAGAAGGCGAATAAAACGAAAGATTATAGCGAACTGGACGAGACCATACGCTCAAAGATACCGAAATATGTGTATGACAGCGGCGATGGGAAGTGCTTGCCGATACACCAGCTGGTATTGCGCAGGAACAAGGAACGACCGCCGAGCAAAGAGGTGAGGATGGTATTAATGTACATGGGAGGACTGGTGTAGGTGTGATGCGTGGGTGGTATAGGATGGGATTGTTTTGAGTTTCCTGTCTATATTTGTATCTGTCTCTGTCTATACTTATCTACCTGCCTACCTGTATCATTCAGTCAACCAGTCAGTCAGTCAGTCAGTTAGCCAATCAGCCAGTCTGTCTCTCTTTCTGTCTATGTCTTTATTTATATATCTATCTATCTTAATCTATATAAATATAATAGACGGACGGATACATATATTGTATGTATGTATGTATGGGCATATATCCATATGTACGTACACACACACACACACACACACACACACACACACACACACACACACACACACACACACACACACACACACACACACACACACACACACACACACACACATATGCATATATATATTTATATATGTATATGTTTACATGTACATATATATAGTGTATGTATGTAAATTTTTACCGTATATGTCCGTATGCATGTATATATGAACCGTATATATCCGTATGTATGTGTGTACGTACCGTATGTATGCATGTATGTTGTGTATGTATGTATGTTTGCGTATGATAATTACCTGTATGTGTGTATGTATGTATGTTAATTTATGCACAAAATATGATTCAGGTTTTTGTGGCTGGAGCTTCATCAGTACCTAATTAACAGTAAATTGTCGGTGAGGTGTATTACCTGGCGCACCTGTTCCCTGTACCTGGTCATCAGCACAGCATTAATGACCATCACTTTCATCCATCAATCGCCTATATATTGTTATTACCTTTAATCTGAGTTTAATTTGTGGACTGATTCTAATATTATTTTTGGTATGAGTCAATTTCTGTCTATCTCTCTGTTTATCTGTCTGTTTATCTCACTATCTGTCTGTCTATCTGTCAATCTATCTATCTATCTGTGTCTGTCTCTTTCTAGTAATTTATTAATCTATTTCGCTAGTTTGAGTCCTTAAGTACTGATGAAGATGAGGTAGAAAGGAAGAATTATGTCAGTGATGGTGGTGGTGGTGATGATGATGTGGTTGTTGTGGTGGTGGTGGTGGATGGAAGGATGAAAAGAAGGAAGAACGAAGAGGTGAAGGAAGGGAGGTACAAAGAGCTGAAGGAGGGAAGAGAGGAAGGAATGAAGGAGGGAGAGAAGGAGGGAAGGATATGAAGGAACGAGCAGGCGAGAGTTAATAAATTATGAATAATGTAAGGATCGTGTAGAGAGAGAGAGAGAGAGAGAGA
>NC_137068.1:707500-710000 GCF_032717465.1 Coenobita brevimanus | reverse complement strand
CCTTACTTCCTTTCCTCCTTCTTTCCTTTTTCATTTATTATCCTTTTCATTATTCATTCTTTTCTCTGTATTACCCTTCCATTCATTCTTTTTCTTTCGTTCTGTCGCATCATCTTTCTTCCTTCCTTTCCTTCCTCCTTTCCTTCCTTCCTTCCTTCCTCCCTTCCTTCCTTCCTTCCTTCCTTCCTTCCGACCTTCCTTCCTTCCGACCTTCCTTCCTTCCTTCCTTCCTCCCTCCCTCCCTCCCATCTTTCCTTCCTTCACCAACTTGGCACATTTATCTGCTGTAAACTTGGCAGCATCGTCTTCATTAACCTGCCTCTCTCTCTCTCTCTCTCTCTCTCTCTCTCTCTCTCTCTCTCTCTCTCTCACCTAACCATACCTAACTTAATATACCAAAGAAAAGCAAACTAAGCATAATCTGGTTTATATATCTATCTAGTTATTTATCAATCTATCTGTATGTCTGTCTGTATATCTGTCCTGTGTGTCTATCTGTCTGTCTATCTATCTGTATTTATCTATCTGGCGTATCTGTATTTTCTTATCTCTTCTAACTCACCTTTCCCCACAGGTAAACGCCAGCTCACCCTCTTTAACCAAATCAGTTCTCATAGAGCCTAACGTTATCTAACACCACCCAACCTAACCCAGTCGAACCCACCAATCTAGCACATTCTAACACCCAATCTAACCCACCTTAATCTAGCGCCATCTAACAGCCTAATCTAATCTAATCTAACAGGTGAGAATGTCCTGCACATCGCCATAGTCAATGAGGACCCGTCTATGGTGAAATTCTTACTGGACAACGGCGCAAATTATCACGAAAGGTGTTTGGGTAATTTTATGTGCACAGAGGACCAGAAGACGTCGAGAGCTGACTCCCTGGACCACGAATGGGTCTCCCTGTGCCTCCAGACCAACTATCAGGGGTGAGTGGAGGGGGAGAGAAGGATGGAGAGAAGCAGAGAAGGCAGGGAGATGAAGGGGGGAGAGGAAGGGAGGGTTGGGAAGCGGTAGAGAGGGGATGTTGAGGGTAGAGTAATTGTATGGTCTGTGAGTGGGTGGATGAGAGAGATGGAGAGAAGGAGAGATGCGGAGGAGGGAAGGAGAGAAAGGAGAGGAGGGAAGGAAGGAGGGAAAGGGGGAGAAGGAGGAAAGGCTGGGAAAAGGAAGAGAGGCGATGGGAAGATGGAAGTATTTTTTGTATGCGGTGTGAGTGGATGGATATGAGAGAGAGAGAGAGAGAGAGAGAGAGAGAGAGAGAGAGAGAGAGAGAGAGAGAGAGAGAGAGAGAGAGAGAGAGAGTTCATCAATAGGTCTCAGTCTGTAAATAATGTCATTGGTAAAAGTTTAGATTAACAACACAAGGACACGACTAATAATATCCTTCTATCTATCTGTCTGTCTCTCTGTCTATCTGTTCATTTACTAGCTTCATATTCTCTCCTGGAATCACACACACACACACACACACACACACACACACACACACACACACACACACACACACACACACACAACACACACACATTCCATTTCCTCCATACAAACACATATTACGTGATATAACACACAGAACATATCACGATACAACAGAGTCAAGCTATAACACGATATACTGTTATTACCTCCGCCAAGGGGATTATGTTTTTTGCTGGCGATGATTTGTTTGCCTGTCTGTCTGTTAGCAGGATTGCTCAAAAAGTTGTGAACGGATTTTGATTGAATTTTGTGGAAGGGTTGGCCATGGGCTTAGAAAGAATTGATTAAAGTTGGGGCACATTCGGATCCTTTTTAATGGCAGTGGCATTGGCGGAGGAATGCGCTCTCTGAGTGCCTTCTAGTTATTGTCATTATTGTTATTATTATTATTATTATTATTATTATTATTGCTTTTATTATTATTATTATTATTATTATTCGATTTTTTATATAGTATAATTCTCCTCCTCCTCCTCCTCCTCTTCCTCTTCCTCTTCTTCTTCCTTCTCCTCCTCCTCCTCCTCTTCCTCTTCCTCTTCTTCTTCCTTCTCCTCCTCCTCCTCCTCCTCCTCCTCCTCAAGATTTTTTGTTCTTTTACCTACGGGATTCAGCCATAAGCTTGCCAGTCAAAGTCCCTAAAACTGAAGAACTTGGGACCCGAATTTTCCGTGGCATAGGAGCCTCCGTAGCGCCTTTTCCTTAGCGATTTATTTTGGATTTTAAGTATTTTTCTCTTGTATTTTTTTTATTTCTTTCTATATAATGGAGAATACTGAGGTTCTAATGCAGAATAATTCGCTATGGTAGAGGTGTTGAGAGAGAGAGAGAGAGAGAGAGAGAGAGAGAGAGAGAGAGAGTGCCGTCTTAGTGTTCACCCAGTTTCCTTCGCAGCGTCTTAGAGAGTCACAGTAATTTCATTTAGTGCTAAGACATTGTGAAGGAAATTGGCTGACAGTAAGACGGAAACACTCTCTCTCTCTCTCTCTCTCTCTCTCTCTCTCTCACACACACA
>NC_137068.1:695000-705000 GCF_032717465.1 Coenobita brevimanus | reverse complement strand
TTTCCTTCCTTGTGTCACTCTACTTTCCTCTTCTTTTGCACATTTGCCTCTCTTTTCTGTCACTGTACCCAGATATTTGAACTCTTTCACCAATTCCAGTCTCTCCATTCACTGTAACATCGCACCGGGAGTCACCTTCTGTCTCAGTAACTATAACTTTACTCTTTTCTACATTTACTTTCGAGGCACGACGCTCACAGACATCTACAAAACTCTGCACTAGTCTGCCAAGCACGTGTCCGGTTTTTGTAAGTACTGCATCATCAGCATACAACAAATTTGAGATATCCCATCCATCATCATTCATTTCCAACGCCACCCCTCTCTCCATTACTCGTGTTCTTACTTCTTTCATCACGCCGTCCATATACAATATATATTGAACAACTATGGGGCATCACGCAGTCTTGTCTCACGCCCACACTGATCGTGAACCAGTCACATAGATGCCCATTAACCCTTACACATGCTTCACTACCATTATAAAAACTCCTGACGGCACCTAGCTGCTTACCATCTACACAGTGCATGCGCAAAGCCTCCCACAATCCTTCACTGTCTGCTTTGTCGTATGCTTTTTCCAGAGCCCTGAATGCCATAAACACCTTGTAGACCTTCTCACAAGCCTTCTCTGCTATCTGTCTCACGGCAAATATTTAATCCACACTTCCTCTGCCACTTCTAAAGCTACCCTGTTCGTCACTCACTAGGACTTCTGATATCTCTCGTACTTTATAATAATTCTTCCACATACCTTCCCTACTACACTGAATAGATTTATGCCACGATACTTCTTGCACTTACTTCGCTCACCTTTATTATTGTACAAGGGTATAATCACAGCGTTTTTCCACTCTGCAGGCACAGTTTCACTCATCCATGCCTTCTTACATATCTCCAACAAGCACTTCATTCCACTCTCTCCACTACACTTAAGCATCTCTGCATACACCTCATCAACCCCAGCTGCTTTCCCATTTTTCAGCCGCCTCACAGCGCTCTTCACCTGTGCGAGTGTCACGTCTCCTGGCACTGCATTCCTTCTCTGCACACCCCCAAACCAGTCATGTTAACAGTCGCTTTGCTCTCTCCATTCCCATTCGTCAGACTTTCAAAATATTCTTTCCATCCGGTCCTTCCTCTATCCCCATCAGATATCCTTCACACGTTCACATCTCGTCTTCTTTTTATTATTATTATTCTCTTTCTCTTTTCCAGGGCGCGAATCCTGACATGCAAGATACCAATGGCAATACTGTGACACACATGATGGTCATCTACGACAAGATGGTGAGAGAGAGAGAGAGAGAGAGAGAGAGAGAGAGAGAGAGAGAGAGAGAGAGAGGGGCAGTTGTGTGTTAAATCAAAGGAATTTGTGTGGGTTAATTTGCTTTAATATTTGACATTGAGTGTGTGTGTGTGTGTGTGTGTGTGTGTGTGTGAGAGAGAGAGAGAGAGAGAGAGAGAGAGAGAGAGAGAGAGAGAGAGAGAGAGAGAGAGAGAGAGAGAGAGAGAGAGAGAGATTTATAGTCTTTAATATAGTTGGACATGAGCAACAATTGTGAGCATGAATGTAATAAACATTTACAAGTTTTTAATATAGTTGTACACGAGAATTTATAGGTGTACATCAGCCGGCTGCACCATCCAGTCACGCGATGTAGTTGTAAGTTTTTGGCTTGTTGTAAATTAGGAAGATAGTTGCTACGCTGGGTGGTAACCATATAGCCCGTGGACGCCTCGTGGTCATCTATCTGTCCATCTATCTATCTGTCTGTCTGTCTATCGAAATGTCCATCCATCTATCCATCCAACCACCCACCTAGCTATTTATTTGTCTATCTATTTCCTGTATCTATCCTTCCTTCCTTCTCCTTCCTTCCTTCTGTTCACTCATCCACCACCCACCCATTCACCTACCAACCTACCTATCTATCTGTCTATCTATCTGTCTAACTTTCTATCTTTCTATCTGTCTTTCCAGGACATGTTTGATATGTGTTTCGAAGCAGGTGCAACTATAAGTATCAGGAATCGTCAAGGCCTGATACCCCTCACCCTGGCAGCCATTTTAGCACATCGAGACATCTTCTTCCACATCCTCAACATCGAGAGGGAGATTTACTGGCAGATTGGTGAGTGGCAAGGACAAGTAGTACCCCAAACGGTCTTACGATTCATACCAAAAGGGGGGGTGTGTACTATGAGTGAAGTTGAATGTTCGTTGGTGCTCTGATAGTGAGATTGATAGATAGATAGATAGATAGGTTGATGGACAGGTAAATAGATGGATGGATGAGTGAATAGTAACAAGAGAGAGATAGGTAGATAGATACATAGATGCATGGATAGATTGACTGATAGATCGATGGACACCTAGATAGATAGATAGATAGATAAATAGAGAAAGACAGAGAGAGAGGGAGAGGGAGATTGCGTATGAGGCATTAGGTGATATCAAATCTAATCTCACAAAATCCCTTCTCACAGTTTCATATATTTCTTTTCCCATACTAATCAAGGTTGAGAGTAAACATGGGATCTTGTGTACCCTGTAGTAGTAGTAGTAGCAGTAGTAGTAGTAGTAGTAGTAGTAGTAGTAGTAGTAGTAGTAGTGGTAGGAGTAGTAATGTTGGTGGTGGTGGTGGTGATGGTGATGGTAGTGGTGGCGGTAGTAGTAGTAATAGAAATAATAACAGCAGCAGTAGTAGTAGTAGCAGTAGTAGTAGTAGCAGTAGCAGTAGGCCTATAATTAACATCTCACAAATCTCTCTGTATATAAGCAAAACGACAGGATAAAAATGTTTGATTCTTTGGTCTATAAATATCTAAAAAAAAAATTAATTTCTGTTGGTTTATTGGAAAATGGAACAGTGACTCTTGTATATATTTTGCGATGGCCTCACGCGTTTATGCATGAGGGGAAAATTACGGGTATGTATGTATGGGTGGATGGATGTGTGAGTGTGTGTGTGTGTGTGTGTGTGTGTGTGTGTGTGTGTGTGTGTGTGTGTAGTGCGTGCGTGTATGTATGTATGTGTAGTGCGTGTGTGTATGTGTGTAGTTCGTGTGTATGTATGTGTAGTGCGTGTGTATGTAAATATGTGTGTAGTGCTCGTATGTATGTATGTGTGTAGTGCGTGTAAGTATGTGTGTGTGTATATATGTATGTATGGTATGTGTGTGTTGGTTTGTGAAGTTGGGTTGGGTGAAGGATTTCTGTTAAATAATACTAAGACTAATATTACTAATAGTAATAAGAATAAAATGAATAATAATGATGATGATTGATGGTGGTGGTGGTAGTGATGATGATGATGATGATGATGATGCTTAGACGGTATGCGCATGTAGAGAGAGAAGGCGTGCATAGAGTCGTGAAGAGTCTATGTGAGAAATAGTAGTAGTGTTAGTAGTAGTCGTAGTTAGTAGTAGTAGTAGTTGTGGTTAGTAGTAGTAGTGGCAGCAGTAGTAATAGTATAGTCGTAGTTGTAGAGGTAGTAGTAGTTGTAGTGGTAGTAGATGAGAGGAGGCGTGGTAGGGCAAGAAGAAGGTAGATAGATATATTAATTAAGTATGTGATAAAGAGAGATATGAGGGAGTATATGATAAGAGTTAGGTATGCCCTCCATCTAACTCATTAAGGTTAGTATAGTTAGACGGATTCAGGTTATAAATATACTTAGATGGCTTATGTGAACTCTGGTCCTTTTGGTTGGCTGGGGAAAGTGCTAACCAATAGGAAGCCTCGTTGAGTGGAGTGGACCAGAAAAGTTTGGCTTGTGACTGGGTTTTATTGGCGTGAAGTTTGAGAGAGAGAGAGAGAGAGAGAGAGAGAGAGAGAGAGAGAGAGAGAGTAATGATGATGATGATGATGTACCCAACTCTCTCCCCCCAAACCCCATTTTCTTCTTTTCTAACTCTACTTTCTTCACCCCTAACTCTACTTTCTCCACTCCTAACTCTACTTTCTTCACCCCTAACTCTACTTTCTTCACCCCTAACTCTACTTTCTTCATCCCTAACTCTACTTTCTTCATCCCTAACTCTACTTTCTTCATCCCTAACTCTACTTTCTTCACCCCTAACTCTACTTTCTTCACCCCTAACTCTACTTTCTTCACCCCTAACTCTACTTTCTTCACCCCTAACTCTACTTTCTTCACCCCTAACTCTACTTTCTTCACCCCTAACTCTACTTTCTTCACCCCTAACTCTACTTTCTTCACCCCTAACTCTACTTTCTTCACCCCTAACTCTTTCTTCATCCCTAACTCTACTTTCTTCACCCCTAACTCTACTTTCTTCATCCCAACTCTACTTTCTTCACCCCTAACTCTACTTTCATCACCCCTAACTCTACTTTCTTCACCCCTAACTCTACTTTCTTCACCCCTAACTCTACTTTCTTCACCCCTAACTCTACTTTCTTCACCCCTAACTCTACTTTCTTCACCCCTAACTCTACTTTCTTCACCCCTAACTCTACTTTCCTCACCCCTAACTCTACTTTCTTCATCCCTAACTCTACTTTTTTCACCCCTAACTCTACTTTACTCACCCTTAACTCAATTATTTTTCCTCCCTTCAGGCAATATCACCTGCGCAGCCTACCCCCTGGCCTACATCGACACTATCAACACCACTACGGGAGAGACGCAGACGAAATCGGCCCTCAATCTGATCGCTTATGGAGTGAGTTTGGGAAGGTGGAGAGGAAGAGATTATGGAAAGTAACTGAATGTGGAGAGGATGGAGAGCGAGAGACTAACGAGGAGAATGTATGTGAGTGAGGTGGAGGAGGGGAGAGGGAGGGGGAGACCGAGGATTAGCTGGAGGGATGGAACGGAGAGGTACATAAGAGAGGGTGTGTGTGAGACGAAAGGAGGGCAGAGAAATGGTAGGGGACAAGGCGACATGGAGGCGATTTGTTTGTGGCCACCCCTTAGAGGATGAAGGTGTCTGGCTATATATAGATAAAATGAATCGTGGCCTTACAGCCGCCTATGTGAATTAAATAAGGTGAAATGTACAAAAGAAAAATAATAAGAATTGGTGAACAAGATTTTTTTTATATATATATATTGTTTTTGAAGGGTGAAAATTATGTGTAAGGGCAGATGACCTTTTAACAGATTCGTATGTACGAGGATATTAGTGGGTGTTATAGAGACAGTGCTCTTTTTTAACAACTATTCCTGCATTGAATTTACCGCTGGATGAAGTTGCAGTATTTGTGTGGTTTAATCAGTGTATAGTTGGTGGAGCGTATTATTTTACAACAATAACAGTGACACGCAAACTACTGGATGCATTTTATTTTTTCTCAGTTCAGTGCATTTACTCCCTTCATATATATTTTACTTCGTTATTCCTTATTTATCCAACCTCACCAAACCTAACCTGAACAGATCTAACCTAACCTAACTCTACCCAGCCCAACCTAACCCTACCCTACCCTACCCTACCCTAACCTAACCAAAACCCTATCTAACCCTACCCAACCCAACCCAACCAAACCAAACCCACCCTACCTTAACCTACCCTAACCTAACCTAACCTAACCTACCTTACCCTACCCTACCCTACCCTAACCTACCCTGCCCTTCCCAACCCAACCTAATCTAACCAAACCTAATATTAACGTAGATATGATCATGAAACTTTGGCAGGAACAGAAGAATACCCCTTTAATTTTTCCTATTCAGAATCACTGGATCACAATACAGAGAGCACTGAGCAGGAAAAATGCCCGCCCCTTCCCCTTCCCTGTTTATTAAGTTCTAAAATAAATCTGCTTTTAATTTCATAAGTTAAATAGTGAACACAAAACTTTCTATCTCTTTTAGTGGGATGAAATTCGGAACTGATACCGCGGGATGTTAATTATTGCGGTTATGGCTCATTCTGCTGATGTGGGCGTGGTGGGGCAGTGGGGGTATGAAGTGGGTGAATGATGCAGGGTAGATATTGATGATTTTGACTATGCCATACTAGTAACACACGAGAAATCCCCTGGCGGTGTGGAAAAGGTGTGTGTGTGTGTGTGTGTGTGTGTGTGTGTGTGTGTGTGTGTGTGTGTGTGAGAGAGAGAGAGAGAGAGAGAGAGAGAGAGAGACCCGTGTTTGTGTTCATACATGAGTGAACAATAAAGTATATAGAGAGAGGAAATCATTCACCTGTGCGTGGGTAGAGAGAGGTGTACTGTATAAAGGAATTAGTTTTTCACGGCTTTCATGTTTGTGTGCGTGTAGGAATTATGTATGGAATTGCTGGGTATGATATTATTATTATTATTATTATTATTATTATTATTATTTGTGGTCATGGTGGTGGTGGTGTTACTATTATTGTACTTGTGTGTTTGTGGTGAATGCTGAATTTGCCTGTCTGTCTATCTATCTATCTATCTATCTATCTATCTGTCTGTCTATCTATCTATCTATATACTATGCACTACACCTATACACTTTAGCCATACACATACAACTAAACACTGTACACTATACATACATATTGTGGTGCAGAGAAAATTCTCACTATACACACACACACACACACACACACACACACACACACACACACACACACACACACACACACACACACACACACACACACACACACACACACACACACACACACACACACACACACACACACACACACACACACACACACACACACACACACACACACACACACACACACACACACACACACACACACACACTTCCTCATCCCACTAAGGTCAAGACATTTTTTTTCTTTAAACTATCAAACAGCCGCAAAGACCTTCATAAGATGCTCTCTATCTATCTATATATCTATCTATTGCCAGACGCCATAATCCCGTAAGGTGTGGCCATTTGACTTTGAGTTATTTGTTTTACGGGGAGGGGCACTAACCCTCCACCAACCCACTTGTTGACACATAGGGAGCACGTATGGTTTGGTTATATGGTTACCACCCAGCGTTGTAAATGGTTTCTTGGCTTACAGGAAACCATTTGGCGTGTCACTCAATGTAAAGCCACCTGTAAAGGAAAGAAAAGCAATACGAAGTGACAGGAATGATGGGAGAAATAGGAAGAGAGGATGGCAGGCACAGAAAAAGAATGATAAAGGCTAAGGAAGAAGTAGGCAGCACTACATCAAGTGAGTGGATGATGGTCGCCACCACCTACCACCAACCTTCATAAGACGCTGTATTGAGTAATTGGAGACGCTTGAGGCAGTCCGTGGGAGTTAAGCGAATTGGCCTGAACGGTGGCTGGGAGGATGGCGACGGTCGTTAACATACATGTGTACGTACCTGCATATATACATACATACATACATATATTTACATTCATATAAGAGAGAGAGAGAGAGAGAGAGAGAGAGAGAGAGAGAGAGAGAGAGAGAGAGAGAGAGAGAGAGAGAGAGAGAGAGAGGACAATTAATACTGTAGTGTTGTTATATCTTGGCTCGCACACTGTTGTTGTTTCGAGTTAGTGGGGAGGGAAGGGTGTGTGTGTGTGTGTGTGTGTGTGTGTGTGTGTGTGTGTGTGTGTGTGTGTGTGTGTGTGTGTGTCAATAAATAACAAATAGAGATAGATAGATAAATAGATAGACTGATTGGTTGGTTAGTGGATTGATACACGGATAGATAGATAAATAAACAGGTAATACTCTGCCCCCACAGGTAAAAGACGACCACCTGGACCTGATGGAGGGACCTGTGGTGGACCTGCTGAAGACAAAGTGGGAGACGTTTGTGAAGAAGAGGTGAGACGTATTCCCTTTTATATCGAGATCTTCTTTTGTTATTATTTTTGCTGCCTTGAAACTGATTTACTCAATGTTAGAAAAGCTTATTGTATGTGAAAGTGTTTATAAAGATGACAAGATGGGCCCAAAATAGCGCTTAACTTGAAATGCACATGGCTGTCTCCACGTGCCCAAATCGTCTCATCACAACACCAATGCATTCCAGTCCCATCCCTCCTCTCAGCTCTTTATTCCATCCTTCCTCTCAATTCTTCATTCCATCCTTCCTCTCAATTCTTCATTCGATTCTTCCTCTCAACTCCATATCCTTCATCCTTTCAAGTCATCATTCCATCCTTCCTCTCACTTTTTCACTCCATCCTTCCTCTCAACTCTTCATTACATCCTTCCTCGCAGCTCTTCATTCCATCCTTCCTCTCAACTCTTCATTCCATCCTTCCTCTCAGCTCTTCATTCCATCCTTCCTCTCAACTCTTCATTCCATCCTTCCTCTCAACCCTTCATCCTTCATCCACACCGTATGCCCAAACCATCTCAGTCTACTCCTCCTCATCACAACCCCAGTACATTCAAGTCCCATCCTTCCACTAAACTCTTCATCCTCCATCCTCTCCACTCTTTATTCCACCCTTCCTCTCAACTATTCACTCTTCATCCTTTAAACGCTTCATCCTATCCTACCTCAACTCCTCATTCTCAATCCTAATTCTGTCAGGCCTGTTATTGAAGGACGCAATATTAATTTTCTTTTCATTTTACACAGTTAAAAAAAGAAAAAAGTTCATGTTCTTAGGGTATTTATGTTCCTTGAGCCTTAACTCTCTCTCTCTCTCTCTCTCTCTCTCTCTCTCTCTGTCGTTGGTTAAGGAAGCCCCCTAACACCTCTTCCTTAGTGGTTTAATTTGGATATGGCAAATTAATAACCCTTAGTACGTTATTTATGCAGAGTATGGCGACGTTAGAATGATTTACGTAACACATAGGGGGACAGGAAGGTGTAATAAGCAAAGTAAATCGCTTAGGAACATGTGTTAGGGAGCTGTTTTCAAGTGTGTTCTCATTTTCTCTCTTACTCTAACTTTATAACAGTAGATTAATACAGGAATAAGGTGCTAGTCACGAAGAAGTGCCGTGTAAAGGATAGAGAGCCGTAACACTGTCTTTTTCTGCCGGTGAGCCACGTGAAATAAGTGGGGACGATAATCTAGGCCAAGTTAGGTGAAAGAATTCATTATTTTATCTCTCCGTCTCTCCATCTCCTTATCTCTCTCTCTCCCGCAGGTTCAACAATCTCTTCTTCGTCTTCCTCACCTACTTCCTCATCTCCATGGGCGCCTACGTCAACAGGCCAACCCCCTGCGTCAACCCCTCCTCCACCTCAACCCGCACCACCCCACCCCTGGCCGTCATGAAGCTACCTGCCCTCTCTCTCACCTGTATGAACGTCACTGTGGTCATGCATCCCGACCTGGTGTATGGCAAGCCCGAGGTGAGTACGAGAGAGAGAGAGAGAGAGAGAGAGAGAGAGAGAGAGAGAGAGAGAGAGAGAGAGAGAGAGAGAGAGAGAGAGAGAGAGAGAATTACGAGGTAACACATGAAAGAACTTTAGTTAAATGAAAATAATTGTGTGTGTGTGTGTGTGTGTGTGTGTGTGTGTGTGTGTGAGAGAGAGAGAGAGAGAGAGAGAGAGAGAGAGAGAGAGAGAGAGAGAGAGAGAGAGAGAGAGAGAGAGAATTACGAGGTAACATATGAAAGAACTTTAGTTAAATGAAAATAATTGTGTGTGTGTGTGTGTGTGTGTGTGTGTGTGTGTGTGTGTGTGTGTGTGAGAGAGAGAGAGAGAGAGAGAGAGAGAGAGAGGGGGGTTAATAGGTAGTTCCAGGAAAAGTAAATGATTAAAACTCACTCTTTCTCGCTTTTACCGGGAATCAGGAGTTTTCTTATTAATATGTCAGACAGTATTTCCCCCCCCTTCTCTCTCTCTCTCTCTCATTCATACGAGTCGTGGTCATGTGTTGTTAATCTAAACTTTTACCAATGAATGATTTACAGACTCAGTTCTATTAATCTCTCTGTCTCTCAATAAAAAACTTTCCTATTCCTATTAACATCACCTTCAGTTCGTATCTCTCTCTAATTATCTTTCTCTATCTCTCCACAGGTAACAACGGACGACTCTCTCTCACCTACCTCGTTCCTCCTCCCCTCCCCCTCCAACGTGACCCTC
>NC_137068.1:687500-690000 GCF_032717465.1 Coenobita brevimanus | reverse complement strand
TGGTCATATGGAGAGGATAGGGAGAGAGACTAACTAGGAGAGAGGGAGAGAGAGAGAGAGAGAGAGAGAGTGTGTGTGTGAGGTGGAAAGGGAAGGGAGGACAGGGAGTGAGTGACTGACTGGGAGAGTGTATGTGAGTGAGGAGGAAGGAGTGGGAAGAGGAGGAATGAGAGACTGACAAGGAGAGAGTGTGTGAGTGAGGTGGAGAGGGAAGGGAGGACAAGGAATGAGAGACTGACTATGAGAGTGTTTGTGTTAGAAAACCATTGTAATCATACTTGGTTATACTAATGTTGTAATCTAAGAAACGCGAGTTATTGGAGAGTTGCCTAGAAGTTGGAAGGGGCGTGGCAGATTCAGGAAAGGGGGGGTAAGGGAAGGGGGAGAAGGAAGTGAAGGTAGGAGAGAGGAAAGGGAGAGAGAGATGAGAGAGGGGGGAAGGTAGGGAAGGGGTAAGGAAGTGTTATATTAGAAGGGTGCTATTTCTGACTCCTCTCTCTCTCTCTCGTCCCTCCTTTCCTCCCCTCCCTCTCAGTCTCTCCCTCCCTTCCCACTTTCCATTCCTCCCCTCTCTCCTTTCTTCCCCTCACTGTCTCCCCTCTTTCCTTTTCTCCCCCCCTCTCTCTCCTCTTTCCTCTCCTCTCCTCCGTCTCTCCCCTCTCTCCTTTCCTCCCCCCCTCTTTCCTCCCCTCCTTCTCTCCCCCCTTCCCCTCTCCCCTGTGTATTGGGGAAGGGAAATCCTGGATTCAATATACCTTATCGCCTTACGCACCGAACACATACATGCATACATACTAGCTTACCTGCTTACATATACATACATACATACATACATACTGGCTACACTGCTTACACATACATTCATACACACATACATACATACTACCTTACCTGCTTGCATATACATACATACGTACATATATATATTGATTTACGTGCTTACATATGTGTACGTAAATAGGCTACATTCGTACGTACGTGCTGACTTACCTGCTTACACATATATACGTGCTTACATACATACACACATGCGTAATGATTTATACACACATACACACACACACACACACACTTTCCTTCCATCCTCCCTTGCTTGTCTTCCTTCCTTCCTTCCTTCCTTCCTTCCTTCCTTCCTTCCTTCCTTCCTTCTTTCCTCCCTCCCTCCTCCTTCTCTGCATATTCCATTCATTCCTGTTTTTCTCCTTCACTTATGAAATTGCAAAGTTTTCAGACGCATGCATTATGAATATTGCCTCTCTCTCTCTCTCTCTCTCTCTGACACACACACACACACACACACACACACACACACACACACACACACACACACACACACACACACACACACACACACACACACCCTTCATCATATCATTTACACCTGTCACTTTCACGCCAAAGAGTATCACATCAGACCCTACCAAAAATGATCGAGAGAGAGAGAGAGAGAGAGAGCATGACTGTGTTTGTGTATTTTCATCTCATTATTATTTTTAACCACATCGGAGGGAGAGGAGGGTGTGAGAGAGCTGTGTGTTATTCATCATATTTATCTATGTTTTTAGTTCATATAATCTATCTATCTATCTATCTATAGCCCGACGCCCTAATCCCGCAAAGGGTGGCCGCTGACAAATCGCCACCAAGTCGCTCTGTCACCCACTACTTGATTACCCTCCCCCCAAACTCACTCCCTTCTCCCTCATATACCTAACAACTCCATCCCTCCACCTCATCCTCGGTCTCCCCCTCCCTCCACCTCACCTACATATATTCACGGATCTTTATCTATCCAGGTAGACAAAATCGCCAATAATAAGGTGTTTGTATTTATCTATTTATCGGATAGGGATAGATTAGTTATTGAGTTATCTATTACCATTACGGATGATCACCCAACGGGGAATAGAAGGAATGATTGGCTTCTCTCTCTCTCTCTCTCTCTCTGAACTTCTCCTTCTCTCCCTTTCCTTACCCACCCCCTGCCTCACCTCACCCCGAATCAACCCCACACCCTGCCTCACCCCACACCCTGCCTAACCCCTTTGGTCAATATCCTCTCCTAATATCCTCTTCCTCGTTACTGGATAAAAATATCTGCCTTCCCTCTTGTGCCTCACTCCTGCCTAACCCTTGCCTTACCCTCCTGACTTATCAGAGTAGCTATGTTACCGTCATCATCATCATCATCATCATCATCATCATCATCATCATCATCATCATCATCATCATCACCACCACCACCACCACCACCACATCATCATCATAATCATCATCATCATCATCATCATCACACTCACCACCACCACCACCACCACCACCGCCACCACCACCACATCATCATCATCATCATCATCATCATCATCATCATCATCATCATCAATCTGTGTAAATCCTGCCTCACCCTGCCTAACCCCTGCCTCACCTGGGACGTACTGGGGTGTTGGAGGTGCCTAACTCCACACTAATTCAGTTACGGTGAGATGAAGTTGGATTCTCT
>NC_137068.1:680000-682500 GCF_032717465.1 Coenobita brevimanus | reverse complement strand
TGATCTACACGATGCTCGTTGGTGACCTACTCAGATTCGTGACCATCTACTTCGTCTTCATCATGGGATTCTCGCAAGGTATGACTATCTATCTGTCTATCTATCTATCTGTGTCTGTCTGTCTATCTGTCTATCGCCAGACGCTTTAATCCCGTAAGAGGTGGCCACAAACAGCCCCCATGTCGCCCTGTCCCCCGCCATTTCACTGCCCTGCTCCCAGCTCACACACCCCTCCCTCATATACCTCTCCACTCCATCCCTTCATCTCATCCTTGGCCTCCCCCTCCCTCTCCCCCCCTCCACCTCACTCATACACTCTCTTCGTCAGTCTCTCACTCTCCATCCTCTCCACATAGCCTGTTTATTCTAAGTTAACCCAGATTTTCGTCCTTTCTCTTGACTTAGATTTGCTTCCTTTTTCGACAGCACTTCTTCGTGACTAGCATCATATTCTAAACTACGTCTGTATCATGGTATTTTAACGCGATATAACTATACTACTGTTACTCTAAGTTGGCCCAGAGTTTCGTCGTTATTTCACAACACTTCTTCGTGACTAGCATCATATTCTAAGCTTTACCATGGGATACGAAGCTCCCTAACACCTCGTCCTTAGCGATTCAGTTTACTAATAACCCCCTACTGTTCTCTGTGCTATGTAAATTCTTCTAATATCGCCTCACTTTACATACATAACTTGGATATATATACTAAGTAGCCGTATCCAAAAATAAATCGCTAAGGAAAAGGTGTTAGGGAGCATCTTTCGCCGACCAGAATACGGGTTTTAAACTTCTATTCTCGGCGGGTAAGGCAGCTCCCTAACTCTTCCTAATTGGTTAATAATTCAATAAGATGAGATTTTTTCCTTTATACGATACCTATGCATAATATGGAGATGTGATATAGGTAAGACAGACCAGCGGTGTAACGTATGAGAGGCAAATTAAATCGCTTAGGAACAGGTGTTAGGTGCTCTCCAACTGTCTAGCAAGAATCGCCAAGGATAATATTCCTTGAAAAAGAGAGCAATAGAAGAGAATTAGTTTGTTTTTTATGTTGTGTGTGTGTGCGTGTGTGTGTGTGTGTGTGTGTGTGTGTGTGTGTGTGTTTTGTGTGTGTGTGTGGGGATTGGGGGTGTTTTGTGTGTGTGTGTGTGTGTGTGTGTGTATGTATTTTTCTGTCTATCTCATATACCTCTTCACCCCATCTCTCCATCTCATCCTCGGTCTCTCCCTCCCGCCTTTCCCCCTCCACGTTATCTCCTAGTGAGTCCCTTATTCTCCATTCTCCCCACCCCAGCCCTCTGTCTCTCACATTCATTCTCCTTGTCAGTCTCTCGTTCTCCATTCTCTCCACGCCATCTCTTCATCTCATCATCAGTCTCCCCTTCCACTTCACTCACATACACTCTCCCAGTCAGTCTCTCATTCTCCATTCATTCTACGCATTCCCTCCATCTCATTCTTCTCGTCCGCCTCACTCACATACACTCTCCTAGTTAGTCTCTCATTCTCCATTCTCTCCATAATGCCAAACCACCTTAGCTGCTTCATATAGAAAAAATAATAGTATGTTTTTGACTTTGATTTATTGCATATGAGAGAGAGAGAGAGAGAGAGAGAGAGAGAGAGAGAGAGAGAGAGAGAGAGAGAGAGAGAGAGAGAGAGAGAGAGAGAGAGAAAGAGGGGGGGGAGGTATTGTGTACGTGATCTAAACATTAATAGAACGTGTGTGTGTGTGTGTGTGTGTGTGTGTGTGTGTGTGTGTGAGAGAGAGAGAGAGAGAGAGAGAGAGAGAGAGAGAGAGAGAGAGAGAGAGAAAGAGATTAGTGAGAAGCATAGATAAAGAAGCTGTCGCAGAAACAGACAGACAGAGATACAGATAGAAAAATAGATAGAAAGATAGATAGATGGAAGTGAGCGAGAGGGAGGGAGGAAAGGGTGGAGGCGTGAAAGGAAATTGAGTGAGACGGAGGGAGACAAGATTTACGGGCAAAGGAAGAGAGAGAGAGAGAGAGAGAGAGAGAGAGAGAGAGAGAGAGAGAGAGAGAGAGAGAGAGAGAGAGAGAGAGAATAATGATATAATTCAAGAAGGACATAAAAATAATCTCTTTCTTTGACACTTGAGTAATGGCAAACAACTCATAAAGTCCATGGCGTGTGTGTGAGAGGTAGATATATCATGAGAAACTGTATTGTTGTTGCTGTAGGGTATTTGATGAAGGTAGAATGGGTGGAAAAGATAGATAGATAGATAGATAGATAGGTAGATAGAAATATATATGTACGGTATGGATAGAATGAGAAATTTATTGTCTGAGATATATTTGTATTAAAGGTGGATAGATAGATAGATAGATAGTTAGATAGATATGGTATGTACATATGAATTTATATATTTATATACCTACAGTATATGTGTATGTGCAGGTATATATACAGGAAGGAGGAAAGGAGAATGTGTGTGTGTGTGTGTGTGTGTGTGTGTGTGTGTGTGT
>NC_137068.1:667500-675000 GCF_032717465.1 Coenobita brevimanus | reverse complement strand
GGGTTGAAGGAAGAGGCGAGGCAGAGGAAGAAGAGGAGCGGCAAGGAGAGAGAAGGAAGGTACAGGGGGAGAGGCAGGAAGTGTGTGGTTAGGCAGGATGAAGCAGGCAGAAGGATGGGATAGGCTGGAGGGAAGAGGAAGAGGAGAAAGAGGAGGAGAGGCAAGGAGAAGAGGAAGAAGTTGATGATGATAAGGAGGAGGAAGAGGAAGAGGAGGAGGAGGAAGAGGAGGAAGAGGAGAAAAATATTTAACAGAGGAGGCAGGGATGATGATGTGTTGTTTGGTGTTGCACGTCAAAGCAGAGGTTATTAAAGTGAGAGAGAGAGAGAGAGAGAGAGAGAGAGAGAGAGAGAGAGAGAGAGAGAGAGAGAGAGACTGGGGTTCGTCACAACTCACAAGGGACTGGCTCTATTATGTAGCGGTGGAGGTGTGGTCTCTCTTTCTCTCTCTCTCTCTCTCACTTTCTCTTTCTCTCTCGCCTTGAGTATATATATGCCACCACTTAAATCTCCCTTTGTCTCCTCCCTCTCTCCACTTTTCCTCTCCCTCTCTCCACTTTTCCTCTCCCTCTCTCCACTTTTCCACTCCCTCTCTCCACTTTTCCTCTCCCTCTCTCCACATTTCCTCCCCCTTTTCCTATCTTTCTTCCTCCTTTCCTCACCTTTTCCTCCCTTTTCTGTCCTCTGTTTACCTCTTCTTTTTCCTCCTCCACCTTCCCTTGCCTCCTCTCTCTCACTTTCTTTCTTTCTCACTTTCCCCCATTCGTACTCATTACATCTCTCTCCATCTTTCTCCCTCTCCCTCCTACTTCTTCCCTCCCTCTCCTCTCCTTTTCTCCCACCCCCTCCCCTCCACCCTCTCCATCATATATCCATCCATTCTCTTTAATCTTTTCATAAATATTTCCTCTCTCTCTCCCTCTCTCTCTCTCTCTCTCTCTCTCTCTCTCTCTCTCTCTCTCTCTTCATGGATAGACTACAAATATATAGAAAATGTTATTCGTCAGACCACATTTGAAATACGTTGTGCAATTCTGGTTTCCGATATGTCCCATTTTTCACCCCCCCTCACTCATCTATTCCCCCCCATCTCTACCCTCTCTTTCCATCCCTCACCTTTCTCTCCCTGTCTCCTCCCCTACTAACCCATCTCTCTCTCTCTCTCTCTCTCTCCCCAGTCTCCACTCTCTCTTCTCTCCCCTACGCACCCATCTCTCTCTCTCCCCACAATCTCCACCTTCGCTTCTCTCTACATCTCCCACGTTGCTTTCCCTCTTCTCCCCACTTATCCATCTGTCTCCTCCTACTCCCCTCTCGCTCTCTATCCCTCACCTTTCCCTCCCCCCCCCCAGTCATCTCTCTCCCTCTCTCGCCTCTTTCTTCCCTCCATTCTCTGCCTATTCTCCTCTCGCTCTCTATCCCTCACCTTTCCCTTTCTTCTCCACTCGTCTATTTCCCTCCCCCCCCCTCTTCTCTCTTTCCTCCCTTCTCCACCTACATCCCTCACCTTTCTACTCCTTTCTCCCCCCACTAACCTCCCCTTTCTACTCCCACTAACCCCCCTTTCTCCCCCACTAAACCCCTTTTCTCCCCCCACTAACCCCTCTTTTTCTCCCCCCACTAACCCCCCCATTTCTCCCCCCACTAACCTCCCCTTTCTCCCCCACTAACCCCCTTTCTCCCCCCACTAACTCCCCTTTCTCCCCCACTAACCCCCCTTTTCCCCCACTAACCTCCCCTTTCTCCCCCCACTAACCTCCCCTTTCTCCCCTCACTAACCCCCCCTTTCTCCCCCCACTAACCCCCCCTTTCTCCCCCTACTAACCCCCTTTCTCCCCACTAACCTCCCCTTTCTACCCCCACTAACCCCCCCATTTCTCCCCCCACTAACCCCCCTTTCTCCCTCACTAACCCCCCCATTTCTCCCCCCACTAACCCCCCTTTCTCCCCCCACTAACCCCCCTTTCTCCCCCCACTAACCCCCCTTCTACCCCCAGTGGGCGCGCATCGTGTTGGTGGTGGAGAGAGGGGTAAGCCCAGAGGAACGCCTGAAGCAACTGATGGTGTATTCCCAGCCCATGTCTGACGGGCGTAGGGCACTGGTTCTACGCCTGCACCAAAATGTGAGTTAGAGGTAGCTTTAATTCTCTCTCTCTCTCTCTCTCTCTCTCTCTTTGTAAGCTTGAGTTAGTGCTTGCTTTGTTGGACTCGTAGTTTTTCTCTTTATACCGCCTCTGTCTGCGTTAGTTCTCGTGCTGTCTGTCTCTCTTTCTGTCTATTTCTTCCTCTCTTTATGTCTCTCCCTGTCTTTCTATCTTCCTGTCTGTGGCTCTGTCTCTGATCACTTTTACCTCTATATCTTTCTGTCTCACTCTTCGCCCTCTGCCTGTGTGTGTGTGTGTGTGTGTGTGTGTTCGTTACTTCTGCTGTTACTGCCATGGTATTACTTTCATTATTACACCTGCACTTGTTACTGCTAGCCCTGTTACTTATATTGCTACGTATACTGCCGTTTTGTTACTGTTACTACTGCTACTACTGTTATTGAATTTACGAAACTGCTACTGTTGCTGCATTACAATTACTGCGCTTGCGTTACTGCATTACCGTTACTGCGCTTGCGTTACTTCAAATGATATTGGATTTGTTACTGTTTTTGCTGTTTACTACTGTTGTGTTACTTTTTCTGCTTTTGTTACTGCTGCTGCTACTGTTACTGCTGCTGCTGTTGTTGCTACTGAATCTACTGTTCTTGTTGGTGTTGTGACTGTTACTGTTGCATTGCGTGCTACTGTTGCTACTGATATTGCTTTTTGCTGCTTCTGTTGCTTCTGGTATCGTCACTGTTCTGCCTACTGTCATTGCTTGTTGCTGCTACTGTTACTACTGCCGTTACACATGCCACTGCTGCTACTTCTTGCGTTGTGTTACCATTACTGCTACTGCTACTACTACTGTTACTGCCACCGCTGCGTTGAATCTCCCAGCCTATCACCTCCCAGACATACTCCCTCTTCCAGTGCCTTTCCTGCTAACTCATCAACCCTACTAACCCACAACCTCATAACATCCCCTTACCCCTACGTCCCCTTCATATAACCCCCATCATAACCCTCTACCACACTAACCACCCCACTAACTCCCCACTTCATAGGACTAGTGAGAGGAGGGGTGAGATATTGTGGATCTTCATTCCTTTACTAGAAATGCACAAATCGCCATCATAGCCATCTCATGCATATCCAGCCCTTCTCTTCTACAAATTCCATACGTTCCTTCCTCTTATTCCCTCCAAGTGCACACACACACACACACACACACACACACACACACACACACACACACAACTACTTCTAACCCGTCCCTCACTAACCCTTCCTACAAAAGTCCCTCTCATACTAATCCCCTCTCCAACTAACCCCATTTGTCTCCTTACCTCCTTCCTCCACTTATATCTCCTCTCCAGCAGATTCTCACTCCTGTAACCTCTGCACTAACCCCTCCACTGACCTCTAACCCCTCCACTAACACCCCCTTCAGCGTGAGGGAGTGTCTAGTATTCTGGAAGCCCTGGGTTTCAAGAGTACTTAAGCTGCGACGGAAATCACATAGGCTTCTCTCTATCTGTCTGTCTATCTATCTATCTGTCTGTCTGTCTAACCTTCTTCCCTTCTAACTTCCCACCTAACCTTCTTCCCTATGTCGAACACTAATCCTTCCTCCTCGACTAGCGCCTTGCCTAGTCTAATTTCTCTCTCTAACACCCTGCCTCATCTCATCCCCCCTCCCTAATACGAACGCCATATATCCAACTAATCCTGCTCCCACAAACTCCTCCCCAAAACTAACCTTTCCTTCTACATACCCCCTTCATTACCAGTCCCTCCACTAGCCTCTCCACTAACCTCTAATCTCCCCAGTCCCTATAACCATTCCACTTAGATACTTCATACTTGACTAATCCCTCCACTAACCTGTTCACTCCTTAGCTCTAACCTTTCCACCTGTAGATAGCCCCTACTTTACCAGTCCCTCCACTAACCTCTAATCTCTCCTCTCCCTAGCACTAACCTTTCCACCTGTAGATAGCCCCTACTTTACCAGTCCCTCCACTAACCTCTAACCTCTCCTCTCTCTAGCACTAACCTTTCCACCTAGATACCTCCTACTTTACTAGCCCCTCCACTAACCTCAAACTTCTCCACTCCCTAACACTAACTATTTCACCTAGATACCCCCTTCTATAGTTCCTCCACTAACTTCTAACCTCTCCACTCCCCAACACTAACCTTTCCACCTAGATACCCCCTACTTACTAGTCCCTCTACTAACCTCTCCACTAACCTCTAACCTCTCCACTAACCCCGCCAGGAGGATCAGCGTGAGGAAATGCGTGACATCTTAGACATGAAGCGGGTCCACCAGAAATACGTAAACAGACGCAAGAACCGAAAGGACCCGTTTGCCGACACTGATGACCCCTCCCCCCGCGACCCCACGAAGGAGCCCCCCGCCAAGGCCATCTAGGTCAACCCGGGTCAAATTGGGCTCGTTTGGGGGTCAGTTTGGGTCGTTTTTAGGTCTGGGTGGGCTGTTTGGGGTCAGCTTGGGTCGTTTTGAGGTCTGGGTGGGTTGTTTTGAGGTCAGGGTGGGTTGTTTTGAGGTCAGGATGGGTTGTTTTGAGGTCTGGTGGGGTTGTTTTGAGGTCAGGGTGGGTTGTTTTGAGGTCTGGTGGGGTTGTTTTGAGGTCTGGCGGGGTTGTTTTGAGGTCTGGTGGGGTTGTTTGAGGTCAGGGTGGGTTGTTTTGAGGTCTGGTGGGGTTGTTTGAGGTCTGGTGGGGTTGTCTGAGGTCTGGTGGGGTTGTCTGAGGTCTGGTGGGGTTGTCTGAGGTCTGGGTGGGTTGTTTTGAGGTCTGGTGGGGTTGTTTTTAGGTCTGGATGGGTTGTTTTGAGGTCAGGGTGGGTTGTTTGTGGTCTGGGTGGGTTGTTTTGAGGTCTGGGTGGGTTGTTTTGAGGTCTGGGTGGGTTGTTTTGAGGTCTGGTGGGGTTGTTTTGAGGTCAGGTTGGGTTGTTTTGAGGTCAGGGTGGGTTGTCTGAGGTCTGGTGGGGTTGTTTTGAGGTCAGGGTGGGTTGTTTGGGGTTAGGTTCAATATATGATGTTCTAGGCAGGTTGAGCAGGATAGGATGTTCAAGATGTTGACGATGGATCAGGTTATAGTGTTCAAGACGATGTTCAATGGATGTTCAGAATGTTCAATAAGATCAGCGTAGAATGTTCAAATTGCTCAGAATCTTGAAGCCAGGATGTTCAAAGCAGAATGTTCAAGACAGAATGTTCAGGAGAGGTGGTTGAAGATGTTCAGCATGTTCAAGACAATGCTAAAGTCAAGGATGTTCAAGACGATGTTCAGTGTGTTCAAGATAGAAGTTCAAGACAGGATGTTCAAGAAATAGAATGTTCAAAGTGTTCACCACGTTCAAGATGGTGTTCAAGATGTTCAAGCCAGTGTTCAGCAAGTCCTTCAGGGTAATCAGTATTTCCTTAGTCATAGGTCAACCGCTTAGGCCTTACAGGATCCCAGGCTTGTGGAATTAGGAGGCTCCCACATGATATAGGTGGTGTCCGTACCATCCACGCACACGATGTAGCGCAGCCAGGCGACTTTACAATGAAGAGGAGGAGGAGGAGTTTTGAGGGAGTCTCCTAGGTCCACAGGAGAGGTCTGAAGTCAATAGCCCTTGCCAATCCTAGCTAGTAGTCTTTGCTAGCACTTCCTAGTTAGAATAAGTAGGTAAGGAAGCTGTCTAACACCTCTTCCTGAGCGATTTTTTTTTTTTTTGGATAGGGGTGTGTAATATCGTTTTCTACGTTATTTATGCACAGTGTGGTGATGTTAGAATGGCGTACGTAACACGGAAGAGGACAGCAAGGTGTAAATAAGCAAAATAAATCGCTTAATAAAAGGTGTTAGGGAGCTTCCTTAACCGACGGGAGTACGGGACAAGGTTCACATTTCGCAGCGCTTGCTTTACTAGGCAACCAGGCTTGTACTAGTAAGATGAATAAAGGAGATGAAAGAATAATAATAATAATAATAATAATAATAATAATAATAATAATAATAATATAATGATAATAATAATAGAAATAATAATGATAGCCGTTTTAGTAAGGGAAATAAAGGAGATGGAATAATAACAACAACAATAATAATAATAATAATAATAATAATAATAATAATAATAAGGCTAATAACACACCAATTAATAGTTATAGAAAACACGGAGTATGTTTTTTTTCAATCTATAATTCCCTTAAAGACATAAATATTCGACGCATCTTTGAGCGAATAATAGAGAAGAGAATTAGGGTATAAGGTCAATAGATGTGTGTGTGTGTGTGTGTGTGTGTGTGTGTGTGTGTGTGTGTGTGTGTGTGTCGGAATCAGCGTGCAAAGTTGATGAATATGGTGTGTGTGTGTGTGTGTGTGTGTGTGTCGGAATCAGCGTGCAAAGTTGATGAATATGGTTTGTGTGTGTGTGTGCGTGTGTGTGTGTGTGTGTGTGTGTGTGTGTGTGTGTGTGTGTGAGTATAAAATAGCGTTATAGCTATGTATATTATATTTCTGACACTATAGCATATTATAAAAAGTATATTGCTTCCCTAGATATATGAAAAGATAATATAATTATAAAAATACTATAATAATTTAAAATACTTAATTAAATAGTATAATTGTGGTATATTATTTATGACTGTTGTTATTACCATGGATAAGGTGATGATGATGATGATGATGATGATGATGATGATGATGAAGGTAGAGGCAGAGAGAGAATTTATTACCAGGGAGATGGGGTGATGATGATGATGATGATGATAATAATAATGATGATGATGATGATAGTTTATGAAGAGACATTAACATAGAGAGATTTTAACATAGAATAATGATGGTGGTGGTGGTGATGATGATGATGATGATGTTATAGAAGTAGAGAGAGAATTTATTACTAGGAATGGAGTGGTGATAATAATAATAATAATAGTAATAATAATAATAATAATAATAGAAGAAGAAGAGAGAGAATATATGGTCAGAGATAGGGTGATGATGATGATGATAGATTATGAAGAGATAGAAATATAGAGAGAATTTATTAACATAGGCTTATAATTATAATGATGTTGTTGATGATGATAGTTTATGAAGAGATAGTTTATATAGCCACTGTTTGGATACTAACAATTTAATACTAGATAAAATATATGAATTATAGCCAAATAAAGAACTGTATGAAAAGAAATTTGTTTTAATAATAATAATAATAAAAATAATTGGTGCCAGAAATGAACGAGTTATATTTAGTATTTTCTTATTCTTTCCTTCAGTCTTCTTTTTAGTTTGGATTTTTTGTTATTATTATTATTATTATTATTATTATTATTATTATTATTATTATTATTATTATTATTATTATTATTATTATTACTACTACTA
>NC_137068.1:650000-665000 GCF_032717465.1 Coenobita brevimanus | reverse complement strand
TGTTTGGCTTGTTATCATCATTATTATTATTATTATTATTATCATTATTATTATTATCATTATTATTATTATTATTATTATTATTATTATCATTATTATTATTATTTTAATTATTATTTTCTCGGTCTCTTCACTAGCATTTGCCTATCACAAATATTAGGAGATCCGTCTGCTGTTTTTTTTCTTGTTGATTAAAGGCAGCATCTTGTGTGTGTGTGTGTGTGTGTGTGTGTGTGTGTGTGTGTGTGTGTGTGTGTGTGTGTGTGTGGTTTTTAGTAACGTGTTATTTCCACTATTATTATTATTATTATTATTATTATTATTATGCGATGGAGTGTAATGATAAAATATGTTCAAGTAATTTTCCACAAGGTGGCCTTTATCGATCTATATAAATATATCTAATTATCTATCTATCTATCTGTGTATATCAGTCTGTCTGTCTGTCTATCTATATCTATTTATCGTCCCAAAATTTTGACTCGAAAAAATGTATATCCCAGCTGTCAGAATCTCAAAAATAATCCGTATATATGGAGATTTTGAGTGATTGTATTATTTTTTTTGTTTTTTGTTTTTTTTCGAAGTACGCAGAATATTAATTGGAATATTTGAGGGATTTTGTGAGAGGGGAAAGTGTGTGTGTGTGTGTGTGTGTGTGTGTGTGTGTGTGTCTGTGTGTGAGAGAGAGAGAGAGAGAGAGAGAGAGAGAGAGAGAGAGAGAGAGAGAGAGAGAATGGTGATAAGTAAAAATGTACAAAGTAGATATATAAATACTGCAGGTTAATAGACTGATACGCACATACATACATACATACAATTAGACAGATAGATAGATAGAAAAAGAGAAAGACAGACAGATAGATAGATATAGAACGACAAATACGTAGACAGATTAACACTGAGAAATAGATAGATAGATTGAATGAGATTGATATAGAACGACAGATTCAGAGAGATTAACATATTTAGATAGACAGATAGACAGATGAATAGATAGACCATTAGATTGATAAATAGACAGACAGATAGATAGATAGACAGATAAATATAGACCAATAGATAGATAGAGAGAGACAGACTGGCAGATAGATAGATAGATAGATAGACAGCCGCCAACATTTCATCTCCTGTGAATTAAGTCTTTACAAAAGGCTAGAGGCCACCAAAGATTATTTTTTTTATTATTTCTTGTGTGAAGTATAATTGAAGGCCTGGCGTGTGTGTGGGGACGAGAGAGAGAGAGAGAGAGAGAGAGAGAGAGAGAGAGAGAGAGAGAGAGAGAGGATTAAAAAGAAGCATCACAGTAAATAAAAATGATAGATAAATAGATATATAGGTAGACAGACAGATAGATAGATAGAGAGAGAGAGAGAAACTGTCTATGTCAGTTTATATCTCATCTCTGTCTGTCTGTTTGTCTGTCTAATGTCTATCTATCTATCAGTCTCTCTCTTTCTCTCTGTCTATCTACTCGTCTATTTATCAATATATTTTTTGTGTGGTATAATTAAAGGAGTTACGTTGTGTCTGTCTATCTACCTGTCCGTCTATCTGTCTGTCTGTCTATCTATTTATCTATCTGTCTATCTATCAGTGAAAAGCCTAGAGGACATCAGTCATTGTCTTCATCATTTTCTTTCGTAAGTTATAATGAAAGAGGAAACTTGTGTGTGTGTGTGTGTGTGTGTGTGTGTCTATCTGTCTGTCTGTCTGTTTGTCTATCTATTTACCTACCTATCTATCTGAGTCATTTTTATTTGTCTGCTCTCTCTCTCTCTCTCTCTCTCTCTCTCTCTCTCTCTCTCTCTCTCCCTCCCACCCACCTAGCTATCTCTATCTCTCCATCTATCTATCTATCTATCTTTTCATAATTAATAAACCTAATATCAAGCAGGTAAGCGGATCACAAAAGCATTCGTTCAAAGTAAGGTATTTTCGCTCACGTCTGCTCATCCGTATTGCATAATTAACACGTTATTTTAGTTTGGGTGATAAATTATGGAAAACACGATGGTATGATGAAAACGGTGAAATAGTTTTATAATAATAATAATAATAATAATAATAATAATAATAATAATAATAGTAATAATAATGGTGATTGTGATGATGATGATGGTGATGGTGGTTGTGATGGTGATGATGACGATGGTGATAGTGGTGATGATGGTGATGATAATAATAATAATAATAATAATAATAATAATAATAATAATATGAAAAATGAAATTAATGAAACACGAGAAAATGGAAATTGAAAAAAGTATATTAGTAAAATGATCCCTTGTAATTCCAGTTTTTTTTTTTTTCTTTTTTGGGAAGGGGGGGGGGAAGCATTTTCGGGTAGATTTATTGCTGTATTTTATGGGTGTGGCGGTGAATAGAGTATACAGGCGTGAATCATATCATGCCGCTTTATACACATGCTGGTGTACGTACATGAATACTTACATAGGCGGACTGTGTGGCATATAAGCGTACATGTGTAGACTAGTAAGCGTATGCATAGCAGTGTGCACGTACATACATACTTACATACATGAATGCTTATATCTGTCAGCTTTAATTCTCATAACCGTAAGCATAGCAGCGTTTACATACATATATTATACTGTACATATATGATTACATAAGTGGACTTTCGCTTTGTAAATAAATGTTACATTAGTTGACGTACATACATACATACATACATAGAAATATACACAGTTAGTTCAGTTTAGGATGACCTATGGCCCGGTCTGTCTGGCTGAAGAGACCCGTTGACCACAAGTAAGCAACTGCTTCTGTGGGGCCGCTATGCAGGTACAGTACAGCACATGCACCGTGTAGGGATCCGCCGCCCCCTTCTGGTACACAGAGCCTCACCAGGGTCGGATCAGGGTCCTTCCCACGGCGAGGTGTGGGGAAATATGAGGTGTTTTGGCTTCCGAGTGGACGCCGCCGATGTTCCACCCACAGTGCCACCACGTGTAGGCTACTCGTCAGCGGCACCACGTTCATTCCTTAACTGTACTTTTTTTTTTATTTATTTTTTTTTAATGCAAGGAAGAAGGAACCAAAGGCCTAAAATTACCATCACTCCATCTTGAGTACGGAGATTAGTACTAGAATATGATGCTAGTCACGAAGAAGTGCTGTGGAAAGCATGTGGGGCCGCAGTAATGTCATTCTGCCACTGACAAAGATCCCCAATCCCCTTATAGCTCAGGTGATGGCCGGGTGTAGTCAGATTGGAGAGTTAATTTGACTAGTAACCAAGGAGACGCATTTCTACCTCATAGCAAAGAGTCCTCGAATTTCAGGCACTCATTCGCTTTCGTATCAACTGTTCCTAAGTGATTCATTTTGCTCGTCACTCCTTAATGTTCTCGTGTTCCATTTCTGGCTTGGTTTCGTGGCTTACTTATAGGCTGGATTAAGTGGCTTTTTGGTGGCTTTGGATATGGCTGGATTAAGTGGCTTTCTGGTGGCTTTGAATATGGCTGGATTAAGTGGCTTTCTGGTGGCTTTGAATATGGCTGGATTAAGTGGCTTTCTGGTGGCTTTGAATATGGCTGGATTAAGTGGCTTTCTGGTGGCTTTGAATATGGCTGGATTAAGTGGCTTTTTGGTGGCTTGAATTAGAGTACGTGTCTTTGGGTGGCTTTTTTATTACAGGATGGCTTTAAGTGGCTTTCTAATGACGTAAACACAGGACGGACCGTCAGCAGCGCTCAGTCTGCTGGTGTGGGCGTGGGAAGTGAATAAATGATGCAGGATAGACACACGAAAGTTTCCCTGGCTTAGAGTGGCTTTGAGTGGCTTTCTGTTCAGTGCTGGCTTCCATATGGCTTCACAGACTATCACACCGGGCTTGATATGGCTTAACTGGCTTCTCCTGGCACTTCAACTGCGTGTGGCTTTCCTGAGCTGGCTTTACGTGGCTTAGCTGGCTTTTATCTATAGCTACGACTGCATGTGGCTTTCCCTCAGTGGCTTTTTCTAGTCCTATGGCTACAATTGGCTCTGCGTGGCTTAGATGGGTTTCTAGACTGGCTTTTAAACGTGGCTTTCTATGGCTAACGTGGCTTTCTAGATCAGCTGTCTTTCTGTGGCTTATGTCTTTTTCAGGAAGGTGACTGGTGGCTTTTTCTAGTACTATGGCTCTAAGTGGCTTTCTGTGGCTTTGTATGGCTTTGTTGTCCCTGGCTTTGTGTTGGCTGGATGGCTTTTACTGGATCTATGGCTCTGAGTGGCTTTCTATGGCTGGCTTGGCTTTCTAGAACTAAAATAGGTGGCTTTTTGTGGCTTACATGCTTTTAGAAGTATAGGTGAGTGGCTGTGGTATGTCTAGAGCTTATATACATGGCTTTCTATGTCTTTTGCTGGCTTGTTCTAATTCTATGGCTCTAAGTGGCTTTCTAGAACTACATATATACATGGCTTAGGCGGCTTTGAGTATGTGACTTAGGTGGTTTTATGGACTAAGGCTTATTGGGCTTTATGTAAGGTAGAGGTGGCTTTTATGTGGCTTTAGGTGGCTTAAGCTAACATGGCTTTCTATAGAGATGGCTTAGGTGGCTTAAACTAGCATGGCTTTATGTAGAGATGGCTTAGGTGGCTTAAACTAGCATGGCTTTACATAGAGATGGCTTAGGTGATTTTAGGTGGCTTTACCTAACATGGCTTTATGGAGAGGTGGCTTTGGCTTAGATGGGTTTGTTAAAAAGGCACCATAATATCACAAAGGGGAGAAAGAGTAATGTTAAATACTTGTTATATATTCGCTGTAGACATTAACAAAAAAGAAAAAAAATAACAGGGTGGTATGGAAGGAATAAACATTTCTTTTAATACGAAGAAAATGAAAAAAAATAATGTTTATATATGTAGCGTCTAAAAAGATTGTTTTCTATAATTACTAAGCATAAATTAAATATAAAATGTTTGCTATAATTACTAAACATACATTAAAAACAGCGTAATGTTTCTATATAATTTCTAAATATTTAAAACTCGTACTGCGGTGCTAAGAAAATGAAAATAATGTTTATATAGCTTCTGAAAATTATAAAATGTTTGCTATAATTTTCAAACATAAAAAAAAAAACCTGAGCATTGTTTCTGTATAGTCTTTAAATTTTCAAAACTCGTCCTTCAGTGCCAAGAAAATTTATGTTTATATAGCTTCGGAAAATATATAAAATGTTTGCTGTAATTACTAAATATAAAAGCAGCGTACTGTTTCTGATTAAATTCTGCATGTTTATAACTTGTAATACTAAGAAAATAAAAAAAAAATAATGTATATATATAGGATCTAAAAGTTATAAAATGTTTGCTATAACTTCCAAACACAGATCAAAAGCAGCGTAATGTTTCTGTTATTTATAATTTTTAAAAACTCGTATTGAAGTGCTAAGAAAATTACCGTAATGTTTATATAGCTTTTAAAAAATATATATAAAATATTTGGTATTAGTATTAAACATAAACTAGGTGTGCAGTGTTTCTGTAATATTTCTAAATGCTTATGATTCGTAATGTTAAAAAAAATAAATAATGTTTATATATACCGTATAACATCTATAGAATTATAAAATGTTTGCTATAATTTTATATGAAGAAAATGGTGAGACAATAAGTTTTGGTGATGTAAATAGCTGAGAAAATCAAATCTATGGCTTGTAATACTGTGAGTCAAATAAAAATTAATAGATATATTGAGACAAAAAAAAAGAATAATAATGGTGAGGGGATGAATAGAAATATTAAAAAATGAAACTTGGTGAGGGAGTTAATTAGGATAGTGTAATTTTTGGCTAGTATTATCTTTAATATAGTAAAAGTTTAATAGACGTAAAGAGAAATAGATAGAAGTTATATTTAGAATTTGGTGAAGGAATAAATTCAGGTTGTGTAATTTCTGACTGGTAATATTTGGAATCTAGCAAAAATTTAATAGATAGAAGCAGAAATATATAGAAATTAAAAAAAAATAAAAGTTTTCGAGGGATTTAATTTTCATTGTGTAATTTTTGGCTGGGTGAAAAAATTGAAACTAGGCCAAAAAATTTATAATAAACATTTTTATAACAAGAAAATTTTCGCTACATTATTAAAATCTATAACAATTTTTAACATTTGATTCTGCCAATAACATCTAAAAAAAATATATGGTGTAATGATGAAAGTATAACTAGTAAAATCATTATAGCTAGGAAATAAATCTGCTAAAACTGATTCTATAACTAGGAAAATTTAGTTATTTATCATTGCTGTAACATATATTTTTTCTTATTAAAAATTATATTGTAACTATGAAATAATAACTACTAAAATCAATTATAACTACTAAAATCATTATAGCTAGGAAATTAATCTGCTAAAACTGCTTCTATAACTAGGAAAATTTGGCTATCTATCACTGCTGTAACATATATTTTTTCTCATTAAAAGTTATATTGTATCTATGAAATTATTATAACTACAAAAATTATTAAAGCAACAAAATCTGTCCACTAAAATTGCCTCTATAACTAGGAAAATTTAACTATTTATCATTGCTGTAACATATATTTTTTCTCATTAAAAGTTATATTGTAACTATGAAATTATAACTACTAAAATCAATTATAACTACTAAAATCATTATAGCTAGGAAATAAATCTGCTAAAACTGATTCTATAACTAGGAAAATTTAACTATTTATCATTGCTGTAACATATATTTTTTCTTATTAAAAATTATATTGTAAAACTGAAATAATAACTACTAAAATCAATTATAACAACTAAAATCATTATAGCTAAAAAATCTGTTTACTAAACTTGCCTCTATAACTAGGAAACTATGACTGTCTATCACTGCTGTAACATATATATTTTTTCTCATTAAAAGTTATATTGTAACTTAAATAGATAGATAGATAGAATTATTATAAGTACTAGAAATTAACATAGCTAGGAAATCTATCCACTAAAATTGCTTCTATAACTAGGAAAATATGGCTGTCTATAACTAATAACTTCACTGCTATAACTGATATTCTTTTTCAAATATTCACAGCAAAAAATATCAGCTGAACACTACCCCAAAAAAAGGATATTGTAATCAGGAATTTTGCTATCGTTAACAAATAATTTCATTGCTATAGCTAATAATTTTTTGTAATTTCCATAGCAAAAAATATCAACTGAATATTAGCCAAAAAAAGTATATTGTAAGATCAATATTTTGCTATCTATGTATGAAATTATTTTTTTTTATTCATAGCAAAAAATATCAACTGAACAATGGGAGAGAAAATAATGGAATATCAGAAAATTATATTGACTTATTTTTTACATGCATATGAGGCTGCATCTGTCGATCGGATTCTCGTTGACAGAGGACGCTCACTGCACTTCTTCGTGACTATTTTTTGGTGTTTTTTGACATATGGGATTTTGATATTCTCGTCTGTATTGTTTATGATACATATTTTGATTATTAAAAAGATATATGTTGCATCGGTTTGATATTTGTGAGGATTTTAAAAAATTGTTTCTGCGTCATACCCTGAGTCGAGTAAATATAGATATATAAATAAATAGATAGATAAATGGACTAAGGTGTTCTACGTAAAATGAATCGCAAGAGGAGAGGTGCTGGGAGCCTCCTAGTCCACGAGAACATGATCCCTTCTGGATATGTGGGTAAAGGGAATGGGGAATGTTTTGATGATGACGTCACTCAAAATGGCGGCACGTGACGTCACTGATCCAAAATGGCTACTAATGACGTCACATTTCAAGATGGCGGCTATCAGCGTCACTATTATTTACACGACTACTAAATGACACCACAAATTATGAATCATGCTGGCTGATGACACTAAGATATATACAGGATTCTTAATGAGGTCTAGAAGTATGAAAAGATGGCGGCTGATGACGTCACAGAATTAAGATGGCGACTATGACGTCATAAGTATAAACAAAAATGGCAGCAAGTGAATTAAACCTATTTTATCCTGTCTTTTCGGGCTTAAAAATTTCCAGAGACTAACTAGTGTAGAACCATTAAAAAAAAAAAAAAAACTGCGTACATTTGTAGGCCAGAGTGGAGTAAGAATGTAGGTTATTAAGTGAGAACAGTTTAGGCAAAGATGGCTGCTGATGACGTCACGAGTATAAACAAAGATGGCGGCTGATGACGTCACGAGTGTAAACAAAGATGGCGGCGAGTGAGCTAAAGTCGTATCCTTTTTTCTTTTTTTTTCAAACCATGAGAATTGCAACGCTTATTTCAGTGCTCATAAACGCAAAATAAATTCATAATAAAACCCTTGCGCACAATTTTATGGCGGAGTGGAGAAAGCCCCTGTGTTTAAAATATACAGTGACATAATCTAGCTCTGGAATAAATTGTTTGAAAGCTTAACGTGATTATAGAAAACGATATTGTCAACAGAAAACTTTACACTGTGTAGATGCATTAACCAGTGCATTATAGATATTCTGTAACATAATATTTAACTATTATTATTATTATTATTATTATTATTATTATTTGTGGGGTATATATTGTTATATATCTCTTTTTAAGTACATATTTTAACGATTTTGGTAGCTTTATTATTATTATTATTATTATTATTATTATTATCACTGTTGTTGTTGTTGTTATCCTTCTTCATTGTTCTTTCGCTTTAATCATACGAACCTTATCACTAGTAAATAGGGGTATGATGATGTGGAGAAGATGGAGAGCGAGAGACTAACGAGGAGAGTGTATGTGAGTGAGGTGGAGGGGGGAAGAGGGAGGGGGAGGTCGAGGATGAGATGGAGGGATGGAGTGGAAAGGTATATGAGAGAGGAGGGTGCGAGTTGGGGGGTAGGGCGACATGGAGGCGATTTTGTTTGTGGCCACCCCTTACGGGATCTAGGCGTCTGGCAATAGATAGATAGACAGATAGATAGATAGATAGTTGATGATGATGATATACAATACTGAACCACCCAATACCACTTATATTACCCCTCACAGCGCGTAGGGGCCCGAGGTTAGGCTAAGATAATCTAGATCATTGAAAGAGTAGGTGACAGTCCTACGCCCCTGATGCCATATATTTGACTGAGCAGCTTAGTTACCTCTGGGAAACTCAAACCTATGCCTGGCGTTAGGAGGAGGGAGGAAGGGAGGGAAGGTAGAGATGGAGGAAAGGAAGAGCTGGATGGAGGGAGGGAAGGTAGAGATGGAGAGAGGGAGGGAAAGTAGAGATGGGTGGAGGGAGGGAAGGTAGAGATGGAGAGACTTTTTTCCTCCAGTTTAAGTTGGTTTGGCTTTGTTTCTCCTCCTCCTCCTTCTCCTCCTCCTCCTCCTCCTCCTCCTCCTCCTCCTCCTCCTCCTCCTCTTCCTTTTTTTTTCTTCTTCGTTATCATCATCATCATCATCATCTTTTTCTCACTCTATCTCATACAGGTTTCCCTCGATTCCTTCTTCTCCTCCTCCTCATCCTCATCATCATCATCATCATCATCATCATTCTGTTTTGTCATATCATTTGTCATTCATCTTCCTCTCTTCTTTTTCTCATATTCGTATCTATTTCTTCCTTATCACTTTTTATAATTCTCACATATATTCTGCTTATAGTTTTCATGCTGGCTTACTTTCTTTACTCTCTCACTTTCTTTATTCTCTCACATTTTTCTCACTTCATATTCTCTTCCTTTCTGGCTTTTATCTTTGTTACTTTCATTTCCTTCATTTTCTTTCTCTGATATTGTTTTTTGATTGAACTTATTGGCTCTGTGCTTAATACTTGTAATTCTCTCTCTCTCTCTCTCTCTCTCTCTCTCTCTCTCTCTCTCTCTCTCTTTCACTCACTAACACGGCGCCTTAGTCATGATATGCCCCCTGTCCGAATTGATACGTAAGGCGGGCGGTTGGATTCCGTTTCTTCCTTCCCTAGCTAGAGACACCTGGGCTAGTCCCCTTCTCGCTGCCGCACTGAAGGTCCTGCCTATCCCTAAGTCCGTAGGCTTCATTTTAGGGATGTATCCAGTGTAGCCGGGGAGAGGTGGGTAGTTGGGGTTGCTGCGGCCGTCTGTAGGTAGAGAGATAAATAGATAGATAGGGAGGTAAATTGGCAGATAGATAGATAGAGAATTGGATGGATGGATGGATAGGTGGATAGATAGATAAATAGGCAGATAAGGAGCTAAATTGATTGGTATATAGATAGACACAAAGGTAGGTAATTAGGTGGATGGATAGATAGATAGATGGATTGATGGATAGATAGGAAGGTAGGTAGATGGATGGATAGATGGAATGATAGATGCAGAGTTAGATAAATGGATTAACGAGGTCGTGGATAGACAGGTGGATGGATGAGGAGCGATAGATATTGATATGGAGAAATTGATAGATAGATACATAGATAAACAGAGAGAGAGAGAGAGAGAGAGAGAGAGAGAGAGAGAGAGAGAGATTTATTCAGTGTCCAGTGCTGTACTGTATATTAATTGGAATCATTGAATGTTAAATATGACTAATTATTCATGGGAAGAATTATTATTGAAAAAAAATTATGCACTGGGTGACTCTCTCTCTCTCTCGGATAAAAAGAATGAGTAAGTGAAATGTGGTTTGAATTATCCGTAGATTTTCAAAGTAAATTCATCAACATCATTCTCTCTGTCTGTCTGTCTGTCTGTCTGTCTGTCTGTCTCTCTCTCGGATCAAAAGAATAAGTGAAATGTGGGTTGAAATATCCGTAGATTTTCAAAGTAAATTAATCGACATCATTCTCTCTGTCTGTCTGTCTGTCTGTCTTTCTGTCTGTCCGTCTGTCTGTCTGTCTGTCTGTCTGTGTGTGTGTGTCTCTCTCTCTCTCTGTCTGTCTGTCTGTCTGTCTGTCTGTCTGTCTCTCTCTCTCTCTCTCTCTCTCTCTCTCTCTCTCACCTAAGCCATACTTGGAGTAGAAATCCTCAATAACCTGCGCCTCCGACCTCTTGTTTCTCATTCTGGGCAGAGACTTCGATCTTTTAACCTGTGGAGAAAGGGGGAGTGATGATGATGATGATTGGTAGTGATGAAAGTGGGTGGTGGTGGTGGTGGGTGGTGGTGGTGGTGATGATGATGATGACGATGACTGGTGGTGGTGGTGGTGGTGGTGGTGGTGGTGATGATGATGATGATGATGATGATGGTGGTGATGATGATAATGATGATGATTGATGGTGGTGGTGGTGATGACTGGTGGTGGTGGTGATGATGATGACTGGTGGTGGTGGTGGTGGAAGTGACAATGATGATGATGATTTGTGATGGTGATGAAGGTGGTGGTGGTGGTAGTGATAGCGATAGTGATGATGACATTTTTTTTTTTAAATAAATGACGTTAATATAATGATGATAGAATTGATACTTTTTAGGGACTATAATAGTGCTTGAGATGTATAGCAGTAACGAAATGTCTAGAATGTAAATTAATATAAATAGTATATGATGGAAGGCATTATATCTATACGTATATCGACCTGCCTTTATCTATCTGTCTATCTGTCTGTTTGTCTATCTATCTATCTCATTCGTTGTCAGCCAAATATTTTATCTGTGTCTGTCATCTTCACCTTCGTTTAATTATTCATTTCTTACCTGTCTGCCTCTGTATTGCGTTGATTGTATGGTTAATTGTGTATAGTGAATGGAAGTTAGGTGTGTGTGTGTGTGTGTGTGTGTGTGTGTGTGTGTGTATAGTAAATGAGAGAGAGAGAGAGAGAGAGAGAGAGAGAGAGAGAGAGAGAGAGAGAGAGAGAGAGAGAGAGAGAATGTACGTTTCAGTGTGCGTTGATTCTCTCTCTCTCTCTCTCTCTCTCTCTCTCTCTCTCCCTCCCCCTCTCTCTCTCTCTCTCTCTCTCTCTCTCTCTCTCTGCCTCCTTGTGCTTTTCTACCTGCTGTATATACCTGTTAAGTACATATTCTTTATCCTACTCATTCTACCTCTGTCTGCCACTTATCTACCCGTCTACCTAGCCTGTCTACCTGTCCTGCCTATCCTGTCTACCCTGCCTCTGCCTGTGCTTGAGTTTGTACCTACCTGCCTGTCTGCCTCACACATCTCCCATACCCCTCTTCCTCCCTACCTCCTTTCCATGTCTTCTCTAGCTCAATGCCTCGCCTGTCTACCTATCCTGCGTGTTCTATCCACCTATCTATCTGTCCTGTCTACCCTGCCTACCTGCCTCTACGTGTCTGTCTGTCTGCGTGCCTGACCTCCTCCCGTGCGCGGCGGAGTGACTGCTGTTTGAGGTAGTGTGCTATGCTCTCCTCCGCGGCCCTTCCGAACGTGACCCCGTACCGGAACATTAGGCCAGGGATGTAGCCTGAAAGAGGGGAAGGAGGGGGTTAGTGGGGGTGTGGAGGGGGTCAGTGGGGATGTGGAGGGGTGGAGGGAAGTCATGGGGAGGGGTAGGGGTGGAGGGAAAGCTTGGGGGAGGGGAGGGGGAGGTGTGGGGAAGAGGGAAAGTTGATAATGTTGAAAGGGGTGAAAAAGGGATGTCCCCCTGTAATGGAACTTTCGACAGAGGATGAAGCTTGAAAGAGGGGAAGGAGGGGGTTAGTGGGGTGTGGAAGGCTGAAGGGAAATCTCAGGGAGGGGTGAGGGAGGGGGGGAGCATGATGGAGGGGAGGGGGAGGCGTGGAAGGGGTGAGAAGAGAGGAAAGTGTGGAAAGGTGGAAGGACGCTTTGGCAAAGTATGTCGCCCTTTTCGAAATATCAAACTTGGGTTGTGGCCTGAAAGAGGGGGAGGAGGGGCTTAGTGGGGGTGTGGAGGGGTGGAGGGAGGGGTAGGATAGATGTGGAGGTGGGGAGAGGTGCAGGGGAAGAGAGGGGGGACGAGTGGGGGGTGGGGAAGGAGTAATATGTGGAAGGATGGATTGAGATGGTTTTAGATTAAGACCCATTCTGTCGGAACTTCAGAGAATGAGAGAGAGAGAGAGAGAGAGAGAGAGAGAGAGAGAGAGAGAGAGAGAGAGAGAGAGAGAGAGAGAGAGAGAGAGAGACAGACAGACAGACAGATAGACAGACAGACAGAGAGGGGGGGGAGGGGATTTAAACACAGAGCGTTGATTCTCACGGTGATAGAGCCAGTCGGTTACTGAATATTGGGGTCTCTCTCTCTCTCTCTCTCTGACCCGTTTAACCGAAATAACCACACTGTACCCAAACCATACCATTACCATCCATATTAAAAGGCCATGCAATTATCCGATCTCCACGGCATTTATTTGGAAACCGCTTAATCGCATATTGAACTCTCTCTATCTTACCTTTTTTCCGATTTTCTTTATTTAACGGGACTGAACTACGGTTAAAGGGGGCAATTTAACCGTACGCCTGGTTTAACCGTGAAGCCTGGTGGTTCAGTGGGTTTGGGTGCTCCGTATGGGGTCTATAAGGTGTTGTTTATTATTGATCTCATATTGCAACTCAGGGGAATGTGAGGCTGGTCACCCTTGCGTTAAATGTTGGGACTGAGGAACCTAGCCCCGGGTCCCTACGCTCGTCATGGGACAGAGAAGGACTAGGTGATAGACAGATAGATAGATAAATAGATAGGTATGGAGAGAGATACCGATATAATAGATAAATACATGAGTGATATATAGATAGATAGATAGATAGATAGATAGATATAGAGAGACAGGAATGAGGGAGTGGAATAAAAGTGTGAGAAGAGAAAGAGAGAGAGAGCGAGAGAGAGAGAGAGAGACAGGAATGAGGGAGTGGAAGAAAAGTGTGAGAAGAGAAAGAGAGAGAGAGAGAGAGAGAGAGAGAGAGAGAGAGAGAGAGAGAGAGAGAGAGAGAGAGAGAGAGAGAGAGAGAGAGAGAGAGAAATGGACGGAGAGAAGACGGATTAGGAGGGAAGTAGGAAAGTTTTGAGTGGAGGAGAGAGAGTGGAGAGACAGGGGGGGTAGGGGGGAGAGGGAGGGCAAAGGAAGGAAAGAAGAAAGAGAGGGAGGGAGGAATGAAGGAAGGAAAGGAGGGAGGGAGGGAGGAGAGAAGGAAGAAGGAGTTGAGAGGAAGTAAGGGAGGAAGGAAGGAGAGGGAAGGAGGAATGTTGAGAGGAAGGAGGTGAAGGAATGAGGAAGGTGTGAAGGTATGGCAGAAGGAGGAAGTGTGTGCGTGTGAGAGAGAGAGAGAGAGAGAGAGAGAGAGAGAGAGAGAGAGAGAGAGAGAGAGAGAGAGACGGATTAATAGTAAGAATATTAATAAATAGATACAAAAGTAGGTATAAGAGACAAGACAAATGGATAATTAGATAGTCAGATGGATAGATGGTTACTTAGATACAAAAAGTTACAGATACTAAAAGATACTTACAGATATTAAGAGAAACTTGCAGATACTTACAGGGACTAAAAAGATACAGATACCGTAAGATACTAACAGGTTCTAACAGATACTACTTACAGATACTAAAAGATACTAACAGATACTACTTACAGATACTAAAAGATACTAACAGATACTACTTACAGATACTAAAAGATACTAACAGATACTACTTACAGATACTAAAAGATACTAACAGATACTACTTACAGATACTAAAAGATACTTACAGATACTAACAGATACTACTTACAGATACTAAAAGATACTAACAGATACTACTTACAGATACTAAAAGATACTAACAGATACTACTTACAGATACTAAAAGATACTTACAGATACTAACAGATACTACTTACAGATACTAAAAGATACTTACAGATACTAACAGATACTACTTACAGATACTAAAAGATACTTACAGATACTAACAGATACTAAAAGATACTTGCAGATACTTACAGATACTAAAAACAGATACTTACCGGAATATCCAACAATATAGGGTCGTTTTGCGAAGAGGGGGGTCCTGGAACCAGCCACCTCCCCCATCCTCACCTCTGTAGGTAGATAGATAGATAGATAGATAGAGACAGACAGAGAGACTGATACGTACATACAT
>NC_137068.1:642500-645000 GCF_032717465.1 Coenobita brevimanus | reverse complement strand
AGAGAGAGAGAGAGAGAGAGAGAGAGAGAGAGAGAGAGAGAGAGAGAGAGAGGGAGGTTGAATTGGTACAGTAATTTTGGGCTACAAGTCTACGGGATTTGCTACCCACGGTTCACTAACTCCCCCATACTAGTCTCTCTCTCTCTCTCTCTCTCTCTCTCTGACACAACATTACCACACCGCACCACGCTATTTTATACACATTTTAGTACCACAGTCACCTCTACCACAACTACCACTATCATTCCCACCAACATTACTACCACAACTACCACCACTACCACAACTACCACAGCCACCACTACCACAACAACAAGTGCTACAACTCCTTATTTCTAACCAGACGAATCCCTGATCCCTTTCAGTTCAGTTGATGGCCAGGTGTTGTCAGATTAGAGGGTTGATTTGACTAGCAACCAAGGAGACTCACTTCTGCCTCATAAAGTCCCACCGATTTTCATGCCGTAAGTGTTCATATTTTTACCCAGTTCCCTTAGTTGAAGACAAGGACCCGTAGTCTCCTTAGCACCTTTTTCTCAGCGATTTATTTTTGGATATGGCTGGCTGATATCGTTTGTACGTTATTTATGCAGAGTATGGCGACGTGTGAAGGATTTACATAACTCATAACGGGGCAGTGGGGTGTAATAAGCAAAATAAATCGCTTAGGAAGATGTGTTTGGGAGCTTACTTAACCAGTGAGAGAGAGGGGCAAGATCAGTGTCCCTCCATACCAGAAATCATGTTAATTTTCACCACATTTACCACAGCTACCACATTTACCACAACTACCACATTTACCACAATTACCACAACTGCCACAATTACCATCACATCATTATCTCCTAACATACACATTCGCCTCCATAATTTCATCATCACCACCACCACCACCACCACTACCACAATCGCCTTTACCATCATCACCCACCACAACAACCACACCGTCATATCACGTTCAGTACGCATATTTAGCACCAAAACTCATCACCACAACTATCACCACACCACCTCGCATCAACCACACCTACCACCACAACCACATCAACCACCACCACCATACACAGCTACCACAGTATCTCTTCTTAGCTACTTGTAATATCATAATCACTTCACCACTACCGTCTCCACTACCACCACCACCACAAGCAGTCACTACACGGGTACCCCCTCTTATCACCTACAACTACCACCATAACCACATCTACCACTTCCATCATCACCTCCACTACCACAATCACTACCACCACAACAATCTTGAGGAAAAAAGTATTTATAAGAATCAGGCTAGAAAGAAAACGAATTCAAACGCCATTTTCCTGGGATTTCCATCACTTCTCACCGACCCCTCTGTTATTACGTGTTATTTCCCCCTGCCACGGTTTGTTACGAAGGGGAATAATGCCGGAATGGGCGATGAAAAGGGGGAAATAAGGGGGAGAGAGAGCTTACCGTGTCGTGTTGTTGTGATGGGCGGAATGTTTACGCTGGTTACCATGGCAACCCAGGATCAATATGGCCGCATCCGGTTTACCTCCAGCTCCCCTCTTCAATCTCCTTGTTTAACTGTTTTTCGTTCAATTCCAAGGTTTGTTTTAAGATATAGTCTCATTTTAAGGTAGTGTATTTGTTTCCAGGTGTAATTAGAGAGTGGCATTCATTTATTTAAGTGATTTTTGTTTGAGTAAAGAAAGACTTTGAGTTTACCGCCATGTTGGAGTGGAAGTTGCCATGTTTCGCTAGGGTGGAAGTGCTCTAGTTTTTTCCTTATTTATATTTCGCTAATCTAGTTGTTTATATTACTGTCTTTTAATTTGTTTTAATTATTCTCATTTATCTATATATATATATTTTTTAGAGTTCCGTATATTACTCTTATTTTCCTTCCGCTTCCTTCCTTTCTCTCCCTCCCTTCCTCCTTCCACGTCTTCTCCCTTTTCCTTCCTCCTTTCCTCCTCTTCCTCTCCCTTCAGCCACTGCCTCTTCCTTCCTTTCCCTTTTGCACCCTAATTCTTCTTCTTCTTTTCTTCTTCTTCTTCATTTTCTTCTTTTATCTTTTCCTTCTTCTCCTCCTCCTCTTCATCATCATCATCATCATTATTATCATCATCATCATTATCATCATCATTATCATCATCATCATCGTCATCATCATCATCATCGTCATCATCATCATCATCATCATCATCATCTTTTTTTCTTCTTCCTCTTCTTCTTCCTCTTCTCCTCCTCCTCCTCCTCCTCCTCCTCCACTTTCTATACCACCACTATCGCAAACTTTTTGACCCACCAAATTCCTCACCAAACATTTCCTGTCGCAAAAGTTTTCTTCTTACCAAATTTGCTTCTTGTGTCAATTTGAGTTCAAAGTGTCAGAGAGAGAGAGAGAGAGAGAGAGAGAGAGAGGGAACCACCCAGCAACTGAGCCTACAAGACGGACAGGCTGGGCAGTCAGGCGGCTAATTGCACTCATTTTGGTTATCTCACGTAATTAGCAAAT